>NC_053158.1:97484433-97843808 GCF_016835505.1 Polypterus senegalus
TATGTATAACAGTTTAAAATTGCCTCTTGCATATCAGTGAAAATTCACACAGTACAAGGGCTGCTTGTAAACATAAATGCCTCTCTATTGGGACATACTGTATACTGTAGTTTGACTGTGCGGAATGGATACATGTCCTTGCCACACCAGTTGATCTGGTTTTGTTGTCCTAATTATTACCAGCAATACTGGTGTCCAAATCATCATAATCACTTCCTTAACTATTAGCTTCAAATTTAGAATCATTTTCTATTTCTAATCTGGAGAGATAATGAGAACAAGTCAACATTTAGATTTAATTTTTTACAAACTTGTGTTGGTATGGTTATTTTCTTGAGCTTATGATTGAGATGAAAAGTTTATGATTGAAGTAGTTTGCCGATTGCAAGGTGGCATGATTAACAGCCATAAATATATCATTAATTAATTCATCCATCTCTCCCAGTCCTAAAGCAACAATAATTTGCTAAACGGATACTGAAACCAGTCATGGTAGCCCCATTTTGAAGACAGTGAGCTCCTTGGCATATTTCCCAGGCTGTCCGCTTTATTTGTCTATCATGAAATTTATACTTGGTTTTAACAGACTTTCTTTATCTTTTTTGACAGCATTCATTTTAGGGGTTTCCTGACCCAAATAATACATTTTTGGTAACAAGTTTTTCATTATGTGTATACCTTTTAATTTCATATTATACTACAGCTGTTTTCATCACTATTTTTGTTCATTACAGGCCAGCGCCATTTATTCCCATCATTAGGACCACTCCGGTGTTATGAGAGGCATTTCTGCAGAGGTCAAGACACATTGCTTATGATGTGATGGGCTAAAGACAATATTTTGCTCACTTCCCTCTCCAAGTTCATGGATTTCTAAAACCTTTATTTTGAAAACATGTTTACATACCTGACTCTCTCAGCCTTGACCTGTTGCATTTGAACCTTTAGATTACAGTTCTTGCCCATTTCTATATATATTTTTTTAGTTTTCTTTTAGTTTTGAGTTCATTCTGATTTATGTTTGTGGGTTAATGGCCCCAAGGAATATATTTCCAGCATTTGTTTTCATTTCAAAACACTGCTGTAGAATTGACAATTTTTACCATTACACTGCAATGCCATTTTGGTTTTCTAATGGGCACCACCATTTTCTGTGTTCTGTTGTAGCGGTTGCTATAGTGTTCCTTTTGGATTTGTTTAATAACAGACAAACCCGTCTTGTTATTAGCCATAATTATTTAAAGGCTCTTTAGTAATGGTTGGGATATCAATTTTTTTTTTTTTTTTTTGGTATGTTATCTGATGTTCTTGTCCTCTTTCAGCCTCTGACATTTGCCCATTTAAATAACAATTCTTTTATTTTGCCTGTTTTTAAACTTACCTCCTGGACAGTTTTTTTCTTCAGTGTATGCTTTTAACAAGTCAGTTTTCATGTTGGCTTTAATAACAAGTAAGAACTCTAGCTGTCTATGTGTCTGGCATCTGCTAATTCAAATGTTGGGTCTGCCATCCATCCTTTCCACACTTTCTTCTTATTTTGCATAACTTACGACTATGATATAGGTAGACAGGAAGGCAAAATCATTTCTTTAAACTGATGTTAAGAACCCTTTTATGATTTAAATCTTCTTAATTTTGTATCATTGAAGTTGACTCCTTTTGGATTTAATTGTCTTGCCTGTCTTCTGGGATCTATGAATCTACTCCCAAAGATAATATTTAGTTTCATAGTTTGTTTGTTGCTATCATTTACTTCTCCGACACTCAGTCACTTGCTTGTGAAACCACATCACCATATAAATATAAAAGTATTTGGCTGTTGAGCAAATTGTAACAATTTATCCACTACATGTGAGTCTCTTGATACAGTATGTTACAAAATTAACTTCTTTATTCACAGACAACCTGAATCATTTTTCTGATATGTTTCAAAATCCTTTCTGAAATTATGATGAGATTCTAAATATGCAAAAGTAAAGCCCTTAGTTTCTATAGTTACCTTGATAGAATTATACAGAAAGCAAATAACTGGTCTGAGTAGGTTGTCAGCAAGTAATTATAAAGCAAACTACTGTATACTGCTTCCATAATTATTCAAATGTGTTCTACCAAAAGTTATATACTGTATATTCAAGATTGAATATATGTGTATTTATTTTGTTGACTAGGCATCTTGTGATCTCATGATCTGTAATATAATGTTAATAGAGTATTCATTAGCAATGACTTTGAAAAGATGAAAAAGACATAGGGTGGAAATTAGTATGCATGCCTAATTCTATAAAAGTGTAAGTATTGGAAAGGGCTGCCTGTGAAGGAACAGGTAATTTTTAGAGATTCATTGGAAGAATAGTAACATATATGTTGAATATCTACAAAGCATCTTCTTTTAAATGTGATACGTTTATTGATAAAAGTAACAACATTGGCTCTCAGATCATACAAGTCATAACATTTATTTCTTTAAATATCTGTGTAAAGCTGAAAACCTTTATTTAAAGTAACCAAGTTCTGACTGTGGTTAACAAACAATAAATAATCTTTAGATGGCTATTATCACCCCATTAGTTTAACATACATAAGGAGGCAATAAGCTCAGCTTCCATTTTTGCATAAAATAGAACAATCAAACAGTGGTCAGCCAATATGAGCAGTATGTCATTATATTTTATCCACAACTATATAACAGACATAATTGTAATAATAATAGTATTAACAAAAATACAATGCCTTCCATTACACTAAAATTGTTTTTCATGCTTTTGCAGGTATATCAGGCATTGTAGGTACAGTGGGTGGAATGATCACTCCTATTCATACTCCCAGCTTCTTGAACCCTATCCATTTCACCTGTCCAAAAGGGGTTCTCGGTGCTAAATGTCCATGTGATATGTAACAATCATCAGAGACTTTTTATGCCATTGTGCTCAAATGGCATGGAAGTATGGAAAATACTTTTACTGTATCTGGTCCAACTGTGGAGTATTTCAGATTGTAAGGGATGGTGCATTTCCTGGTTACTGGGAGTCAGTGAGTATCCTTTTCACAAATACCTGACAACCTCAGTGTTGAATCCTCAAACTGTGGCTGAGGAGAGGTAGAACCCACACACCAAAGTCCACCCGTTGTTGAAAAGCGCTATCTGTACAGGTGGAAGATGCGATTCCTGGTGCCTGGGCGCTTCCATCCACCTTGGAAAACAACACTTCTTAATTTTTAACACCTCCTATATATGTAATTTTAACTCCTCTTCTGTGAAGTATTGCTTTCTTTTCCTATTGCACTATTCTTTTTTGCAAGAAAGCTGCTTCACACTTTTGGAAAAATTATAGATTTTTGACAAATAGGTTAGATTAATTATATCTATTAGTTGATGTAAAAGTTGATTAAGGAAGAGCTTTGGTAAAGGCTTGTAAAACTCATTCATTCCTTGCCTACATCATTCGTTATCCCATTTGTGATTCACAAATATTTATCGTTTGGGGGTAACGTACCCCAAATCACTAAGAAAAGATGGAAATGGCTATCTCTTCTTTGGAAATTCAAATGGTTTTATAGTAGACAAAACTGTAATGCCATTTTTTGAGTGTTTTTAAATTGTTTTTTACATTTTACTTGAATAGGTTGATTTTAGAATGTTATTATTAAGAATAAAAATTCTTTACAACTTTGTCAAAATTATTAGAAAAATTCCTGATCTGGAGTAGTCCTGTACCACTAAACTACAGCACAAACACTTTAATAAGAATGCCAACTCTAGTCTGTCAGACAGTAGCCATCTTCTGATTTCAAAGTTTCAGTTGTTGCTGTCAGGTTGCAGATTTAGATTTCCAGACACAAAAGCAGTACATTTAAAATAGTTTTGATCTGAGTAATATAAACATTTAGAAGGTTAGTATTTTTACTAATTAAATAAGAAACCAAGGTGTGTATTGTGATTATTTAAAAAAAAAACCTGAAAAGTCTAGCCTGTTGGCTTATCTCTAATATCTGTGGAACAATGTAATATATTGGCACATTCCTGCTGCAAATTAAGTTCCTCCAGGGATGCATTTAATGAGGTAACTATATAGAACAAATTTGACAATTAATTTATATATTCAGGATTTGACTTTGTATATGCTACTTTCAGAAATTCAATACATTTGCTTCATTAATTACCTGTCTGTATATATATAGAGAGAGAAAGACAGAAAGATAGAGGGGGAGAGAGAGAGAGGAGACAATAGATTTTTTAGGGACATTAGTAATGTAATCAGTTTAAATTACAGAATACGGAAGACGGAAATGGCAATTCCAGAAAAAAATTATACAAAGTAAATTCACATCTTAATATATAAGATAGAAAGAAGAAATAAACAGAAGAAAAGATGGAATGATGTGAATATCTTACATTTTTGAGATTATATGTAATAAATTGTAATTGTTTATATCATTTACACAGTGTTGTTGATCATTATAATTCTGCCTATATAATTTTATATACCTCACATAAAATAAGGATAAAAAATAAAAATACTGAATCATGATACCACTGACTTGCAGTCAGACATCATCTACAGATGTATTAAGATCATCCTTCTGACTATTAAGTACAAAACAGTAGTATAGTTTTGGTTATTTTTGATTTTTATAGGCTAAATTGCTTTGAGACCTTTTCTTTTAAGAACTGTCTTTCCCTTGGTTGTCTAAAAATAGTTAATTATTCAGGGTAAGGTAAAATCTATTGTATACCTGCAACATGAGTATGAAGGGAAAGAAACATTAATGGAGTGCTAGTCCATTGCAGAGTACACTCATGAATACCCCTATGCTCACTCATAATATTTGCATTTATTTTTTCAGTAAAGAAAATCCCTCTGAATGATTATGAGAACAGGATGTGACAAGCCGCAATGGAGGGGCTAAAAAGAACAATAAATGCATGTTTGGTGGAGACACTGTAGGAGGACACACCATTGCCAAAACCGACTCACTGTGAATTAATTCAAAAGGAGAATAGCCAGAAGTCGGTACCAAAACCAAGTCATGAAATCCTTAACAAAGCTGATAGAAGAACTGCTATGAGATAAAAACTGTAAAGAGTTCAATGCTGTATTCATTTATAAAATGTAGCAACAGTGGTAAACTCAAAAAATTAAGCTAATTAAATTCTAACTACATCCCGTTAAATTACTAAAGCAAAACACTCATATGCTAATATTCTGTTAGGTTTAAATCCTCCATTTATAGGCTATGGTGCTAAAAAAGAGCAGCTACAAATGTAAATCACACAACTAAAAACAATTAATTAATTGTTGAAATGTCATTTATTTAATTTATTGAATTAGTTGTGACACTTTTTGTCTTGAACTACTCATATATTAGAGAGAAATGTGTTGGTGAGATTGAGTGCTCAATTTGCCCACACATGGTCCTGAGGGAACAGTGTGGCGTTTGTTTTTCATTTCAGTCAGTTTCTTCATCTGAGTCCAATTCTTGCTTTTAATTGAACTTGTCATTTAATTACTTACCTGGTTTCCGTTCTTAGTCTGTAGAGTCAAAGACACACTCTGGTTGAAATGAGAGCCAGCTGCCGCAGTGTGCACTTGGGGCCTACATTTGTTAAAGTGTGGTCTAGAAAAATGAGCAAATGCCAACTGTTAAGCTAGTTTCAGGTACTTTAAGAAGCTTTTGAAATAAAGCCTCTGAGATGACTTAACTTTTCCACAACAGCTCAGTTTAATCAGTTGACTTAAAGTTCTACTTACTGATAAGTAATAGAAGTAGCAGATGCAAAGTGGAAACCAGCCTATGAAAAGAAATCAATACACTGTTGGGGCATTGCTTTCATAATTTACATTTCTTAATTATCTATAATATTGCTTTTTAAAGATTTATACTGTAGCTGTTACAGAAATCAATCAGATATATCTAACTATAAAAGTATATCTACTAGACATCTTAGGAAACTATTAGCAGTAAGTTTTTCTTCAAACTACAGTAAGTTTCAGAACAAGAATAAGAAGGCTTCCAGCTAGCTGGCTGCTGGCTGCCTAGCAGGGGAATAGTTAGGCCCTTCAGGAGCATTGTAAGTTTAATATACCCAAGGCAAGGTTTATTAAGGTTCATGTGGCTAAGCCAGTGCAATATATTGTAAAATGCTGCTGGTCACAATTCACTGGGCAGAAGCTGTGGAAAAAACTATTACTGGGAATTAGAATAACTGTGTGGTCAGGAGGCAGGAACTGTAAACATCTCTCCCACTTGTAAGTTCGTGCTCAACAAAGCTGTTTTTTTCTGTTTGTGTTTATTTACTCAAATAATTTTGCTTGAAGCCAATCTGAAATGCATTCAGTTCTATTTGTTTCCCTACAGTCAACTGTTTTTATCCAATACTTTTGAATAAAGTTAGCTCATGAAGCAGCCATTAAATATTTCTCTATTTTAAAAGGGCAAGAAGTTCCTACCAGTAAAATAAATTTAAAGAGCACATTGATGTTTGATAGATCAGTTCTGAGGAATGACTTCAGGAGGATGTTTTAATGGGCTCAAGATGTGCAAGATGCAAAACAGGTGTCATATGTGAATCTTCTTGTTCTATGGACACAAAATGACTTTAGATGAAGATTTGCATCTGTGAAATAACATAAAAGACATTCCACTGATGAAGGACACTTTGTGGTGCTGAGTCAAAAAGAGAAGTAGTTATAGGAGTTTCTTTGAGTGTAAGAGAACAAGGTATCCCTTTTTTTAAGCAAGTAAAATACTCCATGAAAATGGTTATTATTCACCAGCAGTCCATTTTACAATCACTATTTCTTGCTCACTGCAGCTGGAACATTATCTAAATAAATACAATGTATTGAGCTTTAGAGAGACATTCTTTATCCACTATTTCTTAGATTGTAAATATTTGCGTATTTACTTCATTAATCAGTTCTTTGATTATTCAGCAGTGTTATTTTCACACTGTCAGGTTTACTCTCTGTAGGGCATTTTACTTTTTTCTTGGATTCAATTTAGAAACTGTTATTTTAGCACAGAGTAGAACTGTGTTGAAACAAGTAGTGTTGGTAAGAATGCATAATTAAGAAATTTGAAGTCAAACAAATCAGTTAGGGTATGGACACTGAGAATTTTACTGGCTTCATTCAGCTAACAAGAATGGGCTGGAATTGTACCAAGACTCAAAAGCAAAAGATCTCACTTTATATGAATAATGGTTGGCTAACCAGTTTGCTAGCTAATCATTCACAAGCAACCTTTGTCCCAATACCAATAGTTTTAAAATACCACAATCTGACACAGTTAGTAGCAGCTCTCGCGCATGTTTCTTGGCCATTTTCTTTATGTACCTTTAACTGTTTCTGCAAAACAAGGGTGTCTCAATAGACAGTTAGAAGCCTAGACTACATAGAAATGGCACATGGCACTGAGGGCCAATTAGAAATTGGAGAAAGAGAGACCATTTAGGGAGATTCAAGTATCATTAAAATACAAGCATATTTTGTAATATACTTTTAAAGGACATTTGTGTCTGTCTTGCAAAATACCCTGTTCTATTTTTGTAAATTGTGTTCTAGCGTTCCTTGTGTTGGGGGTTGAGCTTAAGAACACGATTTTGTAAATAGTATAAATTTGTGTTTTTCTGTTAATGATAGGTGGCACAGTGGCGTAGTGGTAGCACTGCTGCCTCGCACTTAGGAGACCTAGGTTCGCTTCCCGGGTCCTCCCTGCGTGGAGTTTGCATGTTCTCCCCGTGTCTGCGTGGGTTTCCTCCCACACTCCAAAGACATGCAGGTTAGGAGGATTGGCGATTCTAAATTAACCCTAGTGTGGGTTTGTGTGTGTCCTGCGGTGGGTTGGCACCTTGCCCAGGGTTGGTTTGTGCCCTGTGTTGGCTGAGATTGGCTCCAGCAGACCCCCGTGACCCTGTGTTTGGATTCAGCAGATTGGAAAATGGATGGATGATAATGATAACTTTTAGTTACTTCTGTTGTGTTAAATAGTTGTGATGGTGGCTAGCAGAAAAATAGAAGAACAGTAGAGTTGGTATTGGTAACTTGCACTTTAATTGTGCTGGCTCAGGGTGGGAAACTGATTCCTGGACTGCTAGAAGGATTCTCACAGAGGATGAAGTACAGTTTTAAAAGTTCACTCTTGCATCTTTTGCTAGGGATTAAACCATTAATGCACTGTACCAGCAAGCAATATAGAACCTCTGAAAGACACAATACAAGGTATCAAGAGGAGGTAATTTGCAATTGTTGTGATTGCCAGTCACAAATATAGTGAAATAGAAGGCCAGAATACTCACTACAGTAGACAGCCCAAAAGAGTGTCACCCAATCAAGTTTACTCCTCATTGTTATTCATGGCCTTGCAGATCCCAAGCAAGAGGAGCAAAAAAAAAAGAGAAATGTCCCAAAATATAGCAAAAACTTCATAAGAGGGAGGATTACTGTAAACTTCCAGCTTGTACGCGAAAGGGAAGACATTCTTTTATAAATGGAGTTTATTTGACACAAAATAGAAAATTAGGCAAAAATACTCAATAGCAGAAAAAGAGACATTAAAGGCGACTTCATAGCAAACATGTCCCAATACACAATGCAGTAATCCATCCATCCATCCATTTTCTAACCCGCTGAATCCGAATACAGGGTCACGGGGGTCTGCTGGAGCAAATCCCAGCCAACACAGGGCACAAGGCAGGAACCAATCCTGGGCAGGGTGCCAACCCACCGCAGGACACACACAAACACACCCACAGCACACACTAGGGCCAATTTAGAATCGCCAATCCACCTAACCTGCATGTCTTTGGATTGTGGGAGGAAACCGGAGCGCCGGAGGAAACCCACGCAGACACGGGGAGAAAATGCAAACTCCACGCAGGGAGGACCCGGGAGGCGAACCCGGGTCTCCTAACTGTGAGGCAGCTGCGCTACCACCAATGCAGTAATCAGAAACAAGAAATCAGCAAACAAAAAGAAAAACAGAAATAATCACAACTCCAAATACAAGCCCAATGATCTCCTAATCTAAGCCTTCCTTGCACTGAATTAAATAGGCAGAGTGAGTGCTCAGGAGTGCTGATGTCATAATGGCCCCACCTCCTGGGGCTCCACTTGCAAAGTACAAGGAATGGAGTCCCACTTAAAGTAACAGGAGTTAACATCAGTACTAACAAAGATATGAAAAATAATGATTCAAAGCTACATACAATACAGACTATTATATAACACTAATGGATTCACATTTGTCTGTTACAAGTCATAAACATAATAATAACAAAAATAACAACAGGAACAATAATAATAACAATAATAATGATGATGATAATAATAAATGTACAGTAAGTCTTCAGATACATTCAATGCAGCTCAAACTCCATTTCCACACTTTACATTAAAATATACAATTCTATAGATGCTGTAAATTATCCATCCATCCATCCATCCATCCATCCTCTTCCGCATATCCAAGATCGGGTCTTGGGGGCAGCAGCATGAGCAGAGATACCCAGACTTTCCACTCCCCAGCCACTTCTTCTAGCTCTTCCGAGGGAATCCCGAGGCGTTCCAAGGCCAGCCAAAAGACATAGTCCCTCCAGCGTGTACTGGGTTTTCCCCAGGGACTCCTCCCTGTTAGACGTGTCCAGGAAGGCGTCCAGGAGGCATCCTGATCAGATGCCCGAGCCACCTCAGCGGACTCCTCTCGATGCGGAGAAGCAGCGGCTCTACTCTGAGCCTCTCCCGGATGACTGAGCTTCTCACCCTATCTTTAAGGGAAAGCCCAGACACCCTGCAGAGGAAACTCAGTTTTGCCGCTTGTATTCGTGATATCGTTCTTTCGGTCACTACCCATAGCTCATGACCATAGGTGAGGGTAGAAACGTAAATCAACTGGTAAATTGAGAGCTTTGCCTTATGGCTCAGCTCCTTTTTCTCCACGACAGACCGATGCAGAGCCCGCATTACTGCGGACGCCTCACCGATCCGCCTGTCGATCTCACGCGCCATTCTTCCCTCACTTGTGAACAAGACCCCGAGATACTTGAACTCCTCCACTTGGGGCAAGATTGCACTCCCAACCCAGAGAGGGCACTCCACCCTTTTCCAGCTGAGGACCATGGTCTCGGATTTTGAGGTGCTGATTCCCATCCCAGCCACTTCATACTCAGCTGCTATCCGATCCAGAGAGAGTTGAAGACCACGGCCTGATGAAGCAAACAGGACAACATCATCTGCAAAAACCAGTGGCCCAATCCTGAGTCCACCAAACCGGACCCCCTCAACGCCCTGACTGCACCTAGAAATTCTGTCCATAAAAGTTATGAACAGAATCGATGACAAAGGGCAGCCCTGGCAGAGTCCAACTCTCACTGGAAATGGGTTTGACTTACTACTGGCAATGCGGACCAAGCTCTGACACTGATCGTACAGGGACCGAACAGCCCTTATCAGGGGGTCCGGTACCCCATACTCTTGGAGTACCCCCCACAGGATTCCCCAAGGGACATGGTTGAACTCCTTTTCCAAGTCCACAAAACACATGTAGACTGCTTGGACAAACTCCCATGCACCCTCCAGGACCCTGCTAAGGGTGTAGAGCTGGTCCACTGTTACACGACCAGGATGAAAACCACACTGTTCCTTCAGTCCCAGAGATAGGGGAGCCCACCTCCGAGTCCCCAGGCTCTGCTTCCTCATTGGAAGGCATGTTAGTGGGATTAAGGGGGTCTTCAAAATACTCCCCCCACTGACCCACAACGTCCCGAGTCGAGGTCAGCAGCGCACCATTCCCACCATATACAGCGTTGACAATGCACTGCTTCCTTCTCCTGAGACGCCGGATGGTGGACCAGAATCTCCTTGAAGCCATCTGAAAGTCGTTCTCCATGGCCTCTCACAGCTCCTCCCACGCCCGAGATTTTGCCTCAGCAACCACCGAAGCCGCATTCCACTTGTCCTGCTGCTAACCATCAGCTGCCTCCAGAGTCCCACAGGACAAAAGGGTCCTGTAGGACTTCTTCTTCAGCTTGACAGCATCCCTCACCGCCGGTGTCCACCAACAGGTTCGGGGATTGCCGCCACGACAGGCACCGACCACCTTACAGCCACAGCTCTGGTCAGCCGCCTCAACAATAGAGGCACAGAACATGGCCCATTCAGACTCAATGTCCCCCACCTCCCTCAGGATGTGGTCGAAGGTGGGAGTTGAAGCTAATTCTGAAAGGGGACTCTACCAGAAGTTCCCAGCAGAACCTCACAACACATTTGGGCCTACCAGGCTTGGCTGGCATCCTCCCCCACCATCAAAGCCTACTCACCACCAGGTGGTGATCAGTTAACAGCTCTGCCCCTCTCTTCACCCGAGTGTCCAAGATATGTGGCCATAGGTCCGATGATACGACCACAAAGTCAATCATTGAACTGAGGCCTAGAGTGTCCTGGTGCCAAGTGCACATACAGTATGATCACCCCATGCTTGAACATGGTTTTTGTTATGGACAATCCATGCTGAGCACAGAAGTCCAATAACAAAATACCGCTCGGGTTCAGATCCGGGGGGCCATTCCTCCCAATCACTCCCTTCCAGGTCTCACTGTCATTGCCCACGTGAGCATTGAAGTCTCCCAGTAGAACGAGGGAGTCTCCACAAGGTATGCCCTCTAGCACCCCCTCCAAGGACTCCTAAAAGGGTGGATACTCCAAACTGCTGTTCGGCGCATACGCACAAACAACAGTTAGGACCCGTCCCCCCACCTGAAGGCAGAGGGAGGCTACCCTCTTGTACACTGGGGTAGACCCCAATGAACAGGTTCCAAGTTGGGGGGCAATAAGTATGCCCACACCCACTTGGCATCTCCCACCGGGGGCAACTCCAGAGTGGTAGAGAGTCCAGCTCCTCTCAAGGAGATCGGTTCCAGAGTCCAGGCTGTGTGTCGCACTAGCTTAGGCTCCTTCCCCTTCAGAGAGGTGACATTCCATGTCCCAAGAGCCAGCTTCTGTAGCCGAGGATTGGACCACCAAGGTCCCCGCCTTCGGCCACAACCCAACTCACACTGTACCCAACCTCCTTGGCTCCTCCCATAGGTGGTGAGCCCATGGGAAGGGGGACCCACGTTACCTATTCGGGCTGTGCCCAGCTAAGCCCCATGGGTGCAGGCCCGGCCACCAGGTGCTCGCCATCGAGCCCCACCTCCAGGCCTGGCTCCAGAGGGGGGCCCCGGTGACCCGCATCCGGGCAAGGGAAAACACCGTCCAAAGTTTTCATACATCATGGAAATTTTATTGAACCGCTCTTTGTCTCATCCCTCACCTAGGACCAGTTTGCCTTGGGTGGCCCTACCTGGGGCATAAAGCACCGGACAACAGAGTTCCTAGGATCATTGGGACACTCAAACCCCTCCACCATGATAAGATGGCGGTTCGAGGAGGGGTGCTGTAAATTATATATTAAATAATTAAAGAAAGAAACATATTTGATTAAACAAAATCTACCAAAGGTACATTTTCTTCTTCTTGTCACATTGTGGTTACAATTCGAATTTCAGTTTATTTTCTTTGGAAGATTTTCAGTGTTACAAGTGCCTTTCCATATTATATGCAAACATAATTAGCCATGTGTTCATTACTTCTTAATTAGATTTCTGCAATTGTCTTCTCAACTTTCTCCCTGTATGGTACGTGGAAAGATTTCAAATGGCATGAAATGCTGTGGCCCAGAGCCCAAAATAAATTAAGATAGTAGCTCTACCAAAATTGAACACGACATAAAGCATTCCCAACAAAGATTTGTTAAGGAGAAAAAGCCTTTACACTGGCATTAAGGAGTCAGTTTTGCAGGTAGGTATGGGAAGATGAAGCTTCTAGAGATCTGAATATTATTACCATGGGAATACATTTTTAGTACAAAAGAAAAGAATAGCTGTCCATTTGTATAATATATAACCCGATGTGTAAATTAATAAAAATAACTAAAGGAGCAAGTTATTGTTTCACACAATAGATCTATTTCAGCTAAATGGTGGTAATAATGCTTAATTTTATTAGCTCAGGACTATAATAGCATATATACAAACACCAATGGGAGAATATGCAAAGATTTAAATCAGAATGTTACAAGTAATAAAATATTAAAAGTCTCCAGGATAAAGGCCCAATAAGCCAATGTCCATGTGTCTCAAGACTTAAATCAGAATCTCAGGAACGAAATGTGATGTCCAGACAGTAGAAAGATATCCATTTGGTTTAAATTATTGAGCAATTCGGGCTGACCTCTTTCAGGAAGTCTAGAAGCTGTTGATAAAATATATACAACCCCCAGGTATTTAGTGAATAATGTATACAAAATGGATATTGCATATAAATGCCAATTATCGAGACCTTTAGTGTAACATAAACACACAAACACACACATATATAAATATATATATACAAAAGAATAACAGATAAAAATTAAGATAAATAATAATTAACTTGTGTACAAACATACATCACAGAATAGCAAATGATTAGTTGCTGACAACAACTGAAAGTGGGGCTAAAGCCAAACATAGACCATAGTTAATAAGGAAACCAACTAGCATCCATCAAAATTAAACCATGATTGTAATAAAAACAAGGACAAAAAAGGAAAACAAAGGCCAACCTTGTTGAGGCACTAGGTTCAAAAAGAAATACACAAGATGAATTTAACAAAGAATAAACGGCACTTTGAAAAAAAGAGGAAAACAGCTAATTATAAAAGGAAATTATGAAACAGGAATAGACAAAAAAAGAAATCAAAGCATAACCTGAAGAGTATCATACAGTACATCAACCCTGATGAAAAGATGGTTAGAAGTGACAAACAACTGGACACAACAGCTTTCCAGTTTAACATAATAGGTGCAGAGCTAAAATGGAAAAGAGGCTATCATAGTGATCATTTAAGAAAACAGATAACTAGAGAGCTTCCTTGGGCCTTTTAAACATTACTTGGAGTTCATGTTCATGGATCTAGGAATGATTTTTGAGCCATTAAAAGAAAATCTAAACTAGTCCTATTACAGCCTACGCAGGCTGATCCTGACTGCTGGAACTGATCTTGGGGCTTTGCGATTAGAAAAGTAAAAAGTTGATACTTCTGCCAGAGATTTTTTGAGTGTGGAGATATGAGCAGGGCTTAGGTTAATGTTCCATTGCTTGGTGGAAGAAGTATGATTTGAAAGACTTTCTTGTTTGGAGCAGGGACGGGTCTACCATCAGGGTTTTCTGGGTGTGTGGCCAGGGGCCTATGATTGCAAAGGAGCCTTTTCATCAGCATCCTCCTCTTGCCTTGCACTGAAATCAAGAGGGAGAAAAATTCTACTCTTAAATTTAGGAGGAACAGGTATATTTCTAAATATATAAGAATTTCATGTTTATCCACAATGTCTAGAATAGTGCATTTTTTAAAGACATACAACATATATGGGACAAAGAAAATACATTGACATTTCAGCAGATATTTTGTAGATATACTGTAGGTCCATAATTTACAAGTCAGGTTAAGAAGACTAACAGTTACAAGATTCGGAAATAGTTCAAGCAATTACCAAATCAACACAACTGACTCATTGTGTGATGATGAGCAGGACACCTAACCTACCAGCATTTCAGTTGCATTCAATCCATGATATAAGTGAGCCTGTAAAGCAACTTGGGATGTTGTGGACTTAGAAATATCTTCCTCAGGTTATATTATTAAAATGATGGCCTTAGCTTCTGAGTGATGCAGTTTTTAAAAAAAAGTCATCTGGAATGTATAATGATAAAACTTTGAGCAAGTGATCCAAAAAGATTAATTAATCCAATAACTGCACTATGATCTTGATAAATTAATCAGATCTTCTGAAAGACAGTTATCGATTTTACAATAGAGAGTGAAGTTGAAGAGAGCAATGACTATATTGCTTGATGTACAGCATTTGGAATGCTAAAGCATTGCCGATGCAGAACTTTTACCTTTAGCGGAAACAGTGATTTTATGGAAAAAATGTAGAATTTCTATTACATAGAATGTAATTTTAAATTTTACATATGTTAATGTTGCTATAACCTGTTATCTGTTAAAAAAGAAAATACCTTTTTGGGAGACTATGTGAACTTTGGGGGCTAATGGACATGCACTGTGGCAGCTCTCTGGGCATACTCATCTTTAACACTTACTTTACCACTTTTACTTAATATTTATATAAAGAAAATCTCCTTTTGACCATCTGGATTTAGAAGATAGCACCTGGGTCAGAACGTCTCAGTTGAAAATCTCAAGTTCTGTAAAGAAGTCTGTGCCTAATTGTTATTGTGATTTTCCTGGCTTCAAAATACAAGAAGACATCTTATTTTCTCTGGGAGTGATACAGAAAGGTAGTCAAGCAGCAGGGTCAGACTCCCCAGGGATTAAGCAGCACAACCAAAGGGCAAAACAAGTTATTAATCAGACAAGACATTTAGAAATCAGTAAATTGATTTGAACAATTGGAAAGTAAATTGTGATTTTTAATGAGCCTTTTCATTTGGAAAAATAGAATGGGCAGATGCGAGCAAATGTTGAATAACATGTCTGCCATATCATCACATACTGTATCATACAAGCACATGCCCAAATGTCATGACTGCTCACTTCTCATACTCTCAGAAATAATGACATCATCCACAAGACAGATACACAAGCAAACAAATAAGTAAGACAAATCTTAACAAAAAATAAAAGGAGAGAAAAATCACATACATATTTTTTAACAAATAACTTGTGCATTTTTTTACCTTCAGGAACTCTGGCTGCATTTTTTCCAGGCTCTGTTTGTATGAACTTGACATGATTTATATTTATCTGGCTGTATATCTGTGGCTTTCCTCTAATATCCCAAAAATATACAGATTATGTTGGTGTAGTATGAGTAGTGCATTGCCTAGTAATGGAATGGCGCTATGTAGGGTTGGTTTCTGAAACACACGCGTGTGACGATGTGGGTTCTGGCTCCACACTCCCTTTGATGTTTGGGAACCCTTGAACCTAACACCGTCGATAATGTTACCGAGTGAGCTAGTCAATGGAGGCAAATTACTGAGCAAGGGGAAGGTAGAAAGTGCAAAAGTGCTTTTATTAAAAAACCAACAAAAACAAGTGTTCATAAATAGTGCAGTTCTTCACAGTTCTTCATTAAATAAAGAATCCATTAAAAGAACGTGGAGGTTAAAAAATCATTAGAAAAAACAATCCTTTAAAACGTGAGGTTAAATCTTCTCTAGGAAACAATCTTAAAACAATAACAAATCCGGTGCATCGTCTATTAGCGTCTCACCTGCTTATCCCGTATGGGCCAAGCAGCAGGCAAGACGCTCTCTGCAGCTGCCTTCCTCTACACTTTCACATTCGAGACTGGAGACCTCCCGATCCCTGGCTCCGGTATGGCACTCATCCCAGTCCCAGAGAACTTGGTTTCCCACAACGGCCAGGTCGCTCACGTTGGGGATTCCCACCACCAAGTCTCCCGACTTCCGCTGCCTTTCCATGGCCTCTCTGCGGCCAGTCGCCTTCCCTGGTCACTCCCGCTACCTGATCGCTCAGCGGGAGCGACATCAACACAAACACCTGGGTGTCGGCCTAACACCCAGCTTCCACGCAGCTGTCCACGAGCGCTCATTCGCCTCGCCCGTCCGCTCGCTCGCGGCTCTCTCTCTTTCACCGACCTGCTTCCTCTCCTGCTCCCGGTAACCTCCGTCCTCTCCTTTCCTTGCTCTCTCCACTTTTTTTTTCCCCTAAAACCGACTCGCGCTTCTTTTTAAAATGACGAGGGCCACAGCAGCTGCAGCATTAGCCACGGGACAATCATGAATGTGGGCAGTTCCTCACCTGTGCACTAGGTGAGAAACGCCCACACCCTACGGATCGTCCCGCGGCCCACTATGGCCCAACGTCCCCTCACTAAGCCGCGAGCTCATCGATTACTTATTTAAAAATGGCCTTTACTCAATGAGCTGTGGACCCATAACACCACAACGCGTTCAACATGTAATTCTGGAACGTTGTGATATAGCGGGTCTGCGGCTTTAAATGAATTGCCAGTTTTTAATAAATAATCTGTTTGGCCATGTCAGTCTCCGTGGCACCCTCGCACAGCAGTTGGGAGTTGATGAGGTAACTGGGTCAAGTCACACCTGCATGTGAGGGTGCGATCTTCCTCAATAGCTTCATCGGCTTCCTGCTTTGCGTGATTGAGACGCTATGCCCACAGAGCCATATAAGTTAGGGCTGGCACAGGAGATGTAAAAAAAAACAAAACTGGAAAAAAAGGAAAGAGAGAGAGGATTGCAGAAGGAGTGTGTGGCATTGGGGCAGAGAAAAAGAGAAGACATTGCAATCAGAGGTTCCACAAGGGATTGGCACTTTAGGGATGGATCGTACCCACGGATTGTGCTGAGGAGTGGGTGCATTCGAGGTGGTGTCCTCTCCAGGAATCCGAGGAATGACTGTGTGGAGATGAAGGATGACAAGAGGACAACTGACCCCAAGTGGTTTGGCAGACGCCCTTAAAGGCTGCCAAGACGGAGGTCGGGATTGAGAGAATCGCGACTACTGAAGTCTTCTCCAGCTGAACTAGCAATGGGTGAGCTGGAAGACTTAGAAGGAGTTTGACATAATGTCTGGTGGTTTTTATTCCTGTTTTTTAGCGTGGTTTTAAACATTTGGATTTTTCACCGTTTGTATGGATTATTTATGAATTTGACAATTGCACTTTTTAACACAAACTGTTTTGATTTTTTTATATTGTTAATAAAAGCACTTTTGCATTTTGCACTATCCCTTTGCTTAGCATGTGGTTTGTCCCCATCTGTCAGCTCATTTGGTTATGTTATCAACAGTGTTAGGTTTAAGAGGCTCCCAAAAGAGGAAGGAGCATGGAGCTGCGCCCGCACCGTCTCAAACAGGAAGACCAAAACCTATAAAGTATCCCAAAACTCAAAAAAATGCTACCAAGCAACACTTTTAGATTTAATAATTAGTAAAATGCAAAATAAATAACTGATAAACAAAATATGAATAGAAAATACAAGAAAAGGCCACTGATAATAACTAATAAACAAGTGTAAAAAGCAAATCATTTAAAAAGTAATGAACTCAAGAAATAGGAGTACAAAGAAATGGAAAATTAATTGAGTGAACTAACCAAAACCTTAAAGAACAAAGAAACACAGTAAATATGAGTATAATAACTATGTTAGAGGGAAAATTCAAAGGACAAACAGTAATTATAAAAATATGTTAAAAATACAAACTCATACGTAAAGTCTTAAAGAAATAAAAAGAGAGAGTAATCATTTTCAAAACTACGTGCTGAGGAATAAGCACAAAAAAGGATGCCAACAAACATTCAAGCTGAACCTAGGTAATGTCACAGCAACAAGGCCGCGGCAACGGCGGGGTAATTCATATGATGGCACCACACTGGTAAAATCAGTACAATAACAACCAAGAGTGAGCAAGGTGAACTTACAAACATAAAACAACACATAAATAGGCCAGCAATAAGGTAGCAGGTGTAAAAAAATACAAAGGAAAACACACTGATCTTGTAATGGAATAAGTGGGTTTGAAAAATGGATGGATGATACAAGTAACCTAAGTTTACAAAAAATGCAGTAAGTTGTGTAGCATTACTCTTTAATAAAGGTATCACTACTTTAATAAGTTTGGTGAAGATTAAGTGAAGGTCAAATAGGTCTAAATATAATAAACAAAATGCTGAAAGAGTTACTCTCTTATCCTCTGAATTACAACAGCAAATGTGTGTGCCATTATACAGTGATTTAACATTGACAAAACCACAGCTGTCACTGAGAAAATTATCGACTAATTAAGGTATACTTTATATTTAAAATTTCATCTATTTCTATCTCTCTGCTTAAGAGTTTTTTTTACAGCTGCTTTGAGCATTGTTATGTTTGAATCAAGATGGTTGCAGGTGGCTGGTTGGTCTGCAAAGCCTTTTTGCCCAATTAAAACAGGTAATTTGTGATCTGGGTGCTTTGCGCCTTCATGAAATTCTCTCATTATCAATGCAATTCTTCTTGGTAATAGATGGGGCTTTTCATTTGCTAGGCTTCTGGCTCTGCTAGGGCTTAGTTTTCCCTTAAGAAGGTTTTAAAAAGTGATATTCGTCATTATAAATCCCCAGCTTGATCATGACTACAGAATCACTGCACAAAGAATATGTTGAAAGTTAAAATAAAAAGTCCAACAGTGCTTGCAGAATGGATGTCAAACAATTGACTATTGGTACAACCTGAACCGTGAAAAAGGTACCAGATCATCACAGGGCAAACACACAACCTCAAATCACATACATGGGTCAAGTTAGTATCGCCATTTCACCTAAGCTGCATGTCTTAGGACTGTCAGAGGAAACCCACACAGATACGGGGCGACCATGTAGACTCCATGGACCTGGGAAACGAACCTTGGTCTCCTTTCTGTGAGGCAGCAGTGCTCTGACCACGTACACCCTACTATAAAATCATTCCAAAACAAAAAAGACATATTTTAACATTATACAGTGAATAATCTTGGAAATATTTTTCTCCCCAAGAGCGCATTTGTAAAATTTTCAATGTACTGTGAATATACTACAAGTCTGACAGGTAATTGAATGATTTGCCTGTGCTGATGTGTTTTAAGGTTCTATACCTGTGGCAGAGAAAACATTAGAAATAACTCAGGTGTAAGCGTCTTTTCATTTATTTATTATTGACTAATGGAATGGATTTTTCTTCAGTTATGCCCAATAAAGAACTATTCAAAACCTTTAGTTCATTGAAAATGAAAACCCAGGTTTATGAAGAACATCTGGGTTTTTATTGCTTCATTTAAGAAGTTTCAAGGTAAAGTACTGATACTCATCGCGCTGCAGAGTTCGGAAGTGTTGGTGACAAGTAAGTATTTCAATGTGCTCAGTACATGTAACTGTCATCACTCTATAAACCTATAAATGAACTTAGAACCTATTATATTGCACAGCATATAAATGTTGCTAGTAACTGGTGTAATTAATATTACTATTAATATTACTATTAATTACAAGAGTAACAAATTTGATTATTATAACTGCAATAACTGCAATAGGACAAAATGTACTAGGCCAGAAGCAAGCATTTAAAGAGTAACAAAACCTTCCTTATTTTGAACTGCATTTATTTTGTTTATTTACAGGGATCCCAAATGAGCCAGATGTACAGTTTTAATATACAGTTCAACTGCTGAAATATTCCTGGCATTTTTATAAATGGTTATTTATTGCTTATTCTTCAGTTGTTTTTATTGTGATGTTGTACTCATCTTAGGGCTTATTGAAATTTTCTGATCAAAATTTAATGGAGTATTCTTCATTTTGAAATATTCCTGAGAGTTGGGCGTGGGGCAAGTAGGATGTTGCTTAAAGCTTCCAGATGTTCAGAAAAAGCCCTAATGTTGCGGCTTCATTTAAAGGCTAACTAAACACAAGACTTCATAATTTTTAACTTAATTAATTTTGTTTATTTTCAGGGAGCTGAAATGAGCCAGATGTACAGTTTTAATATACAGTTCAATTGAAGAAATATTATTTGCATTTTTGTAAATGGTTATTTATCACATACTTTGTTTGTATTGTTATATTGTATTTATCTAAAAAGAATATTTTAATTTTCTGATCAAAATTTAATGAAGCATTCATTAGATTTTATTCCTGCTTGTTCAAATATGCATAGGAGTTGGGTGTTGGGTAAGTAAGAAGTTGCTTAGGCCTTCCAGATGTTCAGAAACAACCCTGCTATTGAGACGGCTTTAGCAAAATGAAAGCACTATCTTTGGGATGATCATTTTGTTGTACTGTAAATTTTTATAATTGCTTAATACATTATCAGTGTCAAATTTACTATGTAGTTTACCAATTCTTCTTGTTCCATTTATTCTACTACTAGCAGAATACCCGCGCTTCGCAGCAAAGGAGTAGTGTGTTACAGAAGTTATGAAAAAGAAAAGGAAACATTTAAAAAAAAAGTAACATGATTGTAAATGTAATTGTTTTGTCACTGTTATGAGTGTTGCTGTCATATATATATATATATATATATATATATATATATATATATATATATACACACACACATATAAACATATATATACATATACATATATACATATTTACATATCTACATATACACATATATACATATATATACATATACACATCTACATATATATATATACAAATATAAACATATATACACATACATATATACACATACATACATACACATAAATATACAGTACATATATATACACACATACATACATACATACACACATATATATATATATACAGATCTACATATATATACATATCTACATATATACTGCTCAAAAGAATTAAAGGAACACTTTTTAATCAGAGTATAGCATAAAGTCAATGAAACTTATGGGATATTAATCTGGTCAGTTAAGTAGCAGAGGGGGTTGTTAATCAGTTTCAGCTGCTGTGGTGTTAATGAAATTAACAACAGATGCACTAGAGGGGCAACAATGAGATGACCCCCAAAACAGGAATGGTTTAACAGGTGAAGGCCACTGACATTTTTCCCTCCTCATCTTTTCTGACTGTTTCTTCACTAGTTTTGCATTTGGCTACAGTCACTGTCACTACTGGTAGCATGAGGCAATGCCTGGACCCTACAGAGGTTGCACAGGTAGTCCAACTTCTCCAGGATGGCACATCAATACGTGTCATTGCCAGAAGGTTTGCTGTGTCTCCCTGCACAGTCTCAAGGGCATGGAGGAGATTCTAGGAAACAAGCAGTTACTCTAGGAGAGCTGGAGAGGGCCATAGAAGGTCCATAACCCATCAGCAGGACCAGTATCTGCTCCTTTGGGCAAGGAGGAACAGGATGAGCACTGCCAGAGCCCTACAAAATGACCTCCAGCAGGCCACTGGTGTGAATGTCTCTGACCAAACAACCAGAAAGACTTCATGAGGGTGACCCAAGGGCCCCATGTCCTCTAATGGGCCCTGAGCTCACTGCCCAGCACCATGCAGCTGATTGGCATTCGCCATAGAATACCAGAATTGGCAGATGCACCACTGGTGCCCTGTGCTTTTTACAGATGAGAGCAGGTTCACCTTGAGCACGTGACAGAAGTGAAAGGGTCTGGAGAAGCCATGGAGAACATTATGCTGCCTGAAACATCATTCAGCATGAGCAGTTTGGTGGTGGGTTAATGATTGTCTGGGGAGGCATATCCATGGAGGGGCACACAGACCGCTACAGGCTTGACAAAGGCACCTTGGCTGCCATTAGGTATCAGGATGAAATCCTTGGACCCATTGTCAGACCCTATGCTGGTACAGTGGCTCCTGGTGCAGGACAATTCCTGCCTCATGTGGTGAGAGTATGCAGGCAGTTCCTGGAGGATGAAGGAATTGATACCATTGACTGGCCACCACACTTTCCTGACCTAAATCCAATAGAACACCTCTGGGACATTATGTTTTGGTCCATCCAATGCAAGGTTGCACCTCAGACTGTCCAGGAGCTCAGTGATGCCCTGGTCCAGATCTGGGAGGAGATCCCCCACAACACCATCTGTCATTTCATTAGAAGCATGCACCGATGTTGTCAGGCATGTATACAAGAACACAGGGGCCATACAAAGTGCTGCATACAATTTTGAGTTGCTGCAATTAAATTTTGGCAAAATGGACTAGCCTGCCACATAATTTTTTCACTCTGATTTTTGGGGCGTCTTTGAATTCAGGGCTCTGTAGGTTGATCATTTTCATTTCCATCAAACAATGCGGCATCCTTTCGTTCCTAACACATTACCCAGTCTATATCAGTATAGATATCCAGGAGGATTTCTTTTTCCCATTGAGATCTGATGTGTTTTCAAAGTGTTCCTTTAATTTTTTTGAGCAGTTTATATACACATATATAAATATCTACATATATATATATACATACATACATACATACATACATATATATATACATATCTACATATATAGATACTGTATATAGCAAAATCCCCGTGCCTCACAGCGACAAAGTACTGCTTTTAAATTTTTATTAAGAAGAAAAGAAAACCTTTTTAAACTGAGGGAAAATATACCAATAACTATCTGTTAAGGATCTCTTTGTATAACACATTGTCAGTTCAGCACTCTGGTTGTAATATGACCAAGCTGTGCGAGCTTACTCTTGAGCATGCAACGTATAGTTGTCCAGGAGAAAAGCAATCTTGCCTCAAATCAATGGCAACCTTTTGTAGGGTCTGTCCCTGAGACTTATTAATTGTCATGGCGAAGCAGAGCCTTACTAGAAATTGGAGGCATTTGAATTGAAATGGGAGATCAGAGGGTATAACCGTGATGCGAGGAATACATTCAGAGTGTGGGGCTGTGGTGTTTTTCTGTGAAGCTGCCTTTACACAGCTTCTCTGCTGTTTTATAAACGAACGCCATATAAGGCCGTCCTTTCTCCTTGCTTTGCGGTTCTGTACTGTTTTATTGTTCGTTTATTACAATTGTTATAGTTATTGTGTAGCTATTTGAGACTTAGTACATTACTGTTCAGGTACCCATTTCCTTTATTTAATCTGCGGCCTCTCCTCTATTTTTTGTTTGTTATTATGATTATAGATATTTATTGATTTCCTTCTTTAGCTGACTGCCTGCCGCTGTTTTTTTGTGAAGCAGCCTTCACACAGCTTCTCCGCTGTTTTATAAACGAACAACATATAAGGCCATCCTTTTTACTTGCTTCGCCAAGGAAGCTGCCTTTTTATTTAATCCATGGGTTCTCTGCTGTTTTATTGTTTGTTTATTACGATTGTTATAGTTCTCTTTGTGTAACACATTGTCAGTTCAGCACTCCGGTTGTAATATGACCAAGCTGTGCGAGCTTACTTTTGAGAATGCAACGTATAATTGTGCAGGAGAAAAGCAATCTTGCCTCAAATCAATGGCAACCTTTTGTAGGATCTGTCCCTGAGACTTATTGCTTGTCATCGCGAAGCAGAGCCTTACTGGAAATTAGAGGCATTTGAATTGAAATGGGAGATCAGAGGGTATAACGGGGATGCGAGGAATACATTGAGTGTGGAGAAACTCTAGAGACAGCGTGTGTATTAACTTGTGGATTTTTCTGTGAGTATTTGGTGGCAGCGTGACGAAGTTGCTTCCGCAAGACCGCGTTAGCTGTGGAGCTCAGCTCAGAGCATATTCTTTTCCTAAATAGTCAGTTGTGTAATGCATCTTTTGAACAGGTTTGATTCATGGAAGTGATCACTCGTACTGTGTTAAGTCAGTTCACGTGAGCTGCTCTCTTGTGTGATGTTTGCGATATCCACGGCTTTATTTAATGTTAGCTAAGACCCGGCACTTAAAAGTTTCTCGCTACAGCAATTTTAACTCTGTTACAGAGTGATCCAAAGTCTCGTTTATACCTAGTGTCTTCTCATTAAACTTGTATCTCGCGACATGGCCATGGCCACCGAGCTGCAGTCTATTACAGTATATGGATAAAAATAGGTTCCAGTTATGACCATTACGCGTAGAATTTCGAAATAAAACCTGCCCAACGTTTGTAAGTAAGCTGTGAGGAATGAGCCTGCCAAATTTCTGCCTTCTACCTACACGGCAAGTTGGAGAATTAGTGATGAGTGAGTGAGTCAGTCAGTCAGTGAGTCAGTCAGTCAGTGAGGGCTTTGCCTTTTATTAGTATAAATCAATAAAGAAATCATTAGAGTGTAATATTTTAATTGACATAAATTTATTTGACTTTCTGAACAAATAATATACAGATGAAATTGCATGAATCCTTTGCCAGCTTAAACATTCATTTATAATTAAAAATGATCATTTTAGTTTTATAAATGATAATCTTTAAAATATATTTTAATAACGGAAACTCAAGGCCCATCAATAAATTTAGCACCTAGTAATATTGTATCTGTTTGAACCATTGAATCGTTTTGTACCCTGCAATACTGGGTGAAATCCAACATCCATCCATCCATCCATCTGTTTTCCACCACTTATCCGAAGCAGGGTCACAGCGCAATAGTCTTAGCAATTAAAGCTACACTTGCCAACTCAATCCTCCCAGAAAGCCCCGGATCTTCCACAGGGTCTCTTTTCAGCTGGTCGTGCCCATAAAACCTACAGAGGGAGGCGTCCAGGAGGCATCTGCATTAGATGTCCAAACCACCTCAATTAGCTCTTCTCGATGCGGAGGGTCAGTGGCTCTACTCTGAGCTGCTCCTGGTTGTCTGTGCTTCTCACCCCGTCTCTAAGGAACAGCCCAGACACCCTTTGGAGAAAGCTCATTTTAGCCATGTGTACCTGCGATCATTCTTTTGGTCATTACCCAAATCTTATGACCCACTACAGATCGGTATAGTGACTGCATAACTGTGCTCACCAGCCCCAATCCATCATTTGATTTCACCATCCCTTGTGTGATGGAATTGACAGTTCAATAAAGCCAACAGGACAAAATAGCCCTTATTAGGGACCCCGGAACCCTATACTCTCCCAGCATCCCCCACAGCATCCCTCGAGGAACATTGCCATGCTGACTTGGCATACTCACATGCTCCCACCAGATTCCTTTTGAGGGTGAAGAGCTGGTCCACTGTTCCACAGCTTGGACAGAATCCACATTACTCCTCCTGGATCTGAAGTTTAATGACTGGGTATCATCTAGTACCCCGGCTTAAACTTTCCTAGGAAGTCTGAGTAGTGTGATCCCCGATAGTTGAAGCACATCCTCTTGTCCTTCTTTTTGAAAATGGGGACCACCACAGTAGACTGCCACTCCAGATGCACAGCTCTCAATGACTTGCCTTCTCCTTCAAAGTCACCTGATGGTTAGCCAGGACCTCTTTGAGCCTGATCAATAGTCATTTTCTATGGTCTCTCTGAAATCCTCCCACACCAGGGTTTTTGCTTTTCTGACCACCAAGTCTGCAGCCCTTTTGGCCTGTCAGCACCTCTCTGCTGTTTCAGGAGTCTCCCATGCTAACCATACACAGAAGGCCTCATTTTTCAACTTGATGGCATTCCTCAACTCAGCTGTCCACAATTGGGTCCTTGTGTTTCCATCTTGATAGGCACCTATGGCCTTCAGACTGCAGCTCTTTGCAGCTGCTTCCACAATGGAGAGTTTAAACAAAGCACATTTGGACTCTATAACCCTAGCCTTCTCCAGGATGCGGTAAAAGCTGTTTCGGAGGTTGAAGTTTAAAGTCTTCTAGATTGGGGCTCCTCTCCATTGTTCCCAGGCTACCCTTACTACTCACTTCTGCTTTCCAGATTTGTCCTGGCACCTCCTCTACCATTTGAACCAAGTCACCAACAGGTGGTGATCAGTTAACTTCTTTGCCCCTCTCTTCATCCGATTGTCTATAACAAATGGCTGCAAATCTGATGATACCATTATGAAATCATAGATCTTTAGAATAAGGTGCTCTGGTACCAGGTACACTTATGAGCCACCTTATGTTCAAACATGGTGCTCATTGTGTACAAACAATGCCTAGCACAGATATCCAATAACAAAGCACCACTTGGGATTAGATCAGGGAAGCTGTTCCACTCAATCACGTCTCTCAGTTGTCTCCATCATTACCCACGTGGGTGCGGAAGTCTCCTAGCAGAACTATGGAATCCACAACTGGGACCCTTTCCAAGATCCCCATCAGAAACTCCAAGAAGGCCTGGTACTCCAGACTGACATTTGGTGCATAGGCAGAGTCCTCCCTTCCGTGACCTTCAGCCACACAGAGACAGCCCTCTTATTCTCCAGGACAAACTCCAACATGGCATCAACCAGATAGGGACTCCCGTCTGACACCTTACTCTTTGGGCAACTCCAAAATATACAAGAGTCCATTCTCCTTCAAAAGGTTTGGTTCCAAATCTATGCAAATATATATACTATATCTGCTTGGTATCTCTCTGCCTCACCCATCAACTCCAGCTCCTAACCCCAAAGACAGGTGACATTCCATGTTCTAAGAAGCAGTTAATGTGTAAGTGTTCCAGTCTCTGCATTTCACTGCCCCCACAGGTGACATTGCACCTATTCCATATTCCTCCAGAAGGTGGTGGGTACACAAGAGGGTAGTCCCATGTTGTGTTTCTGGGCTATGCCAAACTAGGCACCATGGTAGACCTGGCCACCAGGCACTTGCCTTGCCCTGGCTACAGGAGGATACCCCGGTAACCCATTAGCAGGCAGGATAATCTTATTATCTTTGTGGAGTTGCATTATTAGGAGCTGTGAATCTCTCTTTGTATGACCCCTCACCTGGGAACAGTTTGCTTTGGGAGGCCCTACCAGGAGTTTCTGCTCTGGACAACATAGCTCCCAGGTTCACAGAAGCCCTCAAATTTCTCTACCATGATAGGGTGGCATTTCAAAGAGAGGAAAAAAAACACAGTTGAACCCCAATATCTCAACTTAAAAAGCTAGATATCAAGGAGACAGTCATCCCATATGCTCTTACAAACACATATGATGTGGGCATGTTTGGTAATCCCTCCACAATCTCCAGAAGCATTCTGCACATCTACCTCAATGTGGCAGATAACAATATGGTCAGCTACACCTTACCTTCCAATAAACTCCTGGAGCAAGAAGAATCATCTTTTGGAGTTCTGGGTACAGAGTACAACGCTAACACCCTCTTGTAGCACTATCCTCAGAGCAAATACTGGACCTCAGCTACATTTTTTTCTCATCATTAGTTGCAACACATAAGCAAATGTCTGCTGCATTCTACAGAGTTACTGTCCATCACAAACTACACAAGTGGACCTTAGCACGGTGTCCAATTTAAGACATCATCATTTTTCACTTTTTTTTAGTCATCAAGCATTACTCCATGTCTTATTTTGGTAGTCACTTATTGCACATTACTACTCAATTATCAAATTGCTCTTATCACTTTTCATTCATCATTATGCACTCTTCACATGTTGAGTCAAAAATGAGTAATGAGGAATGACAAGTGATGTGTGACATGGAGCAACACTGGAGAAGCAAAATGTGATGGTAACTTTCTTACATCTTGCAAACATTGTCAAGCTTTAAGCATGTTCATCACAAGTCTTAGAGACCAACCTCACAGGTAAAATCAATATGATCTCCATGTTACTATAGTAAGTCCATCAGGCCTTACCAACAGAAATGCTCAGATTTTTGTACAAAAGGAATGTTTAATTGTTTGGTTGAAATTTTACTTGTTTTTTCTGCCAGGGAAAACTGCAGTAGAACAGCTTTTTTTACCTGTGGCATGCTATGTTTATAACGTGATGCATCTCACTACACATCTTCTTCCATAAATAAACTCATTATATCTAGTTACCCATATTAGCAAAGTTTAGTGTATGGGAATGTGACTTGGCCTGTTACAAGCTTTAGAGGAACATTAGCAACCAGGTGGTCCTAGATCACAGGAATCTTGTACTCCAAAGAATGTTTCTTATGTTTAGCAGGATCAGTGCCTCTGTTTTCACTCTGCTCGTGGTTTGGAGTAGCAGAAGTGTTGCCATTTCTGTCCTAAAATGTCTAATCATTTCAAACTTCAACATTATGACATAGAGACTCTGGTTTCTTACATTCATCTAATCTAATCTAAGCTAATCTAATTGAATCATTTAAAATACCTGAGTAATTAAATTTGCACAGGTAAGAGTACATTTGTACACGATGATATCTAACATAAAAAGGCACAATGCATTTATTAAATTACTATCTTCTCTCCCAATATAACAGCAATAAAAAACAAGAACAAAACCAATGAAAAAATACATTATGACATTTATATTAAATATCCTAAATAGTTGAGTTTAAAGTGCAGGTAGTTATTTTGAGCATGTACTTTATAGCGTACTGAGTGATCTTGTATTTCATCTTGTTGCTTTGAATTATGCTGGTGTTTGGCACAAAGGATGTAAGGATAGATTGAATATTGGAGCAGCTGGGGAGTTAGGCATTTTATTTCCATTTCTGGTGGAGCTGTTGATATAAATTTGAAAAACAATTTGTGATATGTTTGAGATGTTTATATGCACTCATGTAAGTGCATATAAATTGATTTTTTTTTTTGCTGTAGTGTTTTGAATAATACAATTCATTTTTAATTAAATAAAATGTATTTTAATGTTGGACATTCTTATTTTTTTATCTTTTAATTCTTAAACTGAATTCTTGTGGGAATTTATAATCTACTTTTTCTCAAGTACAACCCCGCCAACAGTAATTTATATAAAACACACCATAATGAAACAGAAAGTGAAAATGTTTTGAAAGCCAAAGTTACCAATATGAATATTTACATTGAAGCGTACAACTTAATTATAATGCAGCAAATTATAGTTTAGATTTCTCAGTTACTTAACAGTCTTATCTATTACTTACCATTAAAAGCTTTTCCAAACAAAATTATAATTTTCTCTGATGTAAAGTTTTTCATTTCATATTTACAGGCCTTACACTCTAAAAGAAAACGATTTTCTTCCTATGATTGATGAAATCATAAATTTTGGAGGCAGTGACATTCACTAAAACACATTGTCTTAATGTAAAGTTTCATTAGCCACGATTGTTTGCACATGAAACTTGGTTTCTGCTGTCCTCTCTTGAACAAAAGCATCTTTTATAAGAAATCGACCAAACGCACTTTGAGGTTTGTAGCAATTATAGTACAGAACTTTCTCCTGAAAAACACCCTTATTATTAATGTTAAAAAGCACAACTGGAAAAACCCATCTTTTTGTTTTTCGTTCTAGCCTGAATATTGTGGTGCTCATTACGAATTTGTACTTTTTAGTGTACTGTTTATCGTGTACTGTGCCTATGGGACTAATATACACGTGGTTGTGTTCACTGTCTTCTTATGTAAATACAATTGTTTTTTGCTTTTATGTTATTTAGTGTGTATTTAAATGCTGTTAAACTGCACTTTGTTGTGTGTGAATTTCCCCTTGGGATTAATAAAGTATCTATCTATCTATCTATCTATCTATCTATCTATCTATCTATCTATCTATCTATCTATCTTACTAATTTGAATGGTATTTTGAAAACGTTATTTAAGTGCATTGTGAAAGCTGTAGAGCAAAAGGAAATGTCTAGGAAGTGACTAAACAGACCACCAGCTTGAAATTGTTTCCCTGTCTCTCTATTAAGTTGGTCTCCATAAAGGCAATGGCATGATCAGATACCAAGTGCTCGATTATTAATTGATCACTAAGAAAGTAGCATTCATTATGCATGAATATCAAAGAAACAAACTCAAGCAAATGTGTCATGTGTAGATTAAATTCTTTTATTCCTATAACACCCTACTTAATGCAACACTAACATTTTAAAAAGATTTATTTTAGTTAACCCTTTTTCCTTGCTCTTCCAGAGTACAGGAGTGAGCATCACATTGTTTAACAAAAGTCTAAATTCAGTAGGAATGCATTATCTATTATGGTTGAAAACATCTCAACATTCATTTGTCATTACAAAACTTCTTCTGTGTAACTTTATTCTATTAAACATTTCTATCAAAAACAGAAAACATCAGTAGTGCATACATGTGTATTGTGTTATTATTAAGATATTAAGAAAGTTTACTTATTTTTCTTAAATGATTAATTTACTTTTTCCAGTAGTGCATACATGTGTTTTTGTGTTATTATTAAGATACTAGACATTAAGCCCGTTACAATAACGGGCGCTAGAACAGTATTGCATAAACATTAGTAGGAACAGTCTATATTAAATGGCAAGGGACCTTGACCTCATTCTTATTTTTGTCTTAATTTTTTTTTTGTTAAAAATATTTTTGCAAGAAGCCTAAAGTAAAATAATATTAAAAATAAAATAGAAATGTATATGACAATACAGTAAGTATAATTAATATTGCCTTAGTGTAAAACTTTGTAACAATCTGTAATACACAATATCTGAAGAAGATATTTAGGAAAAAGTTTTTGTTCTCATGAAATTTTTCTATAAAATTTAATGATAGACAACATTTTTTGTAAATACTCTGAGTTTGGCAACAGTTTGCCTTGTTCAGGACCATCTACAACGTTGACAACAACATCTGTAAAACATCTTGATAATGCAACATATAACTGACTGTGGCTGAATACTGGTTCTGGCAAGTAAATGCCAACTTTTTCTAAGGTTTACCTTTAAGTTTTATTAATTGTAATGGCAAAGGCTAATGTAACTGGAAATTGTCACCTTCTTAAGGTAAAGGGTGAATTAGTAGAGGATGGAGCCAAATCAATGCGGGGAATATTGTGACGCTCATTTTCTTTTTCTTCAATCGATCTATTTGCTTGTATTTTTCTTTGTCTTTCAGCCTTTCTTTTATTGATGTTTACTTGCTAAGCTGACCGTTCTTCCAGGAGATGTTGCTTATATATACGATTTGAGTGTCTGTGTCTTTTGTCCTATTTGACGTGTCCTTTTATTTGGGTGGCATGTTGTTAGTAGATAGTTAGTTAGTAAACATGTGCGGGACAGTATGTGTGGCGTCTCCCCAGCAACGGATTTTATGTGCGCGACCGCGTCTACCCAATCAGCACTCTCCCCAGCAATGATGTCCTTTATTTGCTTATCATGCGTGGCCGCGACTACGCCATTCACTGTGTGCACAGCTTTCAGTGTGTGTGCGTCCACGGTGCCATGCGCATCACACCGAGCCCCACGCATGCGCACTTCACCAGAAGACACACACACACACACACGGACACCTGGTCGCACACAGGGGTTTTATTAAAGAGGACAGATTAAGAAAGTTTCATTATTTTTCTTAAATGATTCATTTACTTTTTCACATATACTTTTTATTACACTATCATATGAAAAGTTTCAGAAGGTTTGAAATTATATACTTTGACTTAACCTTTGCATTAGTAAAAGCTCCAATTAGAATAAAGCAATGTCAGTTGTTTATATTAATACTGCAGTATACAGTGTATTTAAGTGTTTTGTTTTTAGAGCTTTATTACACGATTTACTGTTTTTAAAGAATTTAGATTTTTGTTCTGCTGAAACTGTGTTTTGTTTCTAAACTTAGAATTGTTTTCAATTTAGGTTTTTTCTTTTAAAATCTTCAAAATACTTAACAATTGAAAAAAAGAGCAAGTGGCTTAGAAATCAAATGTGCAGAAAACTTCAGCAGTTATAAATAAAGAATATCAGAAAGAAGTGATTTGATGTGGTCAATCGATTTTAAAGAATCAACAATATTTTTAATGGTTGGTATTCATTTTATTAATGTGATGTATGTTTATGGGTGATGATCAGTTAAAATTTTTAGTCAATAACTACCAGTGGTAACAAGCCAGAAACAAGTAACCACGGTGGTTAAATGCATTATCCATCCTAGTGTGACAGAGATCTTGTTCTTCTCTTTTGGCTTCTCCCATTAAGGGTTGCCACAGTGGGTTGTCTTTTTCCATATCTTGTCCCATCCTCTGCATCTTCCTCTGTTACCCCAATCACCTGCATGTCCTCTCTCACCACATCCATAAACCTTCTCTTAGGCCTTCCTCTTTTCCTCTTGCCTGGCAGCTCTATCATTAGGATCCTTTCCCCAATATACCCAGCATCTTTCCTCTGCACATTTCCAAACTAACGCAATCTCGCCTCTCTGACTTTGTCCAACTGTCCAGCCTGAGCTGACCCTCTAATGCACTCATTTCTAATCATATCCATCCTTGTCACTCCCAGTGTAAATCTTAGCATCTTTAACTCTGCTACCTCCAGCTCTGTCTCCTGCTTTCTGGTCAGTGCCACCATCTCCAACCCTTATAACATAGCTGGTCTCACTACTACCCTGTAGACCTTCCCTTTCATTCTTGCTGATACCCATCAGTCACAAATTACTCCTGACACTCTTCTTCACCCATTCTACCGTGCCTGCACTCTCTTTTTCACTTCTCTTCCACAATCCCTGTTACTCTGTACTGTTGATCCCAAGTGTTTAAACTCACCCACCCTTGCCAGCTCTACTCACTGCGTCTTCACCATTTCACTGACCTTCCTCTTATTTACACACATGTATTCTGTCTTGTTCCTACTGACCATTCCTCTCCCCTCTAGAGCATATCTCTACGCCTCTAGAGTCTCCTTAACCTGCTCCCTACTCTTGCTACAGATCACAATGTTTTCAGCAAACATTATAGTCCACGGGAACTCCTATCTAATCTCGTCTGTCAACCTATCCATCACCATTGCAGATAAGAAAGGGCTCAGAGCCAGATCCCTGATATAATCCCACCTCCACCTTGAATGCATCTGTCACTCCTACCGCAGACCTCATCACTGTCACATTTCCCTCACACATATTTTGTACAACTGTTACTGTACATATTTCTCTGCCACTCTCAACTTATTCATACAATACCACAACTCCTCTCGAGGCAACCTGTAGTATGCTTTCTCCGGGTTCACAAAGATGCATTGCAGCTCCTTCTGGCCTTCTCTATACTTCTCCATCAACACCCTCAGAGCAAACATCACATCTGTGGTGCTCTTTCTTGCCTTGAAACCATACTGCTGCTCACTAATCATCACCTCCCTTCTTAACCTAGCTTCCACTGCTCTTTCCCATAACTTCATTCTGCTCTGCACATCTCCTTTATTCTTAAATATCGGCACCAGTACACTTCTTCTCCACTCCTCAGGCGTCCTCTCACTTTCCAAGATTCCATTAAACAATCTGGTTAAAAACTGCACTGCCATCTCTCCTAAACACCTCCATGCTTCCACAGGTATGTCATCTGGACCAACCATTCTTCATCCTCTTCGTAACTGTCCTTACGTCCTCCTTGCTAATCCATTGCACTTCCCGATTCACTATCGCCACACCATCTAACCTTCTCTCTCTTATTCTCTTCATTCATTAGCCTTTCAATGTACTCTTTCCGACTGCTCCACAGACTACTAACCCTAACCCTCCTCACTTTTGAATACATTTCCATCTTTATCCTTTATCACCCTAATCTTCAGCACATCTTTCCCAGCTTGGCCAATCGGTACAGGTCCTTTTCAGGTCTTCTCTCCTTAGTGTCAAGCCTCTCATACAACTCATCATACGCCTTTTCCTTAGCCTTCACCACCTCTCTCTTCACCTTACGTCTTATCTCTTTGTACTCTTGTCTTCTTTCAGCATCTCTCTGACTATCTCACTTCTTTTTTGCTAACCTCTTCGTCTGTATACTCTGCTGTACTTTCCCATTCCACCAATATGTTTCCTTTTCTTCTTTCCTCTGTCTAGATGTCACGCCAAGCACACTATTAGCTGTCATGTATACTACTACTGCTGTAGTTGCCCAGCTGTCCGGTAACTCTTCACTGCCACCCAGTGCCTGTCTTACCTTGTCCCTGAACTCAACTTTGCAGTCTTCCTTTTTCAACTTCCACCATTTGATTCTTGGCTCTGCCCTCAACATCATCCTACAGACCATCATCCTATGCTGCCTAACTACACTTTCCCCTGCCACCTCTTTGCAGTCTTCAATCTCCTTCAGATTGACCCTCCTGCATAGGATTTAATCTATTTGTGTGCATCTTCCTCCACTCTTGTATGTCACCCTATGTTCCTCCTTCTTCTAAAAATAAGTATTCACCACAGCCATATCCATCCTTTTCGCAAAATTCATTATCATCTGACCTTCTTCATTCCTCTCCTTGATACCATACCTAGCCATCACCTCCTCATATCCTCTGTTCCCTTCACCAACATGTCCATTACAATCCGCTCCAGCCACCAATCTCTGTCCCTTCGGTACACTGTCCATCACTTCATCCAAAACACTCAAGAAATCATCTTTCTCATCCATCACACAACCAACTTGGGAGACATATGCAACAACAATCATCATCACACCTTCAATTTCCAGCTTCATAATCATTAATCTGTCTGACACTCTTTTCACCTCCATAACACTCTTGACATACTCCTTCAGAATAACCCCTACCCCATTTCTCCTCCCATCCACACCATGATAGAACAATTTGAATTCACCTCCAATCCACCTGGCCTTACTCTCTTTCCATTTAGTCTCTTGCACACACAATATATCAACATTCCTTCTCTCCATCACATCAGCTAACTCTCTCCCCTTACCAGTCATACTGCCAACATTCAAAGTTTCTTAGTTCCATTCCATTCCATTTACCTTCCTGTTCTTACTCTGCCTAAGAACACACATCCGCCCCGATCTTCTCCTTCTTCGGCCAACAGTAGCTCAGTTTCCACCAGCACCCTGTTGGCTAACAGTACTGGTGGTGGTCATTGTTAACCCGGGTCTCAACCGATCAGGTATGAAATCTGTATTGTTGTTCGCATATTTATCTGACAAAATTTTACACGGAATGCCCTTCCTGACATAACCCTTCCCATGTATCCGGGCTTGGGACCAACATAAAGATACACACTGTTTTGTGCATCCCCTGTGGCTGGGTTAATAGTGTGACAGAGATCTGAAGTCTATTTTATGAGTGTTAGGTACAAAGTAGATACCAACACCGGATGTAGCACCAGTTCATCTATGACCATATTCCCACCTAAACTCTGTTAGGATGGTCTCGTCTAGAATCACTAGTTAGCATGTGTCTGGGGTATCAGATAAAACCAAAAGGCCCATACAAATCCTGTACAAGGACAGCAGCACTAACCAGTACATGACTGTTTTACTCTGACATTTTCATTATATTTTTTTCCCATAATTCATTATCTTCATCCCCATGTCAAATTTAACCTTCATCACCTTTCTGGGATGTTAACTTGTTAAAATGAAACCTACTGTATTTCTAGAAAAAATTATGTGGATAAAGCAGCTAAGATACACTTCACTGGATGTTATTTTGATTTTCACTAGAGTGATGTGGCATAAGATGCAAGAAACAGAGTTCATTGGAGGTCAAGACAGATCAATAATTCCATTATAACTGGAAACATGTTAAAGTATATGAAAAAGTCAAAAAGCAGTAATACTGTTTCTTTTGAAAAAAAAAAACTTAAATTGCAATGCACATTATTCAAAAATAAAAGAACAAAATACATAATGTGATTTTTTCAATTAATTACAACATTGGTCCAGGTAGTTTGTGCCTCACAAATCAATACCATAAAATGTATTGAAAAAGTTTATACAATAAAAGGTCTGGTTTTACTGAAAACATTTAAGAATGTGAAGTTCCTTTCATCTTTTAATACAAAACACACTAAAGCTTTTCAAAAAAGCCAGTGTGGAATTAGCTTGACGAGACTGCAAGAGAAATGTCAGTAATTCAGTCTAAAATATGAGGTGTATTAATGCTCTTAATGCTTGAGGCTTCATGCTAAGGTACTAATGAGTATAAATCTTCTAATTCCCAAATTAACTGACAATCACAAGACCAAGTTAGTCAGTGGGAAATGAGGGGGCCTTACTTTGACGCTCATAGTTAATGTTATCTTGTTTTTTTTTTTTAACAGTGTCCTTTCTAAATCCAAGTTGAGTGCTCCTCTCCAAACAAACCAAAGAAAAAAAATACGGTGACAGCAACGTTTGACCCACCGCTCCTCTTAGAAATGACTGATTCTTTTGTCCTACTGTCAAAACAAATGTGCTCAAAAGCTCAAGCCCCCTTTTTTTCTTGCTCATCTGCAAGAGCTTAGGCAAGTCTTTTAAAAAGACATGCTCCTACTAATTGGGTCAGAGATTTAAGCAGGGCTAGCTTGCTGTTCTACAAGCCTTAGAAGTCAGGGAACAAGAAAGAGAATCTAAAAACAAGACAGGTGGCAAGAATTTAGTATTTAATTGTATTGGAGAAGCAATAATGAAAATAATTTTAACTACGTGTACTGCCTGTTCAAGTGGATACAGAGAGAGAGAGAGATAAAGTCAGAGAAAGCATTGCCGTTGTCCCTTAACCCTCTGTGTTTAACAACTTTGTTTCACAGAACCACAAAACATTTCCTTTATATTTAAATGTAATTTCATCTAAAGGCTTTCGACATATTCTAACATATATGCCGAGTTGTCAGTAATCCATTTTAAGTATAATTCTCTTTTCATTTAAATACACTCAGATATATTCTGAGTATCATTATGGTTCATTGTCTTTAAACCCAGTGACTAAGGGTATGATGGGTACAATTACCTCCTCTAACATAACATGCGTAAAATATAAATGCCCTTGTTAGTAGAAAGGAAAAAATGAAAATTAAATATATTTCTCTGTGAATAGAAGAGACATGGTAGATAGATAGATAGATAGATAGATAGATAGATAGATAGATAGATAGATAGATAGATAGATAGATAGATAGATAGATAGACAAAGTTTTTATTAAACCTGAAGACCTTCGCAAAAAGTCCGTCCAGCAATCACATCATAATGTGTTAAAAATTCCAGTTCAATATATAATGCAACCAACAACTTAACAACTTTGCAAGGTTATTATTGTTGCATGTAAACCTCAATTATAACAATAATAATAATCTCAATACCCACTGAGAATAAATGATTAACACCAACCCAGAAGTAAGCCATCCTAACTCATAACAAAGCGTGCTAAAATACTTAAGCATATATAAAAGTCCATACTGTACTATAGGCCCAAAGATACACAAATCAGAAATGGCAAATGTAAAGCTTTAAAGCATGAGGAAAATTTCACTACTGGACTTTATTACACTATCAGATTCTCCGAAGGGTAATTTGTTCATTTGCATGCCTTCTAAATGCTAATAAAGTTTACAAATGTTTTCTTACAGTTCCAGGAATGTGGATTCAGATTCCAAGTCATCTTCTCCTTGTGTCAGCATGATGCCTTCTTCAGAAGTTCCTGATCCCTAAAATCCCTAAGTGAATCTAAATTACCTTGTTAGAAATGAGTGTGTGTGTGTATGTGTAAGTTTGTAAACGTATCCTATAATAAATCAAAATCACATACAGGGATTAACATGAGAACATGCAATCAGTTTTTATGAACGGGCAATTAATTTCATAATAGCTTTTTAATCCCTATTCTCCTAACTTTTGTTGGGTTGAAGGTCCCCAAAGAAATGCTACCTACCACAATACTTGGCAATTTAAAATATCACTCCCTGTGGAAAAAAAACAAAAAAAGAAAAACATTTTTTTGTATTAGATTAGATACAATTTTATTAATCTGATGGGAAAATTCTAATGAATACAGCAGACAGAAACATAAAAAAACAAGAATACAGACTTACAGGACAGATATAACATACAATCAATCAATTGATAAATAAATAAATAAATGTAAATAAAATTAACAAGTACATCGGGTGAAAGCATTGAATTGCCTGATAGCAGTGGGCAGAATAGACCACCAGAGGTGATTCTTAGCACACCGTGGGTGAGTGAGCCTGTGGTTAAAAGTGATCCAAGAGAGCTCCCCGTGGAAGGGATGGAGGGGATTTTTCATGATGGCATCAAATTTTGCCATAATCTTTTCTACAACAGCCTCCTCTTTGTCCAGGGTTCGACCTGTGATGGAGTAGGCTTTCCTGATATGGCTGTTCAGGCATTGTGCTTCTTTTCAGCTCAAGTTGCATCCCCAAGAGAATGCAGCTTTGAACAACACACTGGCTACTACTGACTCATGGAATATTTCCAACAACTTGCTGCATACATCAAAAGATCTGACTCTCCCTAGGAAGTATAGTCTGCTCTGGCCCTTTTTGTATTGTCAGATCAGTTCAGTTTGTTAGTTATGTGAACCCTCAGGTACTGGAAGCTGTGCACCACTTTCACGCCCTTCCCTTGATGCACCATTCAGGGTCTCAAAGATTCCTTGGCACACTGGAAGTCCACCACCACCTCTTTTGTCTTGCTGATGTTGCAGGTACTGTACTCTGTATTTTATTGTTTATTTGAAATTTACCCATATCTAGCCTCTGTGATCTAATTGAATAACTAGCTTTAAAGTGACAGTTAATACTTTATTTACTTTGTATTAATTCCTTTCAGTTTTGATCTCTTCTGTCATACAATTGGCCTCCTTTTGTTTAAACTTTAAGACAATAATAGTAAATAATAGTAAAAGTAAATAGACGCAAGATTCCACTTTTGTACATCTCCAGTGAACAATGGAAAATTTTCCATCTGTGTGAGATGCGTTTGGGAATATGCCAACTCCTGGAAAAGAGTGGCTTATTCCCTGAAGGCAAAGAATGCAGCTGGTCTAAGTGGTGGTGTACAAGTATCTTGAGGTCTTCTTCACCAGAAGTAGAGGTGGTCATGAGATAGAGCTAGATGAGATAGATTGTGTGGGGGCTTGTGAGGGGGCCAGGGTTATCTGTGAAGCAATTCATAGCTTTTGTAACGTGCCACCCACATCAGTAACAGTATTGGCAAAAGTGATGGGAGTAAAGTATAATCTAATGCCAATTCTAAAAACTGTAAGGCTTGAATGGGCCATTATGCAAATCAGTTCCTTGTTATTACTGCTCCACAGCCCACCACAGGATAAAAGTGTCCCTCAACCTCAGTCATATTTTAGTTGTACCATAGTGGCTGATCCTTTAAAGGGTAGCAGTCATAAATACAATGGAAATTATTATTTAAGTGCAACCATGTACCAAGAAAGACTGAACAGTCTCACAATTTTGTCTAAAAAATGTAGTGTGTGCATCAAGGGATTTTTGCAGGTGTTATTAATGATTCACAATAGCGAAAACATGGCTGTAGATCCTTCAAAAATTAGTTCAGTAAGATTATACCTATTATTTACTATATTTGTTTTATATTATGTTGAAAGGATGTTTTGTTGCATTTGGTTTACAGTGTTATAAAATACAAGGCTATAAACCTTTAGATTTGGCTTTATATGTAAAAAGTACATACTGGAAATGTTTTGCATTTGGGTTTAAATTTTACACAATATTTGTTGATCATTTTTTGAGTTTTGTTTAATTTTATAAAATACATATTGATAATATCCAGTTAATAATGCTTGTGTTTAATATTGTAAATGTATGGCTGAGACCCAATATTCTGGGCCTTGTCATGTATGATAAGCCCATAGGGGCAGCTCACTCAGTTTAACAAACATTGTACTTGACCATGGTGGTTAACCGAGAGCTAAATTATCAGACAAATCTATCTATTTACTGCTCAGTCTTCTTACTGAAGGAAAGGGATTGTAAGTAATTTTCTGGTGAGGGTGAAGAATTCAGAAATACAGGAGGACATCATAGAAGGACTACTGCTTCTTTAGATCAGAATGAGCCATTTAAAGTGGTTTGGTCATGTAGTGAGAATCCCTAAAGAGTACCTTCCTTGGGAAGTATATGAAGCCCAGACACCTGATGAGAAACATTGCATAAACCCAGTACATTTTGGAAAGATCATATCTTTTAACTATCTTGGAAAGTTCATATGGATAGAGAAACAAAATCATCCTAGCACTGCATGCCTTTACCAAGATACTTACCAGAATAACCAGAACAAAAATTATGAAAAACCTGTCTTATCTTATGTTCTTCTTTCTATGGGTGTACACTTTCTTTTTGTCTTAAGTTATTATAAGGCTGAAAAAGTACTTAACTTATAGTTCCTCTGTGTACCACCATCTTTAGCTCCTCTCACTCACTTGCTCAATGTTGCTCCCATGCAGCTGTAAAAAAATCCTTCTAAAAGAAAAAAAAGCAAAAAAAAAAATTGGCCCCAAGACAAAACACTGTAAATGACATTATCCTGGCATACAGGTACGTTAAGAAGTGCAACCCTTCAACAACCACAAAAGGATGACATCAACACGCAGTATACACTAAGTACATCAACAAAGTCAGTCATTTGTCAGCAAAGTCAGTAAGATTTCTGCATTCCTGCAATGGAAAATGGATGAATGGACATACAGTATAATTTAATTTTTCATCCATCCATTTTCCAACCCGCTGAATCCGAACACAGGGTCACGGGGGACTGCTGGAGCCAATCCCAGCCAACACAGGGCACAAAGCAGAAGCCAATCCCAGACAGGGTGCCAACCCACTGCTGGACACACACTAGGGCCAATATAGAATTGCCAATCCACCTAACCTGCATGTCTTAGGACTGTGGGAGAAAACCCATGCAGACACAAGGAGAACATGGAAACTCCACGCAGAGAGGACCCAGGAAGGAAACCCAGGTCTCCTAACTGCAAGGCAGCAGCGCTACCACTGCACCACCATGCCGCCCTAATTTTTCAGCATTATTTTTTTTATTTTAACAACTACTGCAGGTCTAGTAATAAAACCAAAAAAGTGGTCTATGCATTTTTAATATATTCAGTTTTATGTGTAAAACATGTTATGAATGTAATAAAGCAGCCACCTAAATATCTTGCCCTAAAGAGCTTTCTTCCAAATTTTGGAATTCTTTACCATTTAGTTCCACTAGCTTGGCCTGTTTGTCATAAACAATTATGCGAAAAAGCAAAACAAAATACTCAAGAGGGAAAATTACCTTGTTCCGACATAATGAGAACTGAATCATGGATATGCAGTATGAGGCAGGTACCCATTTTGCTGCCAAGCCCCAGCAACTTTTGCTTTTTGACAGATGCACTGGAACACAGCCAGGGATGACTGGAATATTCATTTTAATATTCTATGTGCAAATGAAGCCATCACCAATATATGGAAAACACAAAATTTAAGATTTTTTCTTTCATCATTTTTATTACTAATGAAATAACTTCCTACATGTAACCAGAAACACAGCTGAAGGTTGCCTCTTTGTCTTGCTTTGTCTGCCTTCCTTCCTAGTGGCTAAGGCTTCATACTGTAAGTCAGTCCTGCATCTGACTCACTGTGTGACCTTCAGCAACTCATTCAACCCACCTGTGCTCCAGTAAAAAACATTTGCAAAGATTAATGTGCTTGTAATTTTCAGGTTCCTTTGGACAAAAGTGTAGGCTACAAAATTAGATGTACAGTAGTTTAAATTAGGATCAGTGCTGGCAGTTTTTCCAAGTTTCTGTTATGTTTGTTGAATTAAAGTGCTGTCATCCTATGCCTATTTCTGTCACCATGTTCTTTCTCACCTGTCTTTTCTTCTTCCTACATTCTTATCAACTGAACTGTAGTCATGAATCATTGGTAATTGCCTGCCTGGTGTTATGGTTAAGCCAGTGTTCCTCCCCTAGATCCTGTTTAAAGTTTTTTTTTTTTTTTTGTCTTTCTGTTCATTATTACTCATTGTTTTTCAATATATTAATAATATTGCTCTGATCACTTATTATATTATATAATATCTGTTAATTTATTCTTTTTAGTTTTTATGCAGTTTCTATGTGTAAGAATATGTTCCCTGATGTTTCTTGGATTTTTTAGGTGGTTCCACCTGTCCATCACCACTGAGGGTCTGTGCCCAGTCCTGTAATGCCTTACAGGCAATGTGGCTCCTCGCCATTCATTGTGAATGTGCTTGGTGGTTTGATGAGTTCCCATTGTGATTATTGTGTTCTGACGCAGCAGGAAAAGAGAACTGATTTTGTGAGTAAACCAGGAGAAACAGGCAAAAGGCAAAACAAAAGAAAATAAAAATAAACCATAGCAACTGTAACCCAGATAACATCAAATTCAAGGTCGATTAACAGGCAATAAGTCGGAACCAGGCAATAGAAAAACAGAAAACACACAATAGATCAAAATGAAATTAAAGATTTTTTCCACAGATCGGATAAGTTTCTTAGTGATAGGCTGACATTTTATGCCAGTTGTTGATTAAGTCAAGGTCACAACTCTGGAGACCCCACCCCTAGAAGTGAGGGACTTGACCCTGACAAGACTATACAACATAACTTCTCTTAAAGAAAAAGGCTACGGAGCATTAGTTTTCAGTTGAAATCATGACTTATTGCTTCTTTGCATTTACTGGTTTTTGTGAATTCTATTACTGTTTTAAGGATTCTGATTTCTGTTTTTTGTACTCGGACTTGTTTGATTAGGATTGCCTTTCAGAACATACCCTTTTGCCTCCTTTTTTGGTATTTTTTTAAGTATTTTATTTTGCAGTTTTTGTTAATAAATCCTCTCTTATAAAGATTTCGGTGAGACTTACTGTATCTCTGTTCAAGTTAGAATTTCATGGTAGTTCCTTTTGTGAGACATGACTCTCTCTTTTGCATTTTGCATTTTGAATGTTTGTTCTCTATTTTAAGGCCTAGGGAGACCTGAAGCCTCCTATTTTCCTGGAATGAGACCTGTTTTTTCGTGCAGTCCCATTAGCATTCTGGCCTGTATTTTGGTGGGCTTTTTTGTCATTTATGTGCTGCAGCATTCATTATGGAATGAACAGCCGTATGATAAACAAAAACTGTGTTTTGAAGAGTCCATGATGAGTCTCATTATGTTTAGAAATCTGTGGAGTCTGTGGACCAAATTTTTCAGAAATATTGTAAGGGTTTGAATGACACTATACCACACAGTCTGGAATGGATCCGTACATATACAGCAGCTATGCAATGAGAACTTTTTGTTTTGCCAGTTTTTACAGCAACATGACATATCTAATAGACTTTTATGCTTCTAGAGCTGTAGAAAAAGCTTTTAAAGTCTTTAAACCTATGTCTTCAGTCTGTACTACAGTTGCTGTTAAAGCACCCGTTCCAGTTTTTGCCTCTGTTGTTATCAAACCAATGGTACAATTGATGTTTAATTCCCAGTTCCGTTTTTTTGCCACAGTCACTGTTGAACCAGTAATTTCTGGCTTTGCTTCATTTGCAGTGGACCAATCACTTCCAGTCTTTGCCGCTGTTATAACTGAACTTCATGCATCTGTTGCTCAGAATGAGTCTTCTCCTTCTGCTTGTACCTGTTTATGTGAGTCTACTGTCTCCCATCAGGATGTTTCTGAGTATCTAATGGGTCCCCAGGAGGGGGATCTCTGGAGCTGCTGCCTATGTCCGAGGACAAGGCGTTAGAGTGTTGCCTACTGTGTCCCCAGGCGGTAATTTGTTGAAGTTCACCATGTTACTAGTGGGAGTGCCACAATGCCTGCCTCACTGCCCAATTGCCTTGAGCTGATGTCTGCTTTTCTGCCTGTAAACCCTAAAACTCTAAAAGTGAGTATAACACTTATGATCTCACAATTTAACTTTTGTCTTTCAGACCAGCTTACCCAGCCTGGATGTGGTCTGCCTGCTGCCCAGTCATCCTTACCAGGAGGTGTCCTGCCTGTGGTCCAGTCACCTGCCTCACCAGGCCAAAGTCTTCTGGTATTGTTTCCCAAGTCAAGCTCAAGTCGTCTCGTCTTCCCCAGTGGTCCAAAGTCTTCTAATCTCGTATGTCCCACCTTTTTGTTTTGCTGCATTACTCATGTCACCAGCTACATTAGGATTTCTCTAATTAATGGAATGTTTCTTTTTGTTTATGGTGTCCCCTTAAAGAGGGGACTATGTTATGAATGAATGTGCTTGGTGGTTTAGTGAGTTCTCATTTTGATTATTGCTATTTTGTATCAATTGTTTTCATGACTTATTTGTATATTTTCACAATTTTTATTAATCTTCTTTTATAAAGTTTCAGGTGGGATCCCCACTTCCAAGACATATTTTGAGATATTTAAGACAGTCTTATGTATTTTTATTTTTAAAAAGCCTGAAGCCTCCCAATTACCTAGGGTTAGTCCAGTTAGGATTTTGGACTGTATGTTGTGTGGGTCTTTCTGAAGGCTTCACCTTTTTGCCATTTGTGTGGTGTAGCAATCATTATGCATTGTTTTTGAGGTGATTAGTTTTCCTGATGCAACTGTCACATTTGTTTTGAAGTGAAATTAAGGATAACTTTTAAAAGCTACTGTGACTATATGGCAAAGGTCATTAAGATCAAATTTTTAGTAAAATTATAATTAGTAATAAATGAAACAATTTTGCTGGAAATTGAATTCACAGTGAAACTCAAGTGTTTGCTTCTAAAAAAAAAAAAAAATTAGCAAAACAATCTGTGTTTTGCTTTAAGCAAAATGTGTGCCATTGACATAAGAAGAAAGATGTTTAGTTCTGACTGAAAGCGTTACCATGATTTCATTCCACAAGTGGCTTCCTGTCAATTAGTATTTAAGTAAAGTTCTTCTTTGGTAAAATAAAAATCACTGGACTTTTTGTCTTGTGTAGACATTTTGTTGAGCCAACAAATGTGTTCTGATAGTATGATCCCATCTTTGCCAATTATAATGACAATTGTGGTGATCACAGTCCTAAAGATACATCAGGGACTTGGAGATTGCATGTCCTTAACTTCTTGTGCAGAAATCACAACACAGGATGCTAGAGAATGGCAGGGAGTGGGTTGGGGTGGTTTCACACTTCCTGTGAAGAGGAGAAAGTAATTAACACAAGGGTGCATTTTATTGAGTCTTCATGTAGAAATATATGAAGTATGTCATATTTAAAAAAAAAAACCCACTGCACTCTTCCATGGTTATGTAAAAGAGAGGTATACATTTAATTGAATTTACTAGTGGTTGACAGATATGCATTACATGCATTATGCAGCTAAAAGAACACAGAATTGTAGCAAGGCTTTAGGGAGCAATAATCCTTATTTCCCAACCTAAAAAAATTAAAAATTCAAAAAAACTCTTTTAAGTGAGTTTCATATTTTGTGACTGTGAGATTGCCTGAGAAATTACCTTTACCGTTAGTTTCAGAAAACCTTAAATTAGGTGAATCTTGCCAGGTTGGCTTATCACTAGTCTTATACTACTAGAGAATTTGTTCATCCCAGCTTAGTTTCTGCTTTATAAAGCTTTTGGGTTAGGTGTAATTATGTTTAATCCAGGTGGCATTATATAAAACTGGGGCCCTTATTAATCAGATAACTCTGAGAAAGTGTAGATATAGTTCTTGCTTGGGAATTTCTCTACCAGTAAATTAATCCTGTATCATCGTCATCTTCATATGGATTAAATGAATTACTTAAAGGCTATGGCTTAACAAAATATTATTAAACTAATAACGGCATACTGCACGATAATGTGCAATGAATACACTTGACTTGAGCATTCCTAGTTTTCATACTCTTTCTCTGTCTCTGTTTAGCATTCATTTGTTCAGAGGTTGATGCGCTTACTGCTTCCTGAGCAGCTCTTCTTTTCTCCACCCTAGCAGCCCCGCTGCTTCTCTTCTTTCATTGGCATCTCTTTAGTTAGATTTTGTGTTGCAATTACTTAGTACGTTTTCTTTAATTTTTCACTTAAGCTGGCACTTAAGTCTTCAATCTGCCTCAAGAATGATTAGCGAAGGTGGTAGGGAATGAGAACGGCGCCCATACGCATGCGCCGCATGGCCGCCCTGCTGCAGAGAGTTGATTCTACAATAAAGCAAAATAAAACTAAAAAGAGTAATAAAAATCATCACCCTGAAAGTGGATAGTAGACGTCACGTAGTATATGTGTACCAAATTTCAAGTCAATAGGTGAAACGGTTTGCAAGCTACAGGTGATTTAAAATCATGAACAGTCAAACGAACAGCAACGGTAGCGTATTATATAAGAAGATATTCTTATGATAAACCTTGGGCAGCATGGTTGCACAGTGGTAGCGCTGCTGCCTTGCAATAAGGAGACCTGGGTTCGCTTCCTGGAGTCCTACCTGCATGGAGTTTGCATGTTCTCCCCATGTCTGCGTGGGTTTCTTCCCACCGTCCAAAGACATGCAGGTTAGGCGCATTGGTGATCCTAAATTGTCCCTAGTGTGTGCTTGGTGTGGGTGTGTTTGTGTGTGTCCCTGACACCCTGCCTGGGATTTGTTCCTGCCTTGCACCCTGTGTTAGCTGGGATTGGCTCCAGCAGACCCCCGTGACCCTATGTTGGGATATAACGGGTTGGACAATGACTGACTGACTGACTAATAAGCCTTGGTTCACCCGAAAGCTCAGACAACTGCATTAGGACAAAGAGTTTTCAGAAATAGCAATCATGAAGAATACAGAAGAAAGGGATTAATGTTACCAAGAGAAAGTACTTAAATAAGATACAGGAACAATTGTCTGGAAATGACAGCTCATCAATTTGGAGCAAGTTACTAACTACAACAAAAAAACATCAAACAGCTCTGTTGATCCCAGTCTGGCAAATCAGTTGTATCCGTTTCATGGTAGCTTCATGAGACAAAGGGACATAAATCAGCATGATGGTCTCACTGTTGTCACTTCATACTCTTCCTGTACTCAGCTTCACCCTCCTGTCATCACTACAAAAGAACTCAGCAGCTTATTCAGGAGGCAAATTATTAGAAAAGCTGTATGCTAGGGCCTTTTGAGTAATGCAGCACAACCTCTCTGTGACACACTAACATTAAATACTTTCAGACAATAACTTATTCAGCAAAAGTGTGTCGAGAAATGCTACTGGGGCTCCTTTATATTAACAGCAATATGCATATATAATGCTTCACTGTGACTGTGACAACCAAGTCATAAGTTGATAGTGTGTGTATTTATTTATTTATGTAAAGAACTTCTGTAAAAAGGCAAATTCTCCCCAGGTTTGTTCCTCCTATCTATCTATCTATCTATCTATCTATCTATCTATCTATCTATCTATCTATCTATCTATCTATCTATCTATCTATCTATCTATCTATCTATCTATCTATCTATCTATCTATCTATCTATCTATCTATCTATCTATCTATCTATCTATCTATTGTGGAATATGGCCGGCCAGTCATCCCGGCCAATACCCCCAGGCCGCCAGGTGGAGCCCTCCCTGCAGCATGGAAGTGCCCCGAATGCCAGCAGGGAATTATGGACGTTGGAGTTTTCCTTTACAGTCCTGCTGAATACCATGGGGGCCAACAGAGGACACTGCAGGGAGGCCCAGAGACTCTTACGTGCCCTATAACCCGGAAGTACGTCTTAGTCTCAGCGACAGGGGAAATGACGTACTTCCAGGATGAAGAAGACTTTTGCTCTGACCCAGAAGTGCTAGAAAGTCACATGAACTGCGGGTTCAGAAGCACTTCTGGGTCAGGGACTATAAAAGACTATGGGAGATCCCAGACGAGTGAGCTGAGCTGGGTGGCAGGGTGGCAACACGTCTGGGAGTGGAGGAATAGCTTATTATTGAGAATTGGTTATTATATGAGTATTGTGGAGAGGAGGGTGCTTAGTCCACTGTATATTTGTAATAAAGTCAATATTTGGACTTTTACCTGGTGTCTGACGACTGATCCGAGGGTTCAAGGGGATGACAGCGCCCTCTATCTGTCACACTATCTATCTATCTATCTATCTATCTATCTATCTATCTATCTATCTATCTATCTATCTATCTATCTATCTATATATGAGAAAGCACACAGAAGAATGCAATATCTGATGGCTGAGTACCTGTGACTTTAAGTGGGAAGCTGATGGGATATGTGATTTATTATGGGACAGCTTGGAAAAGTTTAGAGTTTAAAGAAAACAAGTGAGGCTGCTTGGCAATCCAATTCAATTTAAAAATAAGTTCCTTTTTGAATTGCCCAGTTCGACTGTGAATGTATTAGTTTGTGAACATGAGACTCCAAACACTTAAAACAAGTATTCAATAGCTATACTTAACACATAAGGCAGCAATTAGAAATTATACACAAGAACATAACTTATTTTACAAAAACTTAGAACAGTACATTTAGTATATGTAAACACATATTGCACTTTAGGAACCCAAATGAAAGCTTCATGATGCTCCAATGTCACAGCAACTAAAGGAGTCTAGCCTTATAAGAATGTGTAATTGTACAATACAAATAGTCGGCGTCTTTTAAATGGATGACCTGTGCATTGATGTTATAAATGATTTCTATTTTACATATTCAGTCTCTCATTGGCTTGGCGATACCGTAATTCAAAAATGAGTGCAGTCTATTGCCCCAATGAAATTTGGTAACATTAAATAACATAATCTAGTGTCGCTGATACATTTTTGAATAAGTATATTTTATAGAGATTTAATTACCACACTTTACATTTTATGCATTGTCACACACATGCGACTTGGGGACAGTTTAAAGGCCCTGGTGGTGGTAATTCAAAGCAGATCAAGAAAATGGTGATGTATACTAACGCGTTTTCTTTTCTTCCCGCTACAGACTGAATGATTCATTACATGACCACCTATGATGTAATTTCCAGTGCCCCTTCCCCTGGCCCCGCCTATTCCTGCCTGGCCTGTACTTAACAGAAAGTGTCATCATCTTAGCCAGTCTAGTCTGAGACTTGTGTCATGAGGGATATTCTTTTGCTGAAAAGACTTAAATATTTTGTCTTAATAATATACAGGGTCACGGTGTCAGCGCAGTTCTTTGACTTTTGTCATCTTTTACAGAGGTGTACTCAGCAGGATGATGACGATTCACAAGACAAGCGAGTCCCAGAGCCCCAATTTTGCAGGCCATGGCAGTGGAGCTACAGGCACTTCGATCTCAGGTGGGAGAACAATGAATTTGCCTTGTTGAGGTGGAGGTGCTTACTCGGGTATGTGAGGCCCTCTGGTGGGAACAGCAGATGGGACCATTCCAGGTATTGTTGCTTTACATCCAGATGACAATTGTGATACTTATTTTCTTATCTTTCAATGTACAGCACTGGGAGTCATCACTGGGAGTGAACAGAATGGGCACACATACTAGAAGCATCCCTGAGTGGACCAGCTCAGTTTATTACAAACTTGAAGAGCAGACCACCACAGACTACACCAAACTAAAAAACAAGAAAATTTGACCCAGAGAGGCCAACCCGTTTCCAAGCGTTTGTATTATGAGGCGGAATTGGGCATTAGCTAAAGCTGAGGGAAAATGACGCCAAAAAAGTTGACAAGGTTGTTGCTTGCAACTTCCATGTAAATGTCCTCCCTGACTTCCTTGTCCAGCCAGTCTGGCGGCTTGATACCCAATTAATGGATGACCTCATAACAGCTTTGAACTACACCGAGCAGCCTAGCAAATAGAGTACTCAGAACAGTCCGCTGATCGCCACCAGCATTGGGATGCATTGCCATGCCTTATCCCATCTGCTATAAGACAGAACCATTGGTTGGGCCCAAGGAGGACCTCATACCCCTATCCTGCTGTTTCAAGTGTGGGGAGGTTGGACACACCACACCATCATGCCCTCACTTTGGCGAGTTGATGAATTGTAGCCAGGCATGAAGAGATAGGTATTGTTTCGCTGCCAATCCCTTTCCCTTCCCTACATTGCGGTCACAAAGTCACAGAAATGATAGATTCCAACAATACAGTTTACTTTAAAATGAGTTGTACTCTAAATTAATGAGGTCTTATGGTAGGTGCAAGAATATCCTGGAATCAAATCTATTTAGGTGTCAGGATTCCTGTATGTTTCTGTATTTCTACTGCACATCAACTATGAAGCAAGAGATGTTGCAAAATAAAGTAAATCCCTACACCTGAATTACTAGCGACAAATGCTGGAAAGACTTGTGTTATTATGAAACATGGAGTGGAAATGATGAATAGAGTGTTAGTGGGATATCATTTCAAATTAATCTTTGAGTGTTTTGGTAGGTTTATTGTCATTTTCTTATATAATGTTTTCTTTTTCTTTTCTTGCAGCTATTTCTTTGACATTTTGTACAGTATCTTGAGCTACAGCCTTGTTTATGCAAATATGCTATAGACATAAATGTTATTTACAGCACATGCCCTTTTAATAGTATTGACACAACTGAAAAAGTATTTTTTTAATTTAACTGTGATTTCTGGTCTGCTACTCTCTCTGTTAAGAAAATTCTCTCATTTTCATGAAAATATGTATAGCTGAATTTGAGTGATATAGGAAAAAACACATGCATACATAAATACATACATGCAAGCATTATTTATAAAGATACAGCTGTAATGTCTGGCTTCGCACAGGATTATTTCAAAAGCATACTATACATTTAAAGTGAGAAAAATATTGCATTTGGACTAAATATGATTATTGACCTCATTATTGATCATAGCTGAAATCACATGTAGCGTTATGGCTACTTGTTAGTCAAATCCAATTTCAGATGTGATAGAGAAACAGTTCTAGTTAGGTTGGGATAGTAGTGTGATAGTGAGAGGTTATGTGTGTGACCTCAAATTGCAATAAGAAAACTCCAGAAAAAATACAGCATCATTGAGGGTAGCTAGGGGTCATGACAAAAACGGAAAGTTTAAAGAAAACGTTAAATAAAATGGGTGGGAATCAAACTCAGATTCCGTGCAGAAAAGGCAAAATTGCAAATCGTTACAATGCCATTGAAAATTCATATGCAAATACTAGAGAAAAAGCTTTAAATGGGATTTGTTTTGCTTTTATTTAGCAAACAAATCTGCCAATGGGATAAGCAAAATTTAGTGGGTCACTATTTTGTTATTGATATATCAGGCTATAGTCTTTGTTATTCCTCATTTTTACCATAGGTTACCCACCTCCTGCTACTTTGAAAGACCAAAATACCAAATTTCAAGTCTGTGGCTTGAAAAAGAAACTGTGCATACACATCAAACAGAAGTTGTGTCTTATAGATATTGAAATCGCTGAAGTTAGCCCAGTGTTAAGTGTATGTGGAAGTTGGCCCTCTGATGGAGTGCTGCATTGTTTCCTGCTTTGCTTCCAGTGCTGCCAGGATCCTAAATTTGATTAAGCAAGTCTTATTTTCAAAGACATAAATCTGGTAGTGTATTTCTTATTTTATATAGATCTTGCAAAATAGTTTATTTGCTGTTGGCTGTAGTTATCTCAGAAATACAAAGTATACAATGACTATTTCTCCAATTATTTCTCCTTACATTTCAAGTGTATATTGCAAGGTGATACTTTAAAAGGTGATATAGATGTGAGTGCGTGTGTTTAATCAGTGTCTTGGGAGATCTTTCTGCATAATGCCACTTACTCCTCTCAAATTATTTTTTTTCCACCACAGAATTTCAACATAGAAATAAGTTAATTAACCTAACTGCCATGCAGAAAAGTACTTTACCCACAGGTATTCCATTCTTAACATTCAGTTCAATAAAATCCAGATACTAACAACAAGTGATTAAAAATACACTCTATAACTTAAAATATGAGATAACAAACTCTAGCCCTAGCATGAATCAGTGGGATAGAGTTTACTAATTCCGTGTTTTAGTGCCTTATGATTTTCATACTCCCATTTTCTTCTTTATGTATTGCAGGATGATGATGATCTATATCGGGGTGCCCACACTTTTTCGGCTTGCGAGCTACTTTTAAAATGACCAGGTCAAAATGATCTACCTACATTATAAATTATATATGTACTGAGTATACATAAAATATATGTTGTCGTACCTTGCATAACTGAATAACCTTTATGGCACAATAACAATTCAATACATTTACGGTCACTACAGTATTTGGATTTAATAATCTTCATGTGGGCAAAGGCTGACTCGCATAAATAAGTAGAGCTGAATAATGCAGTCAAGGAGGTAGCTCTTAGAAGGACTTCTTATGCTTAATGATCGAGTGACTCGCCCGGAAAGATGCTTTGGTGTGTCTGCCTTTGCTTTTGAATTCAGCCAAGTGAAAAATGACGGCTATCCGATTAACTGCAATTTTAGTTCCCTCTCCTTTCTCTTTCTCAGATCGCTTTTCGGAAGGAAGTCAGTTTCGTAGTTTTTATGAATAGTTTGAAAGTGCCTTTCCACATTTTCCTTCTTTGGAATAGCAATGATAGATTGACAGATCAGACAAACGCACTTCGATTGTGACATTGTGAGAAAAAAATTCCTCTTCCAATTCCACATCCAGCCCATATTCTCCCCAAACAATTTTTTTTTTAATCCCTTCTTTAGTCAATATAAATTGGAAGGCTGACTAGATCACTTAGATAGCTGGAGTGTTGCAGTAACTCGCAAATTTGTTTGTGCGTGCAGGATGACCAGTGTGTTAGAAGAAAAGAGATCTCAGACTGGCCACCCTGTATGTCAATCAAGTGGCAAATTCCATAGGGAGGATATATGATAGGCTAACGTTTAAAAAAAAATTTTTTTGAATGCAACGCCATCTACCTGCACTACCTTTGTGATCTACTGGTCACTGGGCACTCCTGATCTACAGTATATCATCCTTCCCAGTGCTTACTCTCTAGCCTTGCTGGGCCCTTCCACTGTTTGTGCTATTCATTCCTGCCTTCCATTGCCCTTGCACCTATGTTTGTGCAAGAATGCTTTTAAACTAATGCATTGAATGGCTTTAATTGATCTATACTCTTCTTAGATAGTGCAGGAAATAGAAAGAAACACAAGTCAATATGTGATAGACCACCCTTTGACTTAAAAACAGCAGTAATTTCCTAAAATACCACTTGCGTATGGTCTCTGAAGGTACTCTTGTGGTCAGATGATGAAAGCCTCATGGTAAACTTGCCACAGTTGCACTGCAGACTTTGGCTGCCCTGCTTGCTTCTGTCTCAACAGGTAATCCAGACTGGCTTGATGATGTTAAGATCTGTGAGGGGCATGCCATCTGTTGCAGGATTCCCCTGTTCCTGTTTTCACTGAAGATTTTTTTTATGATTTTGTCTGTGTGTTTTGGGGTTGTTATCATGCTGAACAAAAAATGTCAGGACTGATCAGTTGCCACCCTGATGGTATTGCATGATGGATAACAATCTGTTTGTTCTTCTTAGAAGTGAAGGGGCTATCATTCTTGACCAAATTCTGCACTGTTTACAGAAATAGAAATACAGATTCAGAACTATACTTTCTTTCTTTCTGAGCTGTCTGAATTTCATCCATGTACTGTTCTCCAGTCCTTTTGGAAGACAAACTGTCTTTTGTTAGAGTAAAAAAAAAATTTGATTTTTATGCATCCGTCTGGAGCACCTGCTGCCGTTTTTCTGCTTCCTGGTCCTTGTGTTTATGTGCAAAGGTGTGTCATTTGGCCTTATTTTGATTGTTGTAGAAATGCTTTTTGGTTTCCTTGAAGACAGCTTCTGATAAGATGTTTCTGGGCTGTAAATGGATATACCAGATTCCCAGTACATCTGCTAGTTCAGAACTGAGAGTGTTGCGGAACATCTTTTGATTTTGAAGGGAATTAAAGTTGATATCTATATCACTCAATAACTGAACTCAGCTTCCATGGCCAACTACTCGATTTTTGGCCCTCAACATTTCCTGTTTGTGCTTCTCCATAATACCATGGATAGCACATCTGGAAATTGCCTAACATGAAATTACTCTTTGGGAGAGATCTTGGGGCAAGAAGAGAGTACCATGTGTCTGTCATAATGCTTACTTTTGCAATTTCTGTAAGATCTACAATCTCACCCTTGTAGTATGACTGTTCTCTGACCAGTTTTACTCCTTTTATAAAACTTCTTCCTTTTAGATAGTCATTTGGTTCAACGTACATGTTATGCCATTGATTATTAGTAACTGTTTGTTGTACTTGATTAATCAAGCACTGAGCTGTATGGCTACAAACAACTTACATTTTTAGCTGGGAAGTGGACTATTATTTTGTTAGTTTCTTACTTTAAGAACATTCAGGTATCCTATTATATTGGTTAACTTTTTGTAAAATCCAGAAAACACAAAATAATTGTCTGTGACAAATATTTTTGTGAACTATCTAAAGCATCTAACCCTTTTGCACAACACTATATTAGGGGGGCTGAAAGCACGCTAAGGAGAAGCGGTCGGATCATCTGCTGGCTTTCTGCTGCTGGTGAGCTGCGTGTTTTGCTTGTCGCTTGTCGTTGTTTTAAGAGCTGTGAGCACATGGTGTGTGTCTGCTAAAAGCAATCCAACAACTGGTAGGTTAGATGTCCGTGGACTTGTTTTAAATTATGTCTCACTGCCTTGTCTCACATGATGTTGTAAAAACAATACTTGTCCTTTATTTCCAGCCCCGGGTGTGGTTAAATCTCTGTCTCGCAGGACATATAACGCTGCTCGCGTTGTGAAGTGGGGGGGCAGCTGAACGCATGCTAAGGAGATCATCTGCTGTCTTGCTGCTGCAGCGCTGCCCGTCGATCATTTTAAAGCCTGCACAGCCGCTGTCCTTTATGCCACTTCGTGTCTCTGCTACTCGCGTTGTGAAGAGGGGGGTTGGGGTGGCTGAACGCACACAAGGAGAAGTGGTCGGATCATCTGCTGTGAGCTGCATGTTTTGTTTGTCGCTTGTCATTGTTTTAAGAGCTGGGAGCAAGTTAAAGTGTCTCTCGCGGGACTTCAAATTGTCTTCTGAGAAGATCACATCTCGTCTCCCTAGTCTGCCTCCCCAAGATTTTTTTTTTTATAATAGAGAGATATTTTGTATTATTTTATATACATTTTAAATTATTTATATTTATATTTTGTACATCCCTGTCTGGAAAGGTTCTGGAGGTGGGAGGGGTGCTTATGGTGCCAAATGCTATAACTATTCATATCTTTGTGTTATAAACATGAAACTTTGCACTGATATAGTTGACATGTCTGGGAACAGCTCAGAGGTGAAAAATTCACCTGACATTGTTTCAACTTAAAATATACTTTATTTTAAAGCCTGTACAGCCACTGTCCTTTTTACCACTTCGTGTCTCTGCCACTTGCGCTGCGGGGGTGGGGGGTGGCGAGCTGCCTATTCTGCTTGTTGCGCTACCCACCCATTTCAAAGCCTGTAGAGCAGCTGTCCTTATGCCATTTTGCGTTTCTGCCGCTCGCAATGTTGGGGGCGTGGATATGGTGATCATCAGGGGATGTGGGGTTTGGGTGGCTGAACGTACGCAAGGAGAAGCGGTCGGATCATCTGCTGGCTTTCTACTGCTGGCGAGCTGCGTGTTTTGCTTGTCACTTGTCATTGTTTTAAGAGCTTTGAGCAAGTTAAAGTGTCATTTGCGGGACTTCAAATTGTCTTTCGAGAAGATCATGTCTCATCTCTCTCCCCAAGATTTTTTTTATAATATATTAATATATATATCATCTTCATCTTTCTAACATTTATCCTTTGTTGATGCAGGGCCTGCTTTTTGGCATATCATTCTCCACTCCTACCTGTCCAAGCTGATTTTAGGTGCAATGTCAGCGTGTTTCATATCCTCGTTCAACTAATCCAGCCATTGCTTCTTTGCTCTTCCGTGCAGTCATTTGCCTCCAGGGTTGAAGTGAAGTACTTTCTTGTCCACCCTCTGGTCACTGCTCTGCATCACATGACCATACCACTATATGTCCGTTTCTCACATTTTCACAGTGATTGGCACAACTCCCATCACTCTTCATATGTTTTCGTTCATTACACAATCCAACCAGGTCAGGCTTAGGCTCTTGTGTAGCATCCTCATTTCCAAGAATTGGAGTGCTTTCTTTTTGCTGGCAACACTCCCTATTATAAAGTACAATTAGAGGACAGACTTATAAATTTTCACCTTGAGGTAGTTGGACATTCTACAGTCACAAAGGACGCTGGTAACCTGACATCATTTCAGCCAGGCCTTGTTAACCCCCACTTGGTCATCTGGAAAAGTGTCGCTGTCTGATGAAATAAACGAGTCAAAGTATTTGAAGTCAGTGACTTTGTTGAGGTCTTATTTGTCAACACGTATGGACCATGTTCCATGTATTCCATCTTTTTTGTGTTGAGCTGAAGTCCATTTGCTTCCAGATGGTCTTTCCATCACTACACAATCATTTCCAGTTCTTGGTGCGTTTCCTCCATAAATAAGACATCATCAACATAGCGGAGTGTCCATGAAATCTCAGTTTAGATGTCTGCAATAGAGCTGTCCATGCAGAATATTAATAGTAACAGTGGTCGTCTTTAAGGTATGTCTGCTTCCATGTCTTTTGTTCCGTCCTCTTCTCCTTGATGGCGACTTGTACTTCTTCATTCCACCACCACGTTTCCTTTTCAATGAGGCTGTTTTCGGGTTACGTCTTCTAAAGTATCTCAGACGTAGCATTACAGATGTTCCCAGTGCCGTTGTTCCAGAAAGCGCTTCTGCCAGCTGTTCACCGTTGACACTGAGGGTGTCCAATGCTTGAGCCATCTGGTCCTTGTATTGGGAAAGCTTCCACCACTTGATCCTTTCTACTTCTGTCTTTCATACTCTTGGCAGACGTGTGAAGCTGAGTTGCAGATTCAGGATGAGAAGGTGGTGTAATGGGGTAATGTTTGTGGATGGGATCACTTTTGCATTTGAAACTTGCTTCAGGTTGCATTGTTGTAATGGCCAGTAGTCCATTTGTGTCAATCATGTGCCTCTGGTATAGGAGACAATTTATGTTTGTCACATTTTGAAAAACATATTAGCGACAGGGAAATCGTGTGCCGCTGCACAGTCCAGGATTCAGCACCATCATTGTTCTGATCACCCTGGCCATGACCACTGCATATTTTCTCATACCCATCCCTTGGTTGGCCTACAAGCTCATTCAAATCACCAATGTATTCATTAGGGGCAATTGATTGCAGATGCGCATTGAGAATCTCACAGAAATCGTGATTTTCGTTGTCAGAGCAGCCCTCTTGTGGTGCATAACATGACACAATGCACAATCTTGATTAACATGAGATTTCCAAAATTTGGTTCCACCACTTTTTACTGACAGAGATCGTGACTCTGTTTTGGTTTGTGGTTTGGCCAGTACAGAATAGCTTGCATGCAAGGTCAACACATCAGTTGTCCACAATGCTTCCTAGAACTTGGCTTCGGCCAATGAGTGTTCCAACATTGATGGTGGCTAATTGGAGTTTTTGTCATCATTGTTGATGCTAGAGGACTAGCTTATTTAGCCAGTTCTGCCTTTCGGTGAATAGCTCTCGCATACTTTTCACACCTTTTGGGTGAGGGCACCATATGTCACCTAAAGGGTATGCCCTAGCTCCTTGGAATAATTTTTAGTTTAATGATGCCATGATGAGACCAAATAAGTGTTCTAACTGGTGTGTTGTACCACTTCACTTTGGCCTCTACCATTAGTCAAGGTTCTAGGACGCAAAGAGGTGGTTGTGGAATTTCATCAGCCAATACTATATATATATATATATATATATATATATATATATATATATATATATATATATTATCTTTCATATATATTTATTATCTTTCATAAAATATTATGTATGATTACATGTTGAACAGTTTGTTTAGAACCACATATATTATAGCCCTTAGTCAGTAAATTTTATAATTCAAATCATTTTTCTTTTTCTCTTACTTTCATATTAAACCACACCATCATCATGTTTATTTAACTATCTGTTGTGCCTAGAATTGTAAGTGTTTAATAGTAACAGTATGAATAAATGTAATTTAAAATGACAAGCATCCACCATGAGCATAATGCATGTAGAATTATTTCAACAAACTTGAAGGATTACACACAACAAACAACTTCAAAAATAAAAGCAAACATCTGTATTAAAGCTGCACAGATTGCTCCTTGAGCTCTTTAGTTCCTTATAGCTTAAACAAGACTTGCTTATTTGTGCTGTAGCGGTTAACATGATTTGCAGTAAGGTTCTGAATGAGTGTTAAATACATTACATTTAAAACATAACTGCAATCTAACATAATGCTGCTAAAGTGAAGCTCAAGCATCTGGTAAAACCTTTTCATACTGCAACTTCTAGTCAAATAAATGAATGCATATGAATGGAATTACCGATGATTTATTATTATTTTAGGGAGTTTTCTGCATACACAGTAATAAAAACTCTATGGAATTATCAAAGATATGCAGACAAGGTCGTAAGATAACATTCAACTTGGGTGTAATATTTCTAGTTAACATTGGTTCATGCAGATTAGACTGTGTCATCTCACCATGATTACCATCTGTATATCACATAACACTCTGCTGATACAGGAAAATGTCTCAACTTTATATAAATCAGTGACCAGGACACAAAATCAACCAAAACCCCTAGAGCTGCCAGGCAGCAGCACTAACCACTGCACAAGTGTGCTGCAGAAGAGAAGATTGTGCTGAACCATGTTAACATTTTAAAAAATTTCCTTTGGTCACTGATGGTATATTGCATTTTCTACCATACTTTCTAAAATAGAAACTAAAATGGTTAGTCATAAGGCATATTTTATTCTATTAAATTGAGCGTGAAACAAAATAGTAATCTCAGGCCTATCCATGAAGCACAAGGTGCAAGGCAGAAAGGGCACACTCAGACACATACAAAAACATAATTTGGAATTTCCATTTAACCTAACCTGCAAATTGTTGGGAAGGTTGAAGAAAAAGTAAAGTACCCAGAGGACAACACATGCAAAATGTGTCAAGGGATTCAAACCAAAAATGCTGGATCTGTGAAGCAGGATGTGTGTTTGATTAATTGCCAATTATTAATTGCAAGTTTGTGCAAGAGTCTAATCCGGGGATAGGTTTAGGCTTCAGTGATCCTGAACTGGAATAAAGAGGTTGGATGTAGCTTTGCAGCCACATCATAAAAATACCATCTATAAATGAATTCACAGCCTTATGTGTACAAGTATTCTACCCTACCCTGTACATTATGCTCATAAATAATGTGCTGAAGTTATCTGTGTTTATTGGCTGATTCCCTGGCTGCACTGTGTATAATGCTGTTTTTGTATTTATAAAATCAGTTTGTGTCAATATAATACACATGGTTAGATTTTACCAGGGAAGTGATTTCTACCTTGCTCATGTAATTATATTTCCTTAAAGGGTAACAGTCACATTTTGCTATCTTTTAAGATGAAAAAGTACTTTACTGTAAATGTTCTGAAAAAAACTGTAGGGTGGCATGATGAAGTCATTTTTGTAAAAACCATCAGAAAAGTGGAACAGTGAAGTCACTGGTCTAGTACTCAGCTGGTGGAAGATCTCACATCCAAAGAATTATCACAGCATCATAAGGTGATGTGGGTGTCTAGTCTATGTCCTAACCCACACCTTCAAACTGCCATTCATGCAACCAGAATGGGCTTTTATTAAATTATTGCATCATGTCTCTTGAAAACATCTCTGAGTCCAGCAACACATTTATTTACCTTTATAGAGCTGTTAGAAGATGAAGGAGACTCGTTTAATTTTAATAATAACATGCTATTCTTGTGAAATCATATATGAGCATGATCATCTGGATTTAAAGGCAATTACTGTAGTATGTGTTAGTATAAAATGCAACTTTCAAGATAATAAAGTACTCATCCACTGGTTTTGTATTATTAATAAATACATTTGCGTTCACAAACTGAGCAGAAGGAGTAGAAAATTAAATTAACTTGTGAGAGATCCAATTTTCACCCTTTACTTTTCTGGATTAATTTTTTGTGTCCCTAAACCTATTAAAATACATAGGCCCTTGATCATTTTTTACTTGTGATGATTCATAAGGGATGTGGGGGCATTTTCTGATTGATAAATTTAAATCATTTGCATATTGATGAATTGCTTCTCTTTCACATACAACAAGACGTAGATTCCTTCGATGAGATTTAATATCAGCAAAATCTTTCCCACACATGACGATTTGGTAAAAGGGAGGGTCTTCATACAGATCTCAGAACAAAATATCTAGTAATGACTGGGGAGGGCTAAAAATTTTGAAAACAGGCAAAATGCACAGATTAAAATGTTTTGACTATAGCCTTACCACTAGCATAAAAGTACAAGCTTAAATTAATCCATGGCCATGATATTACTGATGATATGGCCTCTTTAAATGTGAACACTCATACTAAAGAAGAAACCACTGAGCACAGACATTTTCTGAATTGTTCCAGGAACCCTCACAATAAAAGGTAGTTCAAGTAAAACAGGAACAGGCTTACCTTTATTCCAGCTGGTTTTTGGTGGTAGTTGAAAATCAGAATTCCAAGTGTTTTGAAATTTTGAAGAAATAAGAACATTTACATCAACAAAGAAAATGTGCATGTTGTACTAAGATATGCCATTTTAATGCTACACTTTTTTTTCTTCTTTTTTTTCTAGTCTACATTCTTCTAATTTGCCCTTTTCTGGCTCTTGTACAAGGTTTAGCCTAAACATCATTTTCATATCTTTTAAGATTGAAAATAATCACGTTGGTGTATTGTTAATTTGCCATCATATAGTAATTTTTCATTTTTGGATTTTTTTTCTGGATTTATTTAACCACAAGTATGTCATTCATATTTTGATTTTCAGTTTCCAGAGGGGAACTCAGAGAGCAAAGGAAATAATGTATGTTCTAGTAATTCCATTGTTTGTGAAAGAATTGCACTTTTAGTGTTCAAAATGTTCCAAGACATCTCTGCTCTTATAATTCAAAAGAACACAGTGAAAACCCTTAATAAAGACTGCCCCAGACGGCCTCCTCTGGTGTTTATTAGAATATCCACTGAGGCGCCTCACCATTTTGATCACCTCTAAACTTTGTACAAAAGCTCTTCACAGTCACCTTTCACTCTCTACCTCTAACAAAATGCTCTAGCCACACTACTTGCCATTTGGTAATTTGCCCCAACTTTTTACTATAGGCCCTATGTGCTAAAGTCATGGCATGGTCTTCAGACCTGAGGCAGGAGTTACTTCCAAATAATTTCTGGAACTACTTTTCAGATCCAAAATGCCAGTAAAAAATCACTGGACCTCTACTTCCCAGTGGTGGCCCTTAATAACACCTGACATTCTAGAAAGTTCAGGGTCATCCCTGAGCACCTTGCATTCCTTCCAAATTCAGTAAAATGGCTGCTCCTGGACCTCCCACTCTTGAACATAGATAGCCAGATCCCTATAGTTTCTTCCGTGGACTATTGAGGGACTTTCAGAGGGATGAAAGTAACTGTTTTTGTTTTGCTCATCCTCCGCATCACTTTTCTTACTAGTGTTCCCTTGATCAATATGAGAATGTTACCTATACTCTTGAAGAAACTCTTCAGTGAAAAATATGGAACATTTTCTTTCCAAAACATTCTCTATTGAGCCCATTCACTTGTTCATTCTGTTCCTGTCTTTCCTAAACAACACACTGAAATTTTCAAATAACATACCTATAGGTTCAGTTAAGTCTTGACTAGCACCTGAAATCAAGTTTCTCTGCAGTTAGTGAGGAGGTCAGAATTATGGGAGGAATTAAAGAGTAAAATTGGAGCTTCTGATCAAGTTAGCTGTAGCAACTTAGGTCAAGTAGTTAGGATGCTCTCAAGGAATCTTCTATCAAGGATGTACAAAGTTCATCCCACAGGGAGAAGAGAACCACAGTTAGACACAGGAAATACTGTAAGGAATTATATTGTCTGAGCTGGGAGCATCTGGAAATTCTTTGGGATGAGCTGAAAGAAGTCGCCGAGCAGCCAGAACCCTCACCAGGATAAGTGGAGTGTCAGTAAAGAACAGTGAAGTTCATTTTAAAATATGGATATTTGTGATGATTAATGGTATTACTAAATGAAAATAGATTAAATAAAAGGTTACATATTTGTAGAGAAACTAAATGTTTCTTTGATCTAGTTCACAATTTCTGGTACATAATGCATAACTAACTTTCATATGGCTTTTAACCCGTTTGTGATGAAGGTCAAACATCAGCCTTCTTTTTACAGGAAGCCATAATGGATTTAAAAGAATGTTGCAAAGGGAATAAAATGCATATTCCACCAAACAGCTCCAAATGGTCGTTCTCTTGTCAGATGAGACAGCCCTGTGGCAGTGACAGATGCTTGAAATGTAGAAATCAAGGTGTCACATAACTCCATATGTGCTGAGAGGGCTCCTAAATCTGGAAGCATATGGCTAACTAAGGTCACTGAGAGTTACAACCTGACATTTTACCCTCTCGAGAATACCCTTAAGGCACAGGATCTCATTTTTCTTTTCAATGCAATATAACAGTTTTTCCAAGTGGCTGCTTTGTTAGACCAAAGCATGATAGTTTTATATATATATATATTTTTAAACAGATGAGCAATTAGAAAGATCAGATTCTTTTTAGTGATTTTCTTTCCATGTTGTAACTGTTCACACCTTTTCACAAGCTAGCATGTAAACATGCTTTTTGCAATTATCTAGAGAGTGTCAAGTTAGCTAAATGCCGAGAACAAGTGATCAAAACCACGCAACAAGACTTAAAGCTGATAATAAGGCTAAGAAGTAAAAAGGAAATGATATGCAAAAATTAACTAGCAGCAATTGATTTGTCAGCTCTGTTCTCTAAATGGATTTTGGAAGTGGCAAGTAGCATCTGTACTGCTGGTCAACTCTGTTACATGACAGAGTGCTTGTCTTGACTGCAGGCTTTTTTATGCCATCCTTTGATTAATAGTTTGAATATTTAGCTCTGTCAGATGCATCCGGCAAGGCTTACATTACATGCTAAGGACATTTATCTTTAAGCAACTCTGCGTGCTTCCACAACTTAATTTGCACTTTGCAGTTTCTCTCTGTTTTAATACGCCTTTTCAAAGTATCATTGTCGCATGCTTTATGTAGAGTAGATATTGATTGTGTAAAAAATGCATCTACAGCTTTGCTGGTGCTGTGCAGTAGCTCATTATTTTCCTGATTAAAATATTTCACTTTAAAAAAAGTTTCTTCTCTGAAAAATTTATACTGTAAACAGCATGACTGACTGCTTCAGAATTAAACAAAACTCAGTAGCAAGCTTGATTACATTGTATCTTGTGGAACGGTGGTAAATCTATGGTAAATCTGTTTCATAATATTATTAATATACCAATAATTCATCCATTCACTAAACTGTTTTTCAAATTCAGTTATCCATTCTAAGAATGTTAAGAAACACAATCTAGTCAAGGTAATTGCATGAAACTCTCTGTCTCTTGCCCAAGTCATAAACCTATTTTTGGGTTTTTAAAAGAAACTTAAGCCTCAAGTGGAAATTCACAGGTTGGAATTAAACAGCGGCTCAAGCATTTTGAGGTGGCAGCAATACCTGCAGCAGCACTTTGTATCCTTTCAATCAAGCAGTTGACCCAGGGACCTGAGTTCATTTCCCAAAAGAAAACTTGGGTTTTCTAAAAAATCGGAGTTCAACTCACATTTAAACGACACCTTAGCTTGATAGATATTTCTAAATTGGTCCAGCAGGAGTTAGTGTGAGTGTGCGTATGAGTGCTTTTGGCAAAGGACTGCATCTGGGAAAGACATTAGTTTGCCAGCAAATGAAAATTCTGAGAAAGAAACAGATTAAATACATGAAATGAAAAAATGCAAGATAACTAATTTGCATTAAATTACTAATATTTATGTTTTAATAATACACTGTGTTTTCCTTCAAGCAAGATATATTGAAAATCTACTAGACCTTGTGGACAACACATCCATTATCAGCTTTATTGTTCTCTACAGCCTTTATATAGAGACTATACCTCAAAATAGCCCCTTTCAACTACTGTACATAATTGTAAAATTATTAGTGTTAATCATCATAGCAATTTAGTGAGATAGGAAAAATTACAAATATTTCAATGATGTGATAATTCCTGAATTTTCAGAATTCATTCATGATAGTCTCAGGTAAGGGCAGGTGGAACCTAAATGTGCTCAATAAAACCATAACATTGCAAAAGTTGCTTTAACTTTTGTTTGTAACTAAATGAAAACAGGCAAACTAAAGCTCTTTGTTTCGTTATCATTGTCTTCCAGACCATCGGGCATACATCGATATGAGAACGCTACACACCACATCATTCCATAAAATAACACAAAATGATTTGTATAAATCAAGATGAGCCACAGAATGAGCAGGCAAGTTAGTATTAAAAGAAAGTTAAATTAAATGAGTTGAGAATATAAAACCAAATCCACAGAAAGTCTTTAACAAAAAGAAAAAACTACAGTGGCAAATTATAGATTTTCACTAGTTTTTTTATTTTACTAAACTCCAAGAAAAGAACCATTAAATCAGAAAAAAGGTGAACACTAGAAAACACTAAACAAGTGGAGATCTGGTTAGGCTGTTACACAAGTGAGAAACACCATGTTCAAGCAAAGGCACAATACACGTTCCAATAATTTACATCTCCTGCACCACCACATGATTGGTCCAGTATGTAATAAGTATTTGTGAAGATGTAACTCCATTCACAATAGTATAATGGTATATTTGCCCTCATCAGTTTTTTGCAGGACACTATATATTTTATCCAGGAGGTGTCCTTCTAACTATAATTAACTGTGCCCTGTTAGTCCTCAGTATTATAAATAAAGAGAAGAGAAATGTCATGTACCTACATCCTTTCAGGTGCACATGAAGGGGTATAGAACGATGTCAGCTGCCACAGGGTGACCCCACTTAGGCTGGGGACATAATTAATGATACACAACGTGTGAACCTGAGGACACTGCTGCTACTCAAGCAGTGTACTGACTATACCTGCGCTTGTACTTTAAGTAAATCTGGAGGATTCCACCAGGTGGCAGTGTGAGAAATCATGACATTGAGAAAACAACATCCGGTTTTGCTGTGTTGTAAGTTGAGGGAAAAAATATGTTAAAAATAAAAATTCTTTGCATTCTGCGAAGGTGCAAAGAAAAAAAAAGATGGCAACAGTGACACAGGAGATGGCATGTGACACCTTTAAATGTTTTGTGTAATTAAGATGAGGAAAATGTGATGCTTGTATTTCCTATAAGGGAAATGGATGAAGAAAAGCAGCATAAAGACATTCACATGTCATCATTTATGTTTGATGATTTGCTTCACCACGTTGAATCAGTCATCAAAAATCAAATCATGTAGATTGATCCAGTTGGAGCTACAAGCCTGCCATCGCATGTTGGTAGTAAACAACATTGTTGATGTAACGTATCAAAACTTGAACACAGGTGCCACCCATATTTACTGGTACTGCAACTGAGGCAACACATCATGTTAATTTCTCAGAGGATGCATCAAAATAACGCTGGCAGGCATGATGCATGCATGTATGCTTTCTGAGGGTGATATATAAACTGGCCCTTAGGAGGATTTGGGATAGCATTTGTGACAGATAGAGGGCGCTCTCATCCTCTTGAACCCTTGGACAATACGTGAGACACCAGGTAAAAGTCCAAAAGTTGACTTTATTAAAGCAAATCAGTGCACAAAGCACCCTCCTCTCCACAATACTCAGAAATTCCTCAATAATACACAATAAACCAATCCACCACTCCCAGACGCGTTGCCACCCTTCCACCCAGCTCAGCTCAATGCTCTGGTGTTCCTCAGAGTCTTTTATAGTCCCTGACCCAGAAGTGTTTCTCATTCTTCAGTCCATGTGACTCCTTATCACTTCCGGGTAAGATAAAAATTCTCTTCTTCATCCCGGAAGTACGTCACTTCCGTTGTCGCTTTGCCTATGACATACTTCCGGGTTATAGGGCACATGTGACTTTCTGGGTCTCCATGCAGCATCCTCTGTTGGGCCCTGTGGTATCCAGCGGGGCTGTTGAGGAAAACACCATTGTCCATGATTCCCTGCTGGTGTCTGGGGCACCGCCATGCTGCAGGGAGAGCTCCATCTGGCGACCTGGGGGTATTGGCCAGGATGACAAGCCAGCCATAGACCACATAGTGTAGGCATCTCTCCTCAAACAGCCCTCATGGAGTTGTGTTGGCCACCACTCGTCCATTTCTTCTGGAGGTGCTTACTTGTTGCCTTGGGTTTGGACGCGGCACGATTGGAAACTGTGATAAGGTTTTAAGAAGTACATTTTTTTTTGCAACTTTTTTTGCCAGCTGAGGAGACATGTCTGATTGGCACAGGGCACTTTTTGGGACTAGTTTTAAATATATATTGAAAATAATTTGAACCCTTTTTTTCACATTGCTTCTCTGTGTCCACTAGTGATGTGCAAAACGATTAGTTTTAGTGATTCGATTAACTTTGTTCAGTTCACCAAAATGTTTTGAATCTTTGAGACACTAATTCAATCACTTCAAAATCAACAACAAGCTATATTCTAGTTTAAGGTCTACAAATCTGTAACCATTTTCTCCACCAAACAATATAAAAAACAAAATAATTCACACATAATATTAATCAAATAAGTAAACATTTTTATAGCCTATACAGTATATCAAAAGAAACATAGCATATCAGAAGCAGAAACAGAAGCATTTTTTATGGCTAAAGAAAATTGATTTCAATTTTGGACTCATCTCCCACAATTCCCTCTTTTTACCTTCCGTTCTTTCTGATGCAATCTCTCATGTACTCCCAATGTACTGTGAGTCTCCTGTCTGCAGTTCGTTCTTCCGTCTAGTACGCAGACTGATTCTTTCGATGAACTAGTTCAGTGTACTGTACTACTAGTCTCTTGCAAAGGTTCTCCAGAGCAGTAGGGTCATACTGGTTCATACAATCAGTCAGTGCACTGAGACGGTCATAATCATTCAGTCAGAGTGAACCAACCAATGGCAGGTGCTTGGTGTCATCTACCAGGTCAGTCTTTGGCCAGTTGTCGTCATGACCATTTTACTGAAACACTTTACAGTTTATAGGCAATTTCCAGAAGACAGCAGCCATTTCAGTGAAGTTAAGTTGATAGCTCCAGACTGTCACAGAATGCAGTATAAAATGTAGTATATTCTGTGCATGCCTCAAAAAGATTAATTCTTTAATGTCATTGCACCAGTATGTTCATTTAGAGACCAAGACAAGTACAAAAGATCTACTTCGCTCTTTCATTGCACATCACTAGTGTCTTCCTCTCTTACTGTTCCACTGGCCTGCCAGATTTATTTGTTTAGGACCCTAGGGCCTGAAAGTATTAAATAGCAGTTGATGGGGGGCCATGGGAAAATAAAATACAGAGGAAAGAGCTAAGGGTGGAAGTCTGATCCATTTTTAACTGAGACATTTTTTTTTCTTTATCTCCAATCATAAATAATCATTGAAATCATAAACAGCTCCATTCATAGAAAACTAAAAAGTAGCAGAACTTCAGACTGTCATGATTTATAGTAAATAGAGCTACTCACTATCACCACAGATTATGTGTTTGATTCAAAAAGTCTAAGCTAAAGTGATAGGTACTACAGGTGGAATCCCGTTATAATGAAACTCACAGGACCATAACAATACTTCATTTTAATGGAAATTTTGTTAGAACATATACTCAGCAAAGAAAGAAACGTCCCTTTTTCAGGACTGTGTATTTCAACAATAATGTTTTAAAAATCCAAATAACTTTACAGATCTTCATTGTAAAGGGTTTAAACAATGTTTTCCATGCATGTTCAATTAACCATAATCAATTAATTAACATGCACCTGTGGAATGGTCATTAAGACCTTAACAGCTTACAGAAAGTAGGCATTTAAGGTCACAGTTCTAAAAATGCAGGACACTAAAGAGACTTGTCTACCGACTGTGAAAAACACCCAAAGAAAGATGCCCAGGGTCCCTGCTCATCTGCGTGAACGTGCATTAGGCATGCTGCAGGAAGGCATGAGGACTGCTGATGTGGCTAGGGCAATAAATTGCCATGTCCGCACTGTGAGATGCCTAAGACAGCACTACAGGTAGACAGGAAGGACAGCTGATCATCCTCGCAGTGGAAGAGCCCGGATCTCAATCCCATTGAGCACGTCTGGGACCTGTTGGATCGCAGGGTGAGGGCTAGGGTCATTCCCCCCAGAAATGTCCAGGAACTTGCAGGTGCCTTGGTGGAAGAGTGGGGTAACATCTCACAGCAAGAACTGACAAATCTGGTCCAGTCCATGAGGAGGAGATGCACTGCAGTACTTCAAGCAGCTGGTGGCCACACTAGATACTGACTGGTACTTTTGATTTTGAGCCTCCCTTCATTCAGGGACACATTGTGAAACATTTTTAGTTTATGTCTTATGGTGTTGACTCTTTTACTGTTCATACAAATATTTACACATTAAGTTTACTGAAAGTAAAAACAGTTGAAAGTCAGAGGACGTTTCTTTTTTTGCTGAATATATATGGGGAAAATTCATATAGTATTATGACCAGGGCTGTCAGCGATTCGCCATGTCTAACAGCAGTGGCGTAAGGGCAGCTCTGTAGCTGCTCTGCTGGTAAACAGTAAACCAAGGGCAAAGCAATTGATTGTCCTCAGCAGGATCAGGGTTACCACGTACTGTGTTTGTCGCACAATCTTTAACATTTAACACCGGGTATTAATCTGCACTCCTCAATGTCAAAAGTAAGGTCGAGTAAAACCTGACACTCTCCTGACACCTGACAAAACCTGACACTCTCCTGATCTGTCTTCTCCAGACCGCGTCTGCCCCAGTGGTGATGCTGACCGCTGGTGTTTTTCTAATGTGAAGATGGGAGGTAAAGCAGGATGATGGACAAACTTGTGTGGAAGGCAGACTCTAGCTGGACAGTTTAACATCCATGGCAGAGCGATGGACGCTGAGCGGGCTCCTGTCAATCATGGAGAATCCACTGCATCCACTGAACAGTGTTATCTCCAGTCCGAGGAGCAGCTTCAGCAACAGACTGCTGTCACTGTCCTGCTCCACTGACAGACTGAGGAGATCGTTCCCCACCCACATTATACACTCGTCAAATCCACCTGGGGTAAACGCTAACATTATTCAAAGTTATTGTCTGTTTTTATCTGAACTTTTATTACTCTTTAATTTAATATTGTTTTTTGTATCAGTATGCTGCTGCTGGATTATGTGAATTTCCCCTTGGGATTGATCTATCTATCTATCTATCTATCTATCTATCTATCTATCTATCTATCTATCTATCTATCTATCTATCTATCTATCTATCTATCTATCTATCTATCTATCTATCTATCTATCTAATGTTTTTAATTCCATGACTCAGTTTTCTTCAGCCTCACCAAGCTCCCTTTTGTTTTAGTGAAAAAATTATGAATTGTAAGACAAGGATGAAGCTGTTACAAACATAACAGGAACACCAAACAGGAGAATCTTATGGTGAACTGCTGCTGCTGCTGACTTACCTCCTTCCTTCAAAAAATCTGGTTTTAAGGCTTACTTCTTGGGCTGAACAGGGAGTCCCTTCTCTGCTGATGTCCAGATAGTTCAGATACCTTGTCCAAAAAATCCCTTAAAATTGTTTTTGTAAAACATAAACAAATAACACAGGGTGCAGATAAACTATCAGAGATGTCCAGACATACAGATATTTACAAAGATTTTGGTTCTTTCAGATTCTGCTTTGTAAATTGTTTGCATTTTTATTACTAATTTTTCTTGCACATTTTTATTTTTAGAATTATGACAATTTCATTACAATTTTTGTGGTTATTTATTATAGCCATGTCATCAATGGGTTTCTTTAAAAAAGGGCAGTATGGTAACATGTTCATTCAGATATTGATTCTCTCTAAATAAAATGGAACATCTTTGTATTTCACTTAGTGAAAATTCTTTCTAGATGAGGAAATGACACTTTTGTTTGCTCTGTTTTTACTTTAACGGTGTATTGAGTTTTAGATGATTGTTACTTTTTACTATTTTGTGGTGTGCATACCTTGTTTCTGTCCGTGACCTCATCCTTGCCTTGTCCTGCCATTTGGCATTTACTTTACCATTAGAGAGAGCTAAAAGGTGCTTCCAAGATGACCTTAGTGATAGGACCCTGTCTTAAGTTTTATCACAATAGTGTTGGTTTGTGTTTCCAAAAAGTAATTTCTTGTTCTATTATTTCCCTAGTATAAGACTGCTGCCTGCCCCTTTTGTTCTCCTAAAGAATAACTGAAAAGATCTGAAACAAAGACTAGAAGGTCAAACGCAAGTCAGTAAACACGCTAAGGTCAAAACCAGAAAAAAATCACACTGTTTCATCAAGTCAAAACTAAATCCTAAATCAAAATCAACGAGTGCTAGAAAAAAGATCTAGTACCCTAAAAACAGTAATTAAATTAACTCCATATTCTTTCTGACACTATCCGTAAAACTTCTCTAATAAGGATCTGTGCAGTGGGAACTTCATATTGTTGATCTGGTGATGTTATTCATAGCATTTTGTTTACATTGTTTCCATAGTAATGGTGAAGAAACACTGCTACATAATTGTGACAACTGAAATGAAATGATGTGAAAAATGATCAACTACATCAAAAATCTAAGTAATCAACTTAGACCTCAGTGTTAACACTTGCAGTGCACCATCCAATTCATATGCCTCTGTTATGTGTCATTTGGTATGGGACAATGTTAGTGTTCTTGATGCACCATCTATTGGAATGATAAATACAATGCATTTTTTACTAGAAATGTTTAGGGTGCCCAATGCATTGGAATGTCAGAGACATAGCAACCAGACAGATAGACATACTGAAGCTTATCCTTTTATTAGGGTGGATAAAAGAATAAAACTTTGGAAAAGCTAAATAAATATTGGGGTAAATCACAAACATGATTAGGGGAGTTTATGGTCATAGTCTGCAACATGTGTAACCAAAAGGGGGTGCCAGAGAGCCCCATACCACAGACACAGTAAAGCACCACATGTTTGTAGAATAAAATAAATGATTCTTATTCTCCTTACATGTACCTTTCCAAAGTTCCTCTCAAACCTGTTGCACAAGCACAATGAAAACCCACAATAAGCACATAATTCTTCCTCCTTCATAACCTACGCTGAGTTTTGTCTGCTGCCTCCTGATTCTGACTCTTCTATGTGTGGCAACGGGCTTCCTTTTATGCCAGATCCTGGAATGCTTCCAGGACCATGCCACATTTTCTGGAAGTCCTTCCAGGCCATAATGAAAGTAGGAATGTCCTCCCCCAACAGTGCCCTCATTTGATCCCAAGGGACTCCTCCAGGGCTGCACTTCTGGACTCCATTTTCCTAGCACCCCTGTGGGTGTCCTAACTGGGTTATCATATAAGAACCACTGTCACCTAGCGCATAGGGGATGGAACCCTTCCCAAGTTCCGGCTTCCGCTGGTCCAGCCATTATTTTATACCAGGTGGGCACAGAATTATACTTCTGCCCAGCTAGCCAATCCATCCAGTGTTACTCTCTGACCTCCCATCCAGGTATTACACCCGGGCTATTCCCTGGTTGGGATGACCATTCTTATCCTACACCTGCTAGATTATTTTGACTTTATTTTATTTTATTACTAGAAATATTTATGAATTAAAGAGACAGATGAACACACAGACAGACTTACAGACACTTATCCTACTATTAAGGTGGATTTTTTTATGTGCTTATATTTTTAATGCGTGTTTGAATAGGGAATATGAATTAGGGAGTTGAGGGAGTTGTCCGCCGTGGAATCCCCCAGAGCAGAAGGCCCTGTGTGGCTGTCTGGTTCTCTGTCTCTTTAAAATGGCTCTGTTTAGCTTGCATGTGTAAAAGAGCTAATTAGTTCATCACCTATGAATAGTGCATTTAGAGATTATTATGTGTGAAAAAAATTAAAATAATTCTTGATTTGAGCGGGCACAACATACATCATAAGGCTAGGATAAAAAAGAACAATAAAAACTACATTAATTATTTCTAAAACTAAGAAATAATTTTTCAGTCTCTGCAAAACACTGTGACTGTTTGACTTGCATTACAGCTGGGATGAAATATAAAACGAAGTACAAAAAATAAATTATAAATGAAAACTTAAATTTGCATTTTAGAGTACTCTTCATATTCTCTAGGTCAGCTCTTTTGAAAATATTACCACAGGCAATGAAAATGTATATTTTTCTCCCGACTGTATGCTAATATTTGGTAGAATTTAGTACCTTGATAGATTCTAGTCCTTTAAAGGTTAATGAGAAATGTAATCATTTCAGCTAGCTGAGTTTCACCTGTGGGTTTTACTAAAATAACAGCGCCTAATACCAATACACCCAATGCAATGGCAGGTTACCTAGCATTGATTTTAACTTTTCAAAACAATTCTCTGTTAACAAAATACCGGACTCTCCAGCATTTGCCTCAATGCACAAGCTTCATTCAGGCTGAATGAATTAAACAGTTTTCAATTGAAAGTTAATGAAAATCTTCAGTAAAGAGAAATTAGCCGATTGTTTGTTTATTGTTCTTTATCCCTGAAATGCAATCCTTGTGTCTTGAAATAGTGAGGTCAGCTTCTCTGGAATGTATGAGAAGCATTCGGTAGAAACCACCTCTAAATAACAATAACTGTGGATTTCCTGTTCTTTGAATCCTCTTTCAAGATCTGGTTCTATGCATGGTGAGCAGGGACCAAGGACAATAAGCTTTTCTGTTTTTTTTTTTTTTTACCAACTAAAAGAAATTTAATTATTTCAGCCATGAGTACACATCCAGTAGTCCTATTGGAGATTACAGTCCACTTGCAGTTCTCAGGACCCCATCTCTATCTGTTTAAGGACTCGGTTAATCATTCTTTCAGCCATGACAGAAAGTGGGTGGACCCCATTACATGCTGGGCCAATTTGTATTGACGATGTGCCAGCACTGAAGGCCTAAGCAGGACTATATATGTCATATCGCCTTTTTTTTAATCAAAAATCCAAAAAAGACTGAATAGCACATTAAAATCTAATAATGTAAGAACATTGAAGCCACAAAGCAGAGTGTTATTTTTTTAGTTTTGCTCAAAGCTTTACAATAGCAAGATAGAGAAACCTGCCTGAGATCCTTTAATAGAATACTGATACACTTGTGAGATTTGGCATAATCAGCCATTTAAAATTTGTTTAGGTACATTTAAATAAATGTCCATCTACCATTTATCAAAGTCAGGAGGCACAGTGGTTAACACTAATTCAAAACTGCAGAGAACAGGCTTCAACTCTTGTCGTTGTTTATGGCAACATCCATTCCTCCCATATGACAAAGATGCAAATCTTAAGTTAATTAATAACGTGAATGGATGTGTGAATGTGCCCTGCAATAGATATCTCTACAGTCACCTCTTGCTATTTACTGTTGCCAGGATGCTTACTGAATCCCTGTAATTCTGCAATGCAAAATACAAATTAAGGCAATGGATCAATGGATGGATGGTTGATAAAAAAGTGCATATGTTAAAGTCGTTTGCTTATTTCAGTTTATTTAGTGCGCTTGCAATAAATCACATGCACAACACAATATTTAGGGCGGCACGGTGGCGCAGTGGGTAGCGCTGCTGCCTTGCAGTAAGGAGACCCGGGTGGAGTTTGCATGCATTCCCCGTGTCTGCGTGGGTTTCGTCCCACAGTCCAAAGACATGCAGGTTAGGTGCATTGGCGATTCTAAATTGTTCCGTGAGTGTGCATCCATGCCCTGTGGTGGGCTGGCACCCTGCCCGGGGTTTGTTTCCTGCCTTGCGCCCTGTGTTGGTTGGGATTGGCTCCAGCAGACCCCCGTGACCCTGTAGTTTGGATGTAGCGGGTTGGATAATGGATGGATCACAATATTTATTTGCATTTTCTGTATCATTTAGATAATTAATAAAAATATGACAAAAAATGCATGATATATATACACATAAAAATATACAGTAGCATAAAAGCCAATAGAAAATGCACAACAATGAACTATTAGAAGACTGATTTGTATAACTAATCATTTGCTTTACACTTTGGTCTGAATGTCATGAATATGCCTCGGTATAGATTTCCAACTCAAGTCAGGCAAAGTAACCAGTTGTCACCAATAAGCAATTCCCTTAGGCAACATGCCTCTTAGTTGCATGATCTCACTTGGAGCAGCTGGGCATGAACTCTAGTTGTGGGATTCAGATTGGAGAGTACAGCCCTACTAATCAGTTGAGCTAAACAAGAACTCTCCCTCGCTAGTTGCCAATCAGGATTCTGACTGCAAGGGTGTCTTCCTTTTAATGCAGGGTCTCTCCATTCCAGCCTTGCCACAGGCATCCCTCACTGCCTATGCAAAGTGCAAATGAGCCCCCAAATTGTTACTGGCAAGAAGTTTGCTCAGTTATTGCCCTTCTATGTACCAGGTCCTCACTTGTAGTTCCTGGACTTAAGAGGTCAGAGTGCAGCTGTCTTAGTCAGTTTATAGTAGTGCTATGTGATTTAAAAAACTTCAACTCCCTGCAAACCCTGCTGTGGCCGTAGCTGGACATCTGAGGAGAGTGTACGGGTTGCTAGGGACAAGACCAGCCAATGGGAGCTTTGAAAAGGGAAGCCGGCTTCTCAGTAAGAAGGCTTGTTGTTTGTGTCTAAGTTCACCCATCTGTCTTGTCAGCATACCGTCACCTGTGGTTTATCGCCTTTACCTTTAATCATCATATGTGTATAAATGTATGGACTGTCTTTTGCCTGCCTGCGATGTCACTAGTGAGTCGAAAGGAGCATTCCCAAATCTCACCACCCCTTGCTGCATCAGGAACACTCCAAATACATTACTTACAGCAAGCTGCTCCCTGAATCGTTATTTTTTCTCCTTCATTACATTTCGTCTGTTGCTGCTGTGTTTGGACTGAGTTATGGACTTTGTCTTTCGTTTTTATTGATAAATGTTTGTCATGCTTCTTGTTCTTGTCGTATTTTCTTATTTTAAGGTCGCTGATTGGTTGCCAGGGAGGGATTCTACTTTTGTTTATTGCTTAGTTATATTTTACCTTCTATTTTTTGTTTAATACAGTATATTGAGTTTGAATGCCAGTTAATCCTTTTTGTTTCCATATCTCTGTATGTGAGTGGTGCAAGTTAGGCCAAGGCTAGGTGCATTCCTGGGGTTTCCACCGAAAAAATAAATAAATCATCACCCTTGCGGTGATGTGAATCTTAGTACTACGCCGCAACAAATTGAGCTAAAGAAGAACTCCCTTCTGTTGTTAGCAGTCCCTGTTATTACCTCATCCTGGTTGGGATAAATCAACCAAGGGTTGGCTGTATCCCTTAGGCATGTACTGCCTAGGTATACTTCTTTCCGACTATTCTTTCAATATTTTGAATTAACTTTATTAAAATGTCTCAGCTCAGGAGCTTTTTTTTTCTTTGGCAAAAACTACACCTGGGTACCACTATGATGCTGGATCAATGAGATTGATTCTGGCTAACGCTTGTGTCCCATTGCTGCCCAAAATGTTAGGCATGAAACAAAATAAAAATAACTAAAAAAAATCAAACTGCTTTAGAGCAAGCTTACATTTGTTTTCTTTTTGTGATTGGTAAAATGACAAGAGCTTTAGCCCATGGACGCTTTAGTAATATATCTATCCATTTATTTTTAAAAATGCTTAATTCAGCTCTTGAATACAACAGAAAACAATCCCAGATGTGGTGCCATTTCTGCACAAAATGCACCTATTTACATTTACACCCACTTATACAGTTGCATTTTAAAGTTGCTATTTACAGTACCTAATATGAACATCTTAGGGATGTGGGAGGAAAATCAGAATACCTAGAGGAAAACACAGATATGAAGATAAAGTGCCCTGACCTGGATTTGATCCTAGGATTCTGCAATTGTGAGATACCATTGCTAAGCACAGCAAACCTTACTAATATATCACATCTATTGATTACATTAGCATTGAAATGTTTCATTTCCTGACAAAAAATTATTGTAATGCCAAAGCCAGGACAATGAAGAAAAGTTTGGCAATAGTTGAACAGATCTGTAATACATAGTGTGATAAATATACTCTCGGATGCAAACTTTACTCTGTTCATGTCTTTTTAGATTTTCATCATTTAGCTCTGCAAAAAAGAACATCCATTTTGTGAACCTAATTTTTCCCTATAAGTGTTTGAAAGGAACATAGAAGACTTAATTCCCAATGGTAACAACAAAATATTCAGTAATTGTTTTCCCTCATGCTTTTGTTTTCCAGATCCAATATTTGCTAGCCAGCAACTAAAAACAATGCCATTCCTCAAATAAAGGTGTTATCAAAGCAAAGGAGGTGAAGGTTAAAAATAAAAACTAAATTAACATTATATCCTTTGTGAATCCTTGGCTACCTTTGGTTTATTTTTGTGTTGAATGAGTGATTGCTCTCGGAGTCCCGAATGAGGCACATTACCTGTATTGTGAGGGAGCGTCAGTTATGGCACTACAGTCATGTGGCAGGATTCCACAGAGGGTGATCTGGCTCCCTAATTTTGAGGACCGGAGCAGCTAGTCCAGGCCAAGGGGACGCCTACGGAACACCTGGCTGCAGCAGATAGAGGGTCATTTAAAGAAGGTGGGATTGGACCACGTGTCTGCCTTGGGGGGTGGCAACCAGGATCCAAGCTGTTTTGCTGTGTGGTGGGTGTGGCAACGCACTGAACCAGTGCATACTCCCCAACCTGACCTGACTTGACCTTTGTTAATACAGAGAATGATACAATCTTTTGTTTGAATCAATCATCTATGATAATTAATATACTTTATAGCTATTATTATTAGATGCTGAGTATATTGGGAGAAGGATGCTAAGGATAGAGTTGCCAGGAAAAGAGAAAGGCCTAAGAGAAGGTTTATGGATGTGGTGAGAGAGGACATGCAGATGATGGGTATAACAGAGCAAGATGTAGAGGAAAAGAAGATATGGAAGAAGATGATCTGCTGTGGCAACTCCTAACGGGAGCAGCCGAAAGAAGAATAAGAAGATAGCTATTACCCACTGTGAAGCGTTTTGAAAATTTACCAAGTACTGCAGCCATGGAATTTCTAAAGACTAAGTTCAAATACCATCACAGTGTTTGCCTGCATGATTTTTTGGGAGTAACATGTGCATGTTGTTTAAATTGATGACTCTACATTTGTAATTTTTTTTTTGTATCATTGTTATGTGTTATTGTTTTGTTTGTAGCTTCATTGGTGGAGTGGTGGCTCTGAGGCTAGGGTTCTGCACTGGCAATCAGAAGGTTGCCGGTTCAAATCCCGTAAATGCCAAAAGGGACTGTTCTCTGTTGGGCCCTTAAGCAAGGCCCTTAACCTGCAATTGCTGAGCGTAGTGAGAAAAGTGCTATATAAATGCAAAGCATTATTATTTATTTCCCTATTCTTTCTCTCTTTGTTTTAAGTCATTCAGGACAAGCATCTTTAATGCTCACAGCAAAATTGTCTTTGCGATTGAATCACAGGCAAATTAAGTGACTCTCTAAGGACCACACTTTATGTCATTGGTAAAAACTGAATTGCTGACCTTGGGCTTTAAAGTTTGGTGGTTTAACCCAGAGGTCATGCTCTCGACCAAAGAGTTCAGAAGTCATTCTGGGCAAAAGACAGTTGCCTGAGGGACAGTAGTCCAATTATGAATGGGTGGATGCTGTTTATAGGGGATCCTCTATTAATGGAAATTCATACAAGACTCACCATGACCAAGGCTGGATGACAAGGTAGTTATTGTTGTTCCTTCACCGCTCTACATCCTACTGATTGACCATCCCATTTGAGGCTGCTTTATGCTTCGTTCTGAATGCTACTAACATAGGCTTCAGTTCCTTGTAGCCATATAAAGGAATATAGCAGATTTACAACATTAAAATCTCTCCTAGCTCACCTTTTGTTTAATATACAAGAAGACATGGACATATTTGCTGGTACCTTTACAGCTCATTGAAAAATTGCTGTAGGCCTCCTGAAAAGTTATTAAATGAAAAGCAGATGTCTCATGTATATCTCCATGCCTTTGATAGAAGCAAGTGTGAAAAGAAATAAGGTATTAATTATTCTTCAAAGATATTCTAAAATGGTACTCCGAGATTATATAAAAAAATTGGATAAGTTATTTTCAAAATAGTTGTTTTCTTTAATTAATATCACATATGTTCCCAATTGTGCAATTAGTCATTCAGCCTATTTAAATGGATAAAAATAGTCATTCTGGTGTTTGGTGTTCTACACTGAACATGGACCAGAGAAAGCAAAGAAGAGAGTTGTCTGAGGACATCAGAAAGAAAATTATAGGCTAAGCATGGTATAGGCAAAGGCTATAAGATCATCTCCAAACAGTTTGCTCAGGAAGAGTGGGACAAACTACTTGTTGACAGGTGCAGAAGTCTCAATGTCTCACTTGTTTGGAGTGATTACCTCTAAAGGATGTGGAAAAAATATTAGGTTAAGGATCCTATCACTTTTGTCCATACTGTTTTCATTTTAGTTATTATTTGAAATATTCTATAAAATCAAAACTCTAAAATAAAGTTTGACTTTTTGTTAAATATGGTATAAACAATGATGGGCGGCAGTTATTTCAGAGGCAAGTGTGGGTCCTTCTTTTTTCATGGAGGGGTACCAACAAATTTGTCCACATCTGAAGGACAAATCTGAAAAACAGGACAGTTGATTATACGAGCTATGCAAAATACACATTGATAAACAGAGCATATAAGGTAAGTTACTGTTTTACAAATCATTTATGTAAAAATTCAGAGTATGTTGAAATATTTAATGGTGGTCACTGTGTGGCAGTACCAGTTGGTGGGCTCAAAGACAATATATTCTGTGCCTGAAGCAGTGAAAATAAAGGGTCAAATCAGGCTGCTTCCATAATCCCTGATCTAAAGAATGAATTTGAATGAAATCTCATTAATTGGAAAACATTTGAAGAAACAGAAGGCTGGTAATGGCACAGGTCAAGCGAATTTCCTGGGAAAACACTGTTTTCACAGAGACAGACTTACCTAGATGTATTCAAACTTGCTTTGTGCTGGTGAGATTTTCACTAGACAAGGTGTCTTCGGAGAACAGATGACGGGGTTTATTGATATTATGCTGCTACCCTGTTACATTAAGTGTGTATGTAGAGTGAGCCATACAATTAACAAAAACAAGTGAGAAGGATGACTGAAGCTAAATATGCAAAACATCAAATGACTAGTAGAAAACATACTGTGTGTTTAACAGAAAAACAAAAGGACAGCAGTTACAGTATACCTGTGAAACAAGTGAAAATGAACCGTTTAACAATTTGTGATTTTAAACAAGACCCCAAACTTAAAACAACATAACTGGCAAAAAGAATCAGATGTTTTTATGTCTGAATGAAATCTCAAGGGGAGTGAAAACAGGTTGCTTTGGATTGAAGAGTTGTTTTTATCCTAGTTTTTTTAGATTTGTTCTTGTACTAATATGGTTAATGCAGATGTTTTTCTTCTGCTTTTGTGCATCCCCTTTCTATTAAAATTAAGAATCCTAGGGTATTACTTCTTTAAACTTGGCCAGTTTAATTAGTAAATAATTTTGCAATTCAGATTGACCTGTTTGTTTCACAGAATATAATTGGTTTAATTGTTTTCTGCCTAGGCCTGAAAGTCACCTCATGCCTGCTAAAGGTAAAGAGAAATTATGAGAGATAACTAGAGGCACTTGATTACTTATTTATCTTAAGGGAATGACAGACACAGATGGAGCCTCATTTTCTAGCATGCAGGTCTAAAAAGCTGCAACATTTAAAGATTTGAAAGGTTTTCTCTCTAAACTGTAAACGTGTGCAAGTGTCAACAATTAATAATTATTTTTATATTTTAAAACATGTAATGCTCATAATATTATATTATGTGCAACCTGATGCATAATTTTAAGACCTTTGACACTAGGCCACCCTGATTTGCTAAGGACATCAGTTTCAGTCGACTAGGCTGTTTTGGTTGTCAATTCAAGTCAAAGAGAATAAATAGATAAAAAATAAATAAATATAAAAACTATTTTAAATGCTCCACAAGTAATAGAAGTTGCAAAATTATATTTAAGGCAGCAGAAAATTATACAGTATATGCAGTGCCAACCCCTGGATTAGACATGTGAAAGGAGATGATTTAGATCTTTGATAAGGATCATGTATCAAACTGTAGGCATTAAGGTAATGACATTTCATAAAGCAGTTTCTGATAAATTTGCAATAAACAACAGTAAAGATTATTATTTTTCAGAGGGCACCTGTGTGCAGCTAGCATCAGAATAGGAACTTCTGGAAGTTGATTTTCAACAATCACACAAATCACTTACAAACAATTGCTGCATAAAATAAAGATTAACTGATTAATTGTTGACATACATAGGCAGAATAATAGAGAGAAGCTTCTTGATGAGAAATTCATTTGGCACTGCAGGAGACGCCATAAGTGAGTGCACACAGATTGCTGAATAATGCAAGTGATTAATTGAAATGTCAGCTGGATGTACAGTACAGGAATGCTGCATTTACATCTTTAGGCATGCTATCTTCCAAGTGGGCTTATTTAGTAATATTCCTCTCATAAGTTATCCACGGATTTCATGAGATATTTCATCTGTAATGATTTGCACCTACATTCTGCCAGAAAGCTATGCCAACCTGGCAATGAGATAAACTTATAAGCCTCAAGGTGCACTACACCTTGAAATATTATTTACAGGGCTTGTTCTACTACATGTGCAAGAGAGCAAGATAACTTTTTCCCACTTCTTCATACCATATTACACTATATAACAGAAAATGTAGTTTTTAGAAAAAAAAAATAGTACACTCAAGAATTGATAATCATTTCTACTGGCTAAAAAACTGTGGTCATTTGCTCTGATAAAATTGGAGCCAGTGCCTCATTCCACTAACTTAATAAACCATTGAGAACACACAGGGCAAAAAGGAATGACAATACTGATTCCTAACCCATTAGTTCAGGATTATTTGCCTTACATAAAACTGATATAAAGCTGCACCTTTTAGGTACAACCTCTCTTTTATACCTTAGATTCAGGATTTTCTGTCTATAACTTGAGACCTCTCTGCAGTTGTCCCTGTTGTCCTTTCCCATTTTGGCACATCATATGTCTTCTCAGGGCTCTGTCCTAAGAAGAATCACTATATGACATCTTATGGAATATACATTAAGCCTGTGGTGACTTCAACAACTCCTGTTATGATCATAGTTAATATGGATACAGCAGTATAAATGAGGGTGATACATATTCCATTGCATAGCCTAATCTCAGTCAAGTATAAGGTTTTCAAGGGAAAGTACACTGCCAAGTTGGAAGAGGGCCATGGTAAGTCTCACAGGGTTAAGAGAGAACAACAGTGTTGACTGAAGATCTAGGGGTAGAAAAAAAAGTGCAATAGGTTTTAGAACAGGCACAGGTGAGGGTGAATTGCAACCTGTGCAGGTAAAACAAAAATTTACCCAGGAGCAATAGAGAACAGATAAAATGCAGCAAGTATCAGAGGTACCTGGCCTGTTTAAAGAGAGCTAGAGATGGCAATCCAGAGGCCACAAGACCTTTTATTCTACAGGTGGCTGCATATGACCTTCAGCAGCAGAAGACAACACAAGACTATTCAAGGGTAAGTCCAGGGAGAGCTAGCAACCTGTCCATCCACTAACACATGAATGCTTCCTAGTGAACTGCATGTGAGTCTGTTGTCCCTCAATAGTAAACAGAAGCTGAGAATTTGCTTTTTAAGCAAAATAGGAGCCTCAAGGTTTAGGTACACTGGAAACCCAGTTTAGCCAGACTGAGGGAAATGTAACCTGGAGAAATGTAGAGATATGTTCAGGTTAAAAGGCAGCAAGAATGAGAGAGAAACAGAAAGAAGGAATGTGCTGCAGCATTTATGGAGTGGACAAATAGGCAAGTGACTCCAGCTGGTAAACGAGTCTCAAAACCTGTATAGTTAAGCTAATAAAGACAGCAAGTTGTTGTTTTGCTCTCTACTAATTGAATATTGTACTTTGTATTCTTATATTAATATACAGTCTGTATATTAATTGCCTCCTGGATATCAATCTGGAAACAGAAGAATGCCAAGGGGGTCCCTTTCCATCATATTATATTGTTGCTATGAATCATATATCCTATTGCAATTAAACATTTTTTCTCCCATGTTAAGAAGTATTTTGTATGGGATTAAACCACTCCTAACTCAAATAAACTATCTCAGCCAGTTTGCATTGTTGACTGCAAGATGAATCGAACCACTCAGTAGTTTAGATAGATAGATAGATAGATAGATAGATAGATAGATAGATAGATAGATAGATAGATAGATAGATAGATAGATAGATAGATAGATAGATAGATACTTTATTCATCCCCTTAGGGAAATTCAGGTGTACAGTAGCTCAGACACATCAGTAAAATTATTAAAAAATTATTATAAAACCAAGGAGAACAAACAACCATCCATCCATTACCCAACCCGCTATATCCTAACTACAGGGTCACGGGGGTCTGCTGGAGCCAACCCCAGCTAATACAGGGTGCAAGGCAGAAAACAAACCCTGGGCAGGGCACCAGCCCAGCGCACACACACACCAAGCACAACTTAGAATCGCTAATCCACCTAACCTGCATGCGGTTGGAGGAAACCCATGCATACATAGAGAGAACATGCAAACTCTACACTGGGAGGACCCAGGAAGTGAACCTGGGTCTTCTAACTGTGAGGCAGCAGCGCTACCCACCGTGCCACTATGCCACCCCATACATACACATGTACGTACATAAATAAATAAATAGTAAAAAGTACAACTAGGTTAGTTGTTACAGTGTTGGAAGGTAGAGTGGTGACTAGGTCATGAATCACTTGTATTGACAACAGCGTTACAAAATCTCATGGCAGTAGGAACAAACTATCGTCTAAAGCATTCTATTCTACAGCACAGTAAGAGAAGACGACTGCTATGTTTACTTCTGTGACCTGCCAAAATGTTGTGGAGTGAGTGACTGCTATTGTCAAGGATTGCTTGAACCTACTTCCCCATACACCTTTTGACCACAATTCCCAGTGAGTCCACAGTCCTACCTAGCATCGAGCCAGCTTTCTCAACCAGCTTGTCCAGCCTCTTAGTTTTCTTATCTGTCATATTGCCACCCCCAACATGCGGCAGCAAAACAGTTGACATTGGCAACAATTTTCTGATAGAACAAAGACAACATTTCACTACATGTGCTGAATGAATGAATAAGTCTTCTGAAGAAAAACAGCCTGCTATGCCCCTTCCTGTAGAGGACATCTGTGTTTACAAAACAGTCCAGTCTATCATCAAGATGGACACCTAGATATTTATAAGTGTGCAACATCTCAATGTCCTCTTCTTTGGATGTTAACATGCAGAAGGAGTAGCCTAGACCTGCAGAAATCCACAATCATCTTGTTCTTCATTGTGTTCAGAACCAGTCAACTCTTATTGTTCTAGTCAATGAAAGCTCCAATCAGATCCCTATATTCCCCTTCCTGACCATTCCTTATGTACGTTACAATAGTTGTATCATTAGAGTACTTCTAAATGTGGCAAACCTCCAACTTATATTTAAAGTCTACTGTCTATAATGTAAACACTGCTCACTACCATCCCGAAGACATTGTTCCCCAGTTTGACAAGCTGCAGTCATCCAGTCAGGCAGTTATGAATCCAGGAGGTGAAGTTGGAATCCACACCCATCCTCTCCAGTTTATCTCTGAGAATGGAGGATTGAATGTTCTAGAATGTACTTGAAAAATCAAAGAACATAATCCTCACATAACCACGCCATTCATCCAAAAATGAGTGAGTCTGGAGTAGCATCTAAGTGACTGCATATTCAACATTAATGTGCTCATGGTATGCAAACTGTAGGGGATCCAGTGCATGCTGGACTTGAGGTCTGAGGAAACACAGACGCAGTCGCTCCAGTGTCTGCATGATTTGTGATCTGAGGGCCACTGGACTGTAATCATTTATTTCAGTGGGTCACCGGGTCTTGGGAACTGGCACAAGATATAATGTTTTCCACAGAGATAGGACTCCTCCACCTTGACGGTACACATTGTACAATTTCTGTAGAGGCTCAGTAAGTTGATCTGCACAGTCTTTAAGCAGTTTGGGAAACACACCATTGGGACCAGCTGCCTTTCCGTCTGCACCCTCACCGCATCTGCTGTGAAGCTCGGTGGAGTGGGACCCTTTGTAGTAGATGTTGCAGCAACAATGTCTGAGGTGCAGCAACGTTGAGAAGCAAAATCTGCCTCTGTCATGGTGGGAGAGGGAACAGGAGACCATTTTTATGGCATCAAGCCATTGCTGGACACCATTTCAAACCTGTTGTAAAACAGGTTAAACTCTTGGTCTTGTCCTCATCATCTGATCTTGCCTGGCTCCTCATCTGTTTATAGTCAGTAATGGTCTTCAATCCCCTCCACATCTTTTTGATGTTGTTGTGTTGAAGCCTCATCTCCAATTTTTCTTTTGTGATGGGCAGCCTTGGCCATTACCCAGCCGGGATGCCAGGTGGATGGAAGGAGCAGTGGAGAGAGCATCTCTGAGGCACAGTAATGGCTGAGGCCACCCATCACACTTTTTAGTCCATTTTTGTCTGCTTTAAACTCCTCTTCACTTCATACTGTACCAGTTTGTCACATTATGGTCCTCCAAGCAGGGAGAATTAGAGGATCTCAAGATTTTTCATATTAAGAATTGTTTATCCAATCTTTTACTGTCTTATAATGATTGTGATCCTTAATCCATTGTTATTACCATATATACTCATGGATAAGTTCTCCTGTGGATAAGTTGGGACTTGATTTTACCATATAATTTCTGGCATTTTATAATGTTGGTTGTATAAGTTGAATGCGGAAAACTCACGCTATTGGTCCAAGAGATTATCATATGCTAATGCCCACCTGAGACAGTAGCCACGGAGCACGCTGCCTTTTTTTTCTATGTATTGTGCCTAAGAGACCACACGGTAATACCCAAACTATTCCGAAGCGACATTTGCACTGTTTTGTGTTTTTTGTACCTCACATCTTCATACACCTTTATCGTAAAAGCATCCCATATCTATGATGGAGTGTTCGATCAGAAGAAAATATGAAGCTTGTGTTATATTAAATGTCGTTGAAGTATCAAAAGAAATTGGTAACTGCGTTGCTGCAATAAAATTCGCTGCGTCTGAGAAACTGATGCGAGATTGGTGTAGGCAAGAAGATGTAAAAAAAAAATTAAGTGTTGCATTTTTGAATGGCCGTATAAGTTGTGGTCTGATTTTATGATCGAGTTTTTGGGTTTCAAGACCCGACTTATAGGTGAGTATATACGGTATACTTCTTGTTTTTTTTTCCAACAGGAGAAGAACTGGAAATGGCTGCTACACTATCAATAAAATTATGCCATTTTTTGCATGAACTTGTATCCTTTAAAAGAGCACCAGAGTTATACTCAGATGTTAGTTGACTTACTGTAGGTCTGCACCAGTTGAGTAAGCTTCTGTTTATCCAATTTATCAATAGTTTGTTTCTGAGCCCTGGTCAACCATAGTCAGTTTTTATCTGGATGATTCACTTTTGCTCAAGAACACCCTTGCAGAGTTGCTTTTTTTGATTAACATATGCTGATTTATCTAGCAACCAATTCTGATACTGGCCAAATGAGAAGGATTGCCAATTCTCCCCCAACTTGCACACATCAGAGGTGATCAAAAATATCTGAACCTGAACGTTAAGGGCATATTCGGTGGTGCTGATTTTGATAGTGGTCAAGGATTAGATGCTTTCTAATAAAATATATGAATTGCACATTCGTAGCAATTGTGTTTTAAGGTGTTTGTTTCTTCTTTCAGTGCCAAGTCAAAACAGATGGTCGTATTTTCATCAGAGCTTAAAATATTTTGCAGTAACCCAGCTACTCCTGACAATATATATATATATATATAAATATATATATATATATATATATATATATATATATATATATATATATATATATATATATATATATATATATATATATATATATATAAACATGCAATGAATGACCTTGACCAAACTGTGTTTGTTGTCTGCACATGTCATCTGAAATGAAGCGAGCCTGGTCCATCACCTTTTCTAGACATTTATCCCCTCTTGGAACCATTTCAGATCCCTCGCTACCAACAAACATCACATTTCTCAGCTCTGCAAAATTACTCTTCCTGCAAAGAGACGCTTTAAGTTTAGAATTAGGTGCAAGTAATGAAACTCTGCCCTTGTGGGCATAGAAAATGATTGATCAATTGAAATCTGGCAGCCTGAGGTGCAACAAGGGTAACTCAGCACTTGAGAAGGAAAGTGTGTCAAGTTTCTTCATCACTTTTCCTTTTATTTTTTTAACACCATGAGGTTAGTCCAGCGGTCTGGTCCCCGAGGATGATGTCACCTTGTTCCAAATAACGATTTGTTATGATGACTTTGCATTCTGAAACAATGATGCCTTCACTTTGTCAATAAAGGAATGAACTTAAAATAAAATTATGTGGAATTATATGCAGCATGTTGCAGTCCATGATTTGTGCATTAGTGCTGGTTCAGAAGCACCTGACTGTTCCACCCTTTTCAAAATGTTGCTGAGTGATGCTAACAAGTGCTACTTGTGTATGGCAGGCCACTAATTAACACCTGTCACTGATGCTGATGGATACTAATGAGACAGGTCAGCTGAGACGCTTGTTTCTGAAAAAGGCCGCCATTGATTCTTTGCTCTCAAACTTGTGTTTTATGAGACGCTGACAATTTCATACATGTCTAGATTTTGAAATCACTTCAGTACAAAAAAATGTTATTCTGACAAGAAAAAGAGTTCATCCGATTGCTCTTCCTGACCTCTCTACTACTTTAAATGGTATGGATTAATAACTTCTTTGGAGTTTTTTTTTGCCTTTTTTGTGGTATAGAGGAAGGATATTTATAGTTTATTTTAGAACCTAGACCCGCCCATTTGTTTCCATGATTAGAATTATAGAGGATAAGGTACAAGTCCTGGTCCCCCTATAAAATCTTGTTCATGTCTGGCAATGAAATTAAAAAAAAAATACATTAACATATCCTTTCATCCATGTTATTACCCATTCTAGGGTGCTGAATACAAAGAAGGAATCAGCTGTAAATGGGATGCAAGTTCATTGTGGGGTCACTGGACCAGTACGTAGTCCATGATTTAAAGAATACATGTTGTAACCACAAGAGGGTGTCACTAAGCCCCAAACCACAGACACAGAAATGCCCAACACAATTCCAGGTTCAAATAAAGGTTTTTATTTAACAAAACCACCCTTTTCATTAGAACACCAGCAAAATTACAACAACACACAATTTTCCTTCCTCCTCCAAGAAAGCTTTGCCTCCCAACTGCCACTGCCTCCCAGCTGTGACTCATCTAAGTGTGGCGGCAGGCTTTCTTTTAAAGTCAACCTGGAAATTACTTCTGGTCTCCTGCACAGGTAGTCCGGAGCACTTCTGGGGTGATGTGGAAACCAGGACAATCCATCCCTAAAAGCACCTTTTGATGTTCCCCAAAACCCCGACAGGGCTGTGTTTCTGGACTCTAGCTCCCATGCTACCCTGTGAGAGTCCAGATCAGGTTTAGCCCTGAGGAACACAGCCACCTATCATCTGGGGAAATAAACTGCTCCCGGCATGTGCATTCACCTAGGGCCTCGTATAAATGGTATGTGCACTCAAAAATGTTGCATACATCTGTTTCCACTCTCACTTTAAGATGTAGAAAAACTAAACTTGGGATAAACCCATGCACATTTTCATGGCAGGGTTCTGCTTGGTTTTGCTAACTGGTGGCAGCCAGCATCAGATCAGTGCTACTGTTTCTGTGGTCTACTTTTCTTTTTTAGATTCACATCTATGAGGTGGGTTTTATCAAATACACCAAAATTAATTGCATATCATTTACAAATTTAATTCACTTGATTATAATCATTCTATAACAATATAATGGTGCACGGAATGGCCAAACTATTCCACCTGCCATGGCTGCTTTAGTGTTATTAGAACACATTGCAAATGGAAAAATCAGTAGAAAGTGCGTATTTACAGATGATGACTGTCTTCTATGTCAATTTCGATTTCTAAGAGCTATCCTCTTGGAGTTGTGTGATAACCTGGCCCCAACTTTACAAAGGCAGACTTTGAGGAATTGTGCTCTACCTGCTCCTTTGCAAGTGCTGTCCACTCTCAGGTTTTTAGCCACAGGAGCTTTTCAAAGTGAACTTGCTGACCGATCAGGTATTTCACAATCATCACTGAGTCATAACATGCCAGCTGTTTAGAATGGTATTATCCGCTTGTCAGTCAGATAAATACGATTTCCTTTCACTGTGGCTGAACTGGCAGATATTAAAGCACAAATCACAGCAGTGTCCAGTTTTGCAAATGAAATCAGCGTGTTCAGCTATTGCTATTGCAACGACGCCGGACAAGTTACATCAGCCACAGATGAATCACCAAAAGAATGAGCTGCCATTGCATCATATATAACTGGAAAACCTATAAAAAATGGCAGTGCTGCAAAGTTACAGGTGATTTTTATAACTAGTGTGGCAAAAGGCAAGCAGTCCTTTTAAGGATAGTGAGTCGCCTCAAAGTAAAAAGCAGAGAATCTGTCCATTGTGGTGCTTGGTGCCATCACTATGCTATAAAGGCACCTTCAGAAAATGAATTTACCTATGTAAATAGAAAGCATTTCCACTATATTAATGTGCTGCTCTATAGTTCACAAAAAGTGTGTCGCAGTGTGCAAGCATGTACCTGAACAAATGTGCTATGATGAACCTGACCTTGACCCACCAAATGATTAGCCAAGTCGGACAGTGTTATAACTTCGTTTGAATGTAATTAGCAGAATGCAAAAAAAGGCAATCAGATGCAACATTTATTTTTTACTAGTTAATTTAATCTGTGGTCAATATCACACAGTACATCCCTTATGTTCCTTAGTTCATTGGCTACATCTCTTACAGCATCTACTATTACATTTTGTGACTTCAGAACAGTCTATCAGCACACAGCCAGATGGCCTCCCAGTGGTTTCCGAGGCAGAGGTGTGTGTGCAGCCAGCGCTCAAAGATGTACTTGGCACAACAGCATCATCACCGCCTGACCATTGCACATGGGTCAGTTTTTGGAATATTGTCTGAAACAGAATAAACAGACAGTGGACTGCAACTCACCTATTCACTTTGGCTGTTATATCTGACCACTTATTTTTTGTTTCTGGCACTGTGCAACTTTCTGACCTTGAACTTTCAAGTGTTTCCGCTACACTTTTATTTCTTAAACCACTGCATCAGCCAACAAATTGTATGTTTTTCCTTACCTCCACTTCATGTTTGCTGAAATTCTTCTTTCTTTCACATGCCTTTTACATTGTTTTTTAACCAAACACTGAATGGAAGGTGATATTTATTTTGATTTGCATATTAAAATAGGCAAAATTCTAGAGGGAGTCAGGGTGGGGCTATTGGTGTATGCACGTGCATTAAATTTTACGTTCATTGCGATTTGTAAAGGGGAAGTGTGTGGAACTTGGCATACGCTCAAATTTAAGCATCTGGAATTTTTTGTGCATATGTACATTTCAACTTTTGTCCGTACACACAGCATTATACATGAGGCCCCTGGTCATTCAATTACGGCCTCGTGGTGAGGTTTGAATCCTTCCTTTATCCAAGTCAAGATGTCTGTCCTTCCTCTCTGGCACCTACAATGTGTTCTGGAATTGGGAAGGACCTAATCAAAGCTTCCAGAGAAAATACATAAACATGCCCAAGAATGAAATTATTATTTCCCATATCTCATTCCTTGAAATCTTATTCATTACTCATGCCATAACTGGAACCTGTCCTGCTTATTATAATTCATCACTAACACTAGAATAACCAGAGCCTACGAAAAACCTTGAAGATCCATCGCACCTTAAATCGCTTCGCACCTTTCCATCAGCGTCTTTTGTCCTTTAAATGTGTCGATAAGCAGCAAGCTGCCTGCTCTCACATCCCCTCACTACCACACAGTTTCTCAGCTCAAGTCTGTTTACCTGCGTATCAGTTGCTTAGAGTTGTATAGAGTGAAAAGTCAAGCAAAATGACACCTTTTATAAATACTGTATCGTTATTTGGAACACATGTATTTCATGTGTGTTTCGTGTCTACAACATTCTATGTAAAGCACATCGTTAAAACAGAAACGTTTTCATGTTTTAGTAATAACTGACAAAATGTAGACATGAAGTGTATAATTTGTGAAACCTGAAGACCAAATATCAAATAAACACTTTCTCAAAAGGTACAAATATAGCAGAACAAATGCACATCTATCCAAGAATAAAAATGCAGAAAAAGAAGTCGCGTTAAGTTGCGATGTTGACACACATTTACTATGACCACTTCGGTGGCGCAACGGTATCAACTGTTGACCGGTAATTAAAACTTCACGGGTTCAACACCAGATGAGTCCGTTTTGAGAAGTGAGCTGCTCTTATTCTTACTGTTTTAGAATAAAAACATACATTTGATTTTAGTCTGTAACTGTGGGGTGTTTCAGATATACTTTATGATACTTGTAAAGGTTAGGTTTTTTTTTTTTTTATTCAGTTTTAGTCTCTCAGTCACATTCACGATACCACCCCCCTCCCCATCTGACACTGCTGTTTTGACATAAAGATGCGCTATAACAGAGGTGAACTCAGATCATGACGATGGTTCTCCATCAGATAAGGAATGCACTTTTGCCCTTGCTGTGCTCTGTATATGCACACAGGAAGCTCTGCAGTCTACTTGTGACTTTACACTGTAGGAAGTAAATAAATAAATAAACGTAAATAAGTAAATAACATTCGATCTGGCTTATATACAAAGTACAGCGACAACAGCTTCCACCAGCAGCTATAGACTCTTCAGTACACAAGCAACTCTCCACGGTAGTGTTTAGATCTGAACCGGCTAATGTGCCCAAAAAAGAAGTCTGACTGCATTCTCTTGCCTTTGCTTGTGTACTAAAGTGTCAGCAGGCACTTTTTGTGGCATTACACGTATTTTTTGAGCATGTCTGTGTCGATCAAACACAGGAAGCTCTGCAGTCTACTTGTGACTTTACGCTGTAGGAAGGAAGTAAATAAATAAAAGTAAATAACATTCGATTTGGCTTTTATGTAAGTAACATATAAATGTTAATGTTTTAGACACATGCACCGTCCAGATCTAAACACTAAAGTGGCGAGTATATAGCTGAAGGTGGAAGCTGCCATCGCTGTACTTTGTATACAAGAGCCAGATCGAATGTTATTTACTTATTTATCTTTATTTATTTACTTGCTTCCTAAAGCGTAAAGTCACAAGTAGACTGCAGAGCTTGCCATGTAAAAATATACAAAGTACAGTTTTATGTGAAAAAAACAGTGTCAGATGGGGAGGGGGGTGGTATTGTGAACGCGACTGAGAGAGTAAAACTGAATTAAAAAAAAAAACAAAGCTAATATTAACAAGTATCATAAATTAACACCGGTAGTTACAGACTGAAATCAAATTTATGTTTTTATTCTAAAATAGTAAGAATAAGAGCAGCTCACTTCTCAAAAGGGACTCATCTGGTGTTGAACCTGTGAAGTTTTGATTACTGGTCAACAGTTGATACCGTTGCGCCACCGAAGCGGTCATAGTAAATTTGTGTCAACATCGCAACTTAACGCAACTTCTTTTTCTGCATTTTTATTCTTGGATAGATGTGCATTTGTTCTGTTATATTTGTACCTTTTGTGAAAGTGTTTATTTGATATTTGGACTTCAAGCTTCACACATTATACACTTCATGTCTACATTTTGTCAGTTATTACTAAAACATGAAAAACGTTTCTGTTTTAATGATGTGTTTACATAGAATGTTGTAGACACGGAACACACGTGAAATGCATGTGTTCCAAATAACGATACAGTATTCATAAAAGGTGTCATTTTGCTTGTCTTCTCACTGTATACAATTCTAAGCAACTGACACACAGGTAAACAAACTTGACCTGAGAAAACTGCGGTGGTGGGGGGATGTGATAGCAGGCTGCTTGCTGCTTATCAACACATTCACAGAACAAAAGACGCTGATGGAGAGGTGCGAAGCAATTTAAGATGGGACGGATCTACGAGTTTTTTCATATGCTCTGGTAATTCTAGTGCTAAACGTTCTCAAGAGTCCTATGTGATGTTTTTGAGTTCCCATTTCTAGTAATATAAGCATGGTCTTCTGTCAGTCAAAGTAACAGTCTCTGACACCTTTAAAGAGAAGGCTGTTGTCATCTCCATCTTATTTCTGTCATCAGATCATAACTGAAAAGGACAGCTTGTGAGGTCACCTTGGTGTGTAAGAGTTAAAATTATTGTAACAACAACATTTATTTATATAGCACATTTTCATAAAACTGATGTAGCTCAAAGTGCTTTACAAGATGAAGAAAGAAAAATATAAAAATAAGATTAGGCAATACTAAGTAACAAAGAATAAAGTAAAGTCAGATAGCCAGGAGCACAGAAAAAACAAACAAAAAACAAAACTCGAGGGGCTGGAGAGGGAAAAAAAACTGCACAGGTTCCAAGGCTACAAGACCACACAGCTCTCATTGGGCATTCTATCTAACATAACTGATTTAAATCAGTCCTCATGGTTAACGGGCTTCACGTGGATGAATTAGATGATGATGGTCATGTGGACATCTGGCTATCTATCCATCCATCCATTTGTTTAACTTGATTAGAGTTGTGCAAAACCAGACATTATTCTGTTGGAGTCTGTCAAAAAGCAAAATATGTATTTGTACAAGGAACATGTTATTTTCTAACCTGCTTAATCCAGAGCAGAGTCGCAGGAGCCTATCCCAGCTAGCACAGGGTACAAGGCAGGAACAAAACCTGGACAGTCTCATTGCAGGCCAAACACACACAATAGGTGCCAAGTTTGTGTTTCCAATTCATCTATTCTGCATGTTTTTGGACAGCGGGAGCAAATCAGAGCATCCAGGGGAAACCCACACAGACAAAGGGAGATCATGCAAAGTCCACAGAAATAGGATGCAGGACGTAAACCCACCTGAGAGGCAGCAGTGCTACCACTGCACCGTCTCATATTTGTACAAGGAACATATATAACCTATATAGGTATCTAACAAAATAAAGCAAAATGCTACACACATTACCTTAATAGAATGTTGAAATATTAGAAGCTGCCAGTGCCTAGAACTGAATTTAATAGATTATAGTAACTCCATTTTCAATGAGAAATTCCATCATATGTTTTTTTTTTAATGGTAGTGGGAAAAGAACTACTCCAGGAACTACCATAATCGATCACCTAGAATGGCTATGTAGTTATTAGTGTTTATCTTGCTTTTCAGTAAACTAAAGCCATATTAACAATTTGACTTCTATGACAGTTTCAAATAAAACTTACCAAACCTTGCCGTGAAATTGAATATCAACATTTATACCTGATCCCAGTCCTGGAGTTAATACTTACATGAACATGTTTTGTGTATTGATTTATTTATTACTCCTGTGGTCATGGGTTAGAATAAGGTCTCCAGCTCTGTTGCATGTCATAAAATGAGACTAAAAAGGCTAGCATCAGGAAGTGCATTTGGATATAAAAAGCATCTTCTATAATATACTTCTAAATTTTTGTAACCGGCTAAACTGGGCGAACCCAGAAAATGGCCATTAAACCAGCAGAGGGGATGAAACATGAGAGACAGGCTGAAATTTTGTACTGTTAATACTATAAGCTTTATACACATATTAATTTATGTTTGAATGGAAGGTGATGCTTTAAAAATGAATTGTTTTACATAAATAATTTTGGAACAAACAGAAATTTATTAAAAAGAAAAACAATTCTTCACTAACTGCAATGCAAAAAGTTCTGAAACTTAGCCCCTGTTAGATCTGCCTTCCATTTTGTATTACACAGCTTCCTGAAATGTTTATAGTGAACAGCCAATGGAGCCCACTAGATGTACATCTTTTAAGTATATTTTACCAATTATTATAGATTGTGTTAATTCGTCAATATTAATGATGAAGAGGATGAATATTAAACTTCCATTCAGACTGCGATGTATGTTTTCTGTTGTGGTCAAGATGCCTCATACAGATATTCTTCATTATCACTCTATCAATATTTAAAAAATGTATACATAAAAGTTATGTTTTGAGTTTCTGGGCAAGAAGGTTCAACTTAATGGCACAACCAATCCCCTCTAACTCAGTCATTTAACTCTATGGCAAAGTTCTGTCAGGCAAGGGTCTGTATAAGGCCGTACGTAGATTTCACAGTCAAACATGGCATACGGAAAAATCTGGAAATGTGCATATGCACAAAAAAATTCAGATGTATTAAACTGTATGTAAACACAGTTCAATGCACTTTCACTTTATAAAACCCTATCAACGTGAATTTTAACACACATGCCTGAGCCTACAACCACCCTGACTCCTTCCAAAATTCTGCAATTTTGAATATGCAAATCAATATAAATAGCCCCTTCTATTCAGTGTTTTGTTAACTGCAATGGCAAAACGTGGAAAAAAGAAGAATTTCAGCAAATGTGAAGTGGAGGCAAGGAAAAACATACTATTTGTTGGTTTAAGCAGTGGTATAAACATCAAAAGAAAATTTATGAAGTGAAACAGCATCGCGGAGACGTTCAGAAAATCACACAGTCCTTGAAATAGTAAAGAAGTGGTCAGATACCAAAGTCCACTTGAAAAGGCGAGTTGCAGCGTACCATCTATTTATTCTGTTTCAGACAATATTATAAAAGCTACCTCCATGCCAAGGACACAACTCCAGATGGTGATGGTGCTGCTGTGCCCAGCACATCTTCAGGTGCTGGCTGCACACACCTCTGCCTTGGAAAACAGGACAGGAAAACTTTTCAGGAGTCACAAAATGCAATAGTGGATGCTATGATAGCTGCGGCCAATGAACTAAGGAATATAAGGTCTGTACTATGTGATATTGACCACAAATGAAATGAATTAGTTAAAAAATAAATGCTGCATCTGATTACCATTTTTTACATTCTTCTAATTACATTCAAACAATGTTGTAATGCTGTCCAATTTGGCTGATCACATTTGGTAGACTGTAGACCAGAACATTAATAGAGTGTAAATGCTTTATAGTTACATATGCAAATTCATTCTCTGAAGGCACATTTATAGTGTAGCATCGGCACTGAGTGTCACAAAAAACAGATTCTTTATTCTTTACATGGCTGTTTGAGTTGACTTGCTATCCTTAAAAGAACTGCTTGCTTTTTGTCGCACTAGTTGGAAAAACCACCTGAGACTGTGAAGATTTACCATTTTTATAGGCACTCCTACTATAGATGATGCAATGCCAGTTCATCCTTTTGCTGATTCATCCCTGTCAGAAGTAACTTGTTCCGTGATGCTGTGATAGCAGTGTATGTGCATTTGACCACTCCGATTACATTTGAAAAACCTGACTTTGTTGCAAAATGAGCTTTGATGTTTTCCAGTTCAACCACAGTGTAAGGAAATCTTATTTATCTGGATGACATCTGGCATGGCGCGACTTAGTGGTTATTGTGAAATACCCTTTTGGTCACCAAGTTCACGCTGAAAAGCTCTTGTAGTTAAAAACCGGAGAGTGGACAGAACTTACAAAGGAGCAGATAAGAACACAATTCCTCAAAGTCTGTCTTTATAAAGATGGGGCCAGTTCAACAAAAAGCTCCAAAAGGATAGTTCTTGGAAAACAAAATCGACTTGGAAGCCAGTCATCATCATCTTTAAATACTTGCTCTCTTCTAATTCTTCCATTTGTGATGTCAACATTAAAGCAGCTATGGTAGTTGGAATAGTTTGGCAATTCCATGCACCATTATATTGTTACAGAATGATTACAATCAAGTGAATTAAATTTGTAAATGATATGCAATTAATTTTGGTGTATTTGATAAATCCCGTGTAATAGCTGTGAATCTAAAAAAGAAAGGGGTAGAAAACAGAAACAGTACCAATGCTTTGATGCTGGGTGCCGCCAGTTTGCAAAACCGAGCAAAAATGTGCGTACGCATGGTGTGAGGCTGCCATGAAAATGTGTGCTTTAGGCACAGTGTAGTTTTTATACATCTTGAAGTAAGTATGAAAATGGGTGTACACAACATTTTTCTGTGTACTCACCATTTATACATGAGGCCTAAGGACAGCAGACAGTGATTTAATCATGTTTTGTTATGAGTCTCTTGTTGCATCATTGGTTTAAATTTGTCTGCTGTTGAGGATGAAAGTTGAAGAGGATCCTGAAATGGGCTTGAGAGATCATTCATAGAACACACTCCTCACCAGTATAAATTTCAAACATTCCAAATTAAAGCAACCCATGCTTGTATGAAGTAATGCTTTCATGGAAAAAATCAACTTTGGGTTTCCAATGGACCATGGACCATGAGTAGAAGAGCTGTAAAAATGCATTTTTTTTACAGGTGATTTAGTACATTGATTATTTAGACTAAATTCCAGTCCAGAAATGTAATCATTTTAGTTAAGACAAAAATTATTTTTTTTTTTTGCCTTGAAATCTAAAATATAATAAAATAGATTTCACTGAACCCGGGTTCGCTTCCCGAGTCCTCCCTGCGTGGAATTTGCATGTTCTCCCTGTGTCTGCGTAGGTTTCCTTCGGGCGCTCGGTTTCCTCCCACAGTCCAAAGACATGCAGGTTAGGTGGACTGGAGATTCTAAATTGGCCCTAGTGTGTGCTTGGTGTGTGGGTGTGTTTGTGTGTGTCTTGCGGTGGGTTAGCACCCTGCCCAGGATTGGTTCCTGCCTTGTGCCCTGTTTTGGCTGGGATTGGCTCCAGCAGACTCCCGTGACCCTGTGTTCGGATTCAGCGGGTTGGAAAATGGAAGGATGGATGGATTTCACTGGTATTGGATCTTGCATATAGTGTGGTATTTTCACACATACTGTTTTCATGTTGTTAATATGGAGAAACTCATGTGCTAGCCCCATTAGATTTTTAATGGTTTGATGTTTTGTGTGTTAAACAGAAGCTCCTTTCTGGTAGTTTCTAGTTATTTCCGGTTGCACTGAGCCTGATGTTGTTTTGAACAGTTTCTATCAGCTTCTGAGGGGTTTTTACTATATTACCTAGGGGAGATAACTAAAATGAAATTACACTCTGCTATCCATACAAGAACGTTAACTGAAGAATCACGATCTACTCTTTAACAAAAATGTAATGTAATTAATCTCTTTGCATACATTTCAAAGAAGGCATACCATTCCTTACTCATTTGACTTCACTTATTGGCACTTTTGTCATATTCAGTATGAACTGCAAAATCAATGCCTTCCTTATTATCAAATGCTTCATGCTCTTTTCATTTTTAAGGGAATCTACAAATTCCTACTGTATTACATTCAAGAGAATTGATCTCTAGACACACTGCAATGTTACTAAGAGGCTCATTGCTATAGATTTTAAAATTTCCTCTTGGTGATTTGTCATGTGGAATGTAAGTGCCTTTTTTAACAGAGCAAACAAATTATAATTTATCTAATAAAGTGTGATTTCACGATGTGCTATTATATTTATAATAATAAGTTCATTATCTATTACATTCAAATGTACATATCACCATATTACAATCATATATGGTTGTCATTTGTTCATATATTACATATTTTTTATGGAGATAACACAATCTCATGCATCATTGACCAAAACAATTAATCAGCCAATCAAATACAGCAGTGGGCAGCCACCACAGCTTAAGGCTCCCCTATTTTGGCTGCCAAGAAGTTGTACTAGAATTTATAAGTTTACTGATTAATATCCAATAATGAGTTAAAATGTGATTGTTGGTACTCTTTAATAGTATATTAACAGGCCATACAGCTGTGGTATAGCGGGTCCACAGCTCCTGTCAAAGGACCACTTTTAAATAAATAATCACAGCGCACAGGTGAGAGACTGTCCACATCCATGATTGTTCCTGGAGCTGCTGATTTGCCACAGCTGCCATGCCCTCTAGTTAAATAGAAGCGCGGGTCGGCTAAAGGGAAAGGGAAAAAAAAAAAGAAAGAACGGATGGACGGGAGGTTGCAGGAGGAAAAGCTGGAAGCAGTGAGGAGAGAGAGAAAGTCGATTCAGGAGAACAAGCGAGTGAGAGCAGGCTCGCAACAGCTGAGTAGGAAGCTTGGGTGTTAGGCCGACACCCAAGGAGTAGCAGTAGTGGTCACTCCCACAGAGTTTACTTTGAAGGGCGGGAGTGATGGGAAGTTGGATGACTCTCCGCGTAAGGCAGCGGGAGTCGAGACTTGGTGTCCCCAGCGTGACAGCCTTGGTCATTGGGGAATCCTAAGACACTGTTCGGTGGTGCCTACTGGAGCCAGGGATCGGAAAGGCGACCGACCAGTTAGGAGCAGAGAGAAGGCCAGCTGCAGGTAGAGCGACTCTCCTGTTGAGAAGCCCAGACGGGGAAAGCAGGAGAGTCGCTGGTAAAAAGGTACCGGGCTTGTTGTTGTTTTCAAAAGAATGCTTCCTGTGCTATTTTAACCTCGTTGTTTTTAAGAAGACTTTTTTCTATTGTTTTTAACCTCCGCATTTTCACTTCTGGGTTTCATTGGATTATTTATTTTTTGACTATTTTTGAATGACTGCACTTTATTTAATTTGAACATTGTTTTTGTTGTTGTTTTAATAAAACCACTTTGCACTTTTTCACCATCCCCTTGCTATGTTGTTGCCTCACTGCTAAGCTCATCGGTGACATTACTGATGGTGGCGGGTTCAAGGGCTCCCAGAGGCAAGATGGGAGCGTGGAGCGAACCCGCATCGTCACAACAGCAAATATGAAAATATTATAGTTTATCTACTATATAATAAAACACGAAGGTTTGTTTATCCAGTCCTTCAGAGTAATCTGCCTTTGCTGTAATTGGTCATTTTGTCATTCAAAGGCAGATATTATGAAACAGAACAAGAGGTAAAGAAAGTTGCCTTGAAAATGATGAAAGAGTCTGAGAAGCAGGACTTTCGGGAACACACTTGAGAAAGAAAGCACCGGTGAAGAAAGGGTCAGAATCATACAAATACAGAGGGCACATAGGGCAAGAGGTAGCAAATATTTATTAATTATTCAATTACTTGTCTTCAACAGGTACTGTGGCTAGCACTCAATAAATACATAATGTATAAAGCAATATCACAACCAGTAATATTACAGTTAAGTTCTATATGATATCAGTCCTAATAACATAAACCTGCTGAAGTGAAAGGATTAGAACTCTGGAGGAGATTGGAGTCTTCTCAAACTCCTTAAGTCAAACTTTTAGATTGTCTGGAATAAGTGCCAAAGGAAAGATATTACTGTAACAATTTCTTAATAGTGTTAACTATAAGAGAAGGTTTTCTGGATCAGTTTGGTTTTTAATTACATTGCTTGTTCATTTCTTAAACCAAGATGTAATTTAACTTTCAGTGGAAGGCAGCATCAGGATATGTGTGGCTCGATAAGTGCATAGGAGAAACTATCAGTTGTAAACTCAGTGGTCAGCCAGTGCCAAAGGCTTTTAAAAAGTCATTCAAGTAAGCTGACAAGTGCAAACTGCAATTTAATATGTATTGTTTGGAAATGTGAAGACGTATAAAACACATCCTAAGTTTACAGATGTCACTTCATGTTGCAACTGTGAATACTCACCACAACATACATCTTATGAATTTTCCAACAAACCATCACATAATACATTCTAAGTGGCTCCATTGTTGTCACAACCAGCAGTCAAAATGTATGTTCAGAGCCATTCACTGGCTGTAGATATTCTGACAAAAGTGTTTTCCTTATAGCTTTGAAATTTGCTATATTTCATAATGGCTTGGTCATTCATCTTCCCCAAATATTCTGTGCCTTTCTCCATTGTGATCTCTGTCACCGTAAAACCTAGAATTATCCCTCTTACCACTTGTCCCAATTTCTCTCCTCTCTGTTAAGCATGAATACAGTCTTTTCCTTTGCTGTATTTTCATGATCTTTTACCTTAATTTCTTAAATTAGTGTAGCATCACTCACTGCATCTCTATTGGTAATTTGGAAATAATTCCTTACAGAGATTTTGGTGTCTGCATCGATGAAGTGTTTAGACACTGCCAGGGGTTGTTTTCTTCATTCATAGCTGGTGACTCAGCTGGATATCAGATAGGAACACCTACAATTAAAAGGAGAAATGACAGACTACTATGCAGTAGGAAGCATTTAAACTAAATGCCAGAGAGCAGAAGACAGTTGTGGACCACCAGGGGGCATATAGCTCCCCCAACCCCAACACAGACATGTTTTATTCTTCAGTGGGGAAGGGTTTTCTGTTGTTCCCCACTTCACAGCTCAGTACAAAAGCACCAAACACAACACAATACAATACAGCCAGCTCTTTTCTTTCTTTCTTTCTTTCTTTCTTTCTTTCTTTCTTTCTTCTTCTCCTCTTCTCCTTGGAAGCTTTGTCCTCCACCTCCCGACTCTGGCTCTTCGTCTAATGGTGAAGGAGCTCCTTATATGTACACCCGGAAGTGCTCCAGGTGTTTCTTGATCTTCTTCCAGCTGCACTTCCGGGTGTGGCAGAAGTGGTGCCACAAAGAGCTCAGCTGTACCTGCAGCACCCACGGAGCTCAACTCCCGATATGCCCTGTGGGGATCTGTGGTGCTGCTGCAACCCAGGGGGGACACCCTATAGTGTCTCTTGGAAGGTAATGCCCCCAATATGGTCCCAGCCAGGTAATGGCCCTGACCATCTGTCACAATGCACATGGTGTCACTGAACAATTAACTCCCAACAATGGCCGGACAGGCATTAAATGTAGGAAATGTTAAAACTTTCTGTCTGGTAGAGGACATGCAACCTATGGGCACTCAAAATCTCGGCTCCTTTATGGTTTATAATTAGCCCAGTGGTACAGACACATAGGCATCCCTAGAGCTAGGTGCATAGCTCATTCATCACCATTGTGCATAATGTGGGCAGCAGAGTAGGTGGTAGGTATTATACTAGTAGAAAAGTGTTCAGAATCACAAGAAGAGGGAGAAAAAGGGAAGGCAAAGAGGACTATTTGGTTCTTGAGACATATTCAAGTATGGACAAGTAGATCAGCCATCCCATAATTCTCTAAAAGGTCATTGTTTGATACTTTGTCTCCTTGGCAAACCATTTTATGAGCTCCATTTTTTGTTCCCCTACTGTAAGTATGCAACATATCTAAAAATGGAAGTGTGCCTGAATTCTTTCAAATGATGTGGGCCTTATCTCTATCTGCTTTACACAATATGGCAATCAGACTATTTGCATCATCAACTTCTTCCTTTACCATTTTTTACCTCAAAGCTCTACTGCCTTCCATGCAAATGAGAATAGCAGGGCTTTACCTTCCTCTTTTTGCAGAAGAAGCTTTACTCCTAGCTATGGCAAACATTTAAATGTTCGCTTAAACCCTGCTGTAGCCACCAGGCACTCCTCCTACTCACTTGAACATTGACTTCTTTGTTACTGTCTAGTGCTGTCTTTGCTGCTCAAAGAGCATTATGTGCAAAAATATTGCTTCACACTAATTAAGCACAAAATGTATTTTGGTACTGTTTATTCCAAGCATGTGACAGAAGACAGAAAATGTGATATTTGCTGGAAGGGGTAAATGGATAAAGTGTGTCATTCGGCATTACACACTTGCCTTGCATGCATTCTCCTTTGAAATGAGGCGTACCAAAAGGGATATTTTATAGCCTCTTTGAAACCTATAATAGTTAAATATAACTGCATGTTTACTCTGACAGAACTGGAAAGGCCTATTCAAATCTACCCATACATTGCTTTGTTTTCTGCTGCAAGAATAATGAACAGCAACAATGTGCTGTAAACGATTTTGTGCTTATATGGTATGGCTTTAAATAGTACTAGAAATGGATTATGTTCAGCAGGGGGATACACTCCTTGAGGCTTCTGCTGATAAGCTTTCATAAGAAAAATAAAAAATGTTGAAATTTACCATTTTATAATGTTTTAAAAAGAATCAAACAGCTACATTGTCAAAATCTACAACTTTTTTTTTCAGAAATTTAGTTTTTCATTTTTAAAAGGTAGCACTGGTATTTTATTTGGTATATGTGGCCATCTTTCTACTGTTTGTACCACCAATTATTCCGTTATAGGAATGGGGATCATGGTTGGCATACAGAATCTATTTTAGCAGCTTCAGATGTATCTGAATGTTAATGGTCACAATTTTACACACACCCGTCCTCACTTATGCCAAGCCAGTTCACACTTGGCAGTAAACCCAACATGAACATCTTTGGGATCTGGATGAAAATCAATGAATTTTAAGACAACCCATATGGGCCTAAGGAAACCAATATTGGCAGTGGAAGCTGAAGCACATTGGAAAAAATAAAAGAAGCAGAACAACACTAAGAGGGTTGGAATAACTGAGGACAACCCTGTTTAAGTATAAGGCTGGTCTGCAAAAGAATGAGCACAGTGTGGGCCGACATTTGTACATCAGTCTTCAAAATGACAGGAACTTTGTATAGCAAAGAAGTGGAAGAGGTGGAAGCCAATGCTATTTATCTAGAATTGTATCTTCTAGACTCAGGGTAGATGAAGAAAATGTTTAAATAGCTGAACCACACTCAAATAATTTCCCACAGAATCCTTCTAATCTGTCCACAAAATGGCACACTAGGTCTACACATTTAACAATGTGAAAGAAATGATATGGACTTGGGGAGAATCTGACACATACAATAAGAACCAAAAAAAAAATCAAACTATGTATATAACATTTATGCATATTCTGTACCTGATTGTTGGAGTTCTTATTTTACATAAATGTCTTACAGAAACATTGAACACATTTAATATACAAAGGTTTTTCAATGTGATAAAAATGCTTACAACAAAGTTCATTTCAGTATTGTCGGGAAATTAAAAAATCTGCATTAGTGCATTACCCTAATTCATGGTGATCATAAAAAACAAAACAATTTACTTCATGAAGTTGAAATTCATAATAAGAGTAGTTGTGTCAAATATTTTAAATATAAAAATGTGTGCTCAAATTTAAATGTTAAAGTCTATATTCTCAATTGTAACAGTACACTATTACACTGTTTTTCCTCCACTAATAGAGGGTAGATCCCTAGTAAATGATCAAAAATGAAAACTAACAGTCAGTCATCATCCAACCCGCTATATCCAAACACAGGGCACTAGGCAGGAACAAAACCCCGGGCAGGGCACCAGCCCACCACAGATGAAAACTAGCATCATCCTCATAATCACTGACCTTGAAATAGTGCCTGTCTTTACAGTTTGTCATTTTTAACCCACTGGGAATGACTTTTAGAGGGCTAGGACCACCGGTCCTATTTGTGATCAGCAACTTCAAAATAGCATCAAACAACAATGCAAATGCCTATATTATCAATTTCCATTTTCTTTAAGTTATATGTAAAGGAGAAACTTTGACCCTTTGTATATTTAGGGGGTGATTCCCTTGGGTCAGTTGAGTGGCATGCCCTTGTGATTTTTTTTGCTTTAGACACTTAAGAGTTTACTCTTTATTATAAGGGTGTCATTTCCTGCACAAAATACCATACAAAAATGGCTTAAAAATGACAGCCAAAAATAGAGGGGAACCCCAAACAGCATGACAACTTGAATAATTAGACATCAAGACGCATCAAACAGTAGGCCTACATCATAGGTGGGGGTTTTATTGTACCAGTGAGTTAGGAAATGCCGAATAAAATAAATAAATAAATAGATAAAAATGAAGTGACTTCAAAGCGTTCAAAATTAATTCTTAAGAACACGATAATGTAGTATAATTCAGTAAATGCACTGCAAAAGTAGTCTTAGATGGTGGAAAAATATATAGCTATAATATTAAAAATCGAAAGAAGTTCACCATTACTAATCATATACACTAAAGCAAGATGTACTAAAAATATTAGATTTAATACATAAGATGGACAAAAGTACATAACATTCAACCTTCGCAAACATATGCGGTTTTTAATATCTGGAAAAAATTTGGAATTAACTTGCTTAGAGATCTTTATATAGAAAACGTCTTTGCATCCTTAGAACAGTTACATTCAAAATTTAACATTGCAACTACACATTTCTTTCACTATCTTCAAATCAGGAACTTTGTTAAACAGAACCTTCCAGATTTTCCTCATCTTGCACCCTCATCAACGTTGGAAAAAATATTGCTAAATCTCAAGGACTTAGACACCATCTCTACAATATATAAAATCATTTTACAATCCCTCCCTTTCAAAGATCCAAGAGGACACTAGGAAAAAGATTACTCAATTAATATATCAGAAAAGGAGTGGAAAGTTATTATACAACTCAAAATTATATATCAAGCACATCTGTCTCGACTAAAAATCTCTCCAAAAAGTTTCCAGGGCAGGACCCAACCTGCGAATGCTGCAATCAAGCCCCAGCCTCACTGGGTCACATGTTCTGGGCCTGCACCAAATGAACATTATTCTGGACGAAAAGTTTTAATTACCTTTAAGACAGCCTTGGTCTCACAATCCCTCCTAACCCATTAACAGCTGTGTTTGGTATTCTTTCAGAGGGGTTTAAAGTGGAAAAAGACAAACAAATTGTGATTGCATTCACTACACTGTTGGCACGCAGACTTATTCTGATAAACTGGAAGAACCCAAACTCTCCTCTTTTAAGTCAGTGGGAAACCGATGTGTTATATTATTTGAAATTGGAAAAAATCAAATACTCAGTTAGAGGATCCATACAGACTTTTTTCAAAACATGGCAGGATCTAATCAGTAAAATTTAAAAATAAGCTCATAAAGCACAGAGAATTTATTAATTTAGGTATGTCTACAGGTCTTAAATTTCATGCTGTTTGGCTTGCTCTCTCTCTCAGGAGTGGGTTTCGATCTGTTCTTAACTCAATTTTTCTTTTTTGCAAAAACTTGATTGATTTGTATGGATTGCAATAAAATTAATAAAGTTACTAGAAAAAAAAGTACACAACATATAAACAGTCGATACAATGAACGTTTCAGAATTAGAGGTAAAGAAATTCTATAAGCAAGGCGGGTACAACAATTCAAGTTAGCATGTCTAAATTTTTCTTTTTCTTTAATTTACTGTTTAGTACATTTACCAAAATATTTCCATTCTCACTGCCATCATTAACAACATCATAAGAACAAAAACATTGCTGTTGATTGCATACCCAACATTCAACAAATGATTCAAATACGTTCCGGGCCTGTTGCTCCTTCACAGCTCATAAGCTTTATTAGCTTAGCTATATTAGCTATATTAAGTATGCACTACATCCAATATCTCACTGCTTGGTCACTATTTGCTTTTTTCATAATGTGTCACTTTAAACATGTTATCCTATCAGCATAAACCATGTCACTTTATTTTACTGTTACTTTAATATTATGTCACTTGTGAACTGTCACATATTATCTGCACAATTCCTAATGAGATGGCATTATTATATGCACCATCTATATTACCTGTATTGGACTGTAAGATTACAAACCATGGCTACTGGATCTGAAATCTCCCATAGGATCAATAAATTGTCTATCTATCTATCTATCTATCTATCTATCTATCTATCTATCTATCTATCTATCTATCTATCTATCTATCTATCTATCTATCTATCTATCTATCTATTTAAGTTACTTGCCTCCCTAACAAATTTAACAGAATTTCCCTTTATCAGATAATGCTGGAGAGAATAAAGTATAAAGAAATGCTAACTGCATACATTTAATAAAGAGTCTGCTTGTTCTTCACATATCTTTTTGAATTCTTTATGTGCATATTGGATTAATCAGTAACTGTAAATTGGTCCCAGATGAATGAGTGTGCACTGCGCTAATCTGCCACTATATGCAGGATGTCTTCCTGCTTTGCTCCCAGTGTTTCAGGGATAGAAACTGGGACCCTACAACACTTAACTGGGTGAGTAGATTTAACATTTTAATGGGCAATATGTTTAAGTTTTTTTCTGTCTGTGTGTGAAAATTGAATGCAATGATTGGAATAAATGGATAAATAGTAATTTTTATTAATCTCTACATGGTGTTAAAATGTCTTAGTCATATTGTCATAATGCTTTAACTGTGTGTCACACATAAGGTGATAAAACTAATTTTGAACTTGCCAGTCTGAAACTTGATTCTATACTATCATATGCCAAACTGCTGTGGTAATAGCGGTCTTTTAATATGGCATATGTTTTACTTTACAGCCGCATTTGGTGTAGATTCAATCCCTGGCAAGTCATATCATGTGACTTTCTAAGCAGATGTGACAGTTCACTCGATTACCTTTCTGTCTTGTGTTACTGTGCAACACAGTGATGCTACCAGTTTGAATACTTTTTTATGGGGCAGAAATACAAATTAAAGAGTATCCGTCTATTCATCACATTTAGGCCTGTAACATAAGCAATCGGAAGCAATTAACAAATACCCCTCTCAGTGTTGATTTCTGGGTCCCCTGATGACCTCAAGGATTCAAATTGTCTTGGTGATATTTAGGGATAGTCATTTGTAATGATGCCACTGTTTCACATCTGCAACCTTATTTCTGAAGACACATTCATTACGCATGTTTAAGCCATGTAACGTGGTTAAGTGCTGTAGCAGCAAAAACTGCAGAATCAAAAAATGTACAGTTACGCCATAACCTGATCTGCATCTACCCTGAACAAACATGATGGCTGAGGACTGCAGCCATGCCACACAGTTAGTGTGTTTTGCTCTCCCTATGAAGTGTAATAATAATAATATTTCTTTATATTTATATAGCACTTTTCTCACTGCTCAAAGTACTTAATTGAGTGGGGAACCACTTCAACCACCACTAGTATGTAGCAACCACCTGGATGATGCAACAGCAGCCATTTTTGTGCCAGTACACTCACCACACATTAGCTCTTAGGTGGTGAAGTGGTGAGAGAGATAGCCAATTAGAGACAGGGGATGATTAGAGAGGCCAGAATGACCAGGCTGTTGTGGGTAATTTAGACTAGACATCAGGATACATCCTACTCTTTACAAAGGATGCCCAGGGATCTTTTATGACCACAGATTGTCAGGTGGACCTCGGTTTTACGAATCATCCAAAGGATGGCACCAATTTTATAGTGCAGTGGGCCCATCATTGCATTGGGGCATTTGGATCCTCATTTAGACCTCAGTGCCCCCTCTGGCAATGCTGCTTATTATGCAGTTGTAACAGTACCGTACTTCAGTGACTCATTACTTTCTCCTCAAGTGTAACCAGGTGGAGGTAGGCTTTCTGTTTCATCCATCCATTTTCCAACCCACTGAATCCGCACAGGGTCACGGGAGCCAATCCCAGCCAACACAGGGCAGGAACCAATCCCGGACAGGGTGCCAGCCCACCACAAGGCACGCACAAACACACCCACACACCAAGCAGACACTAGGGCCAATTTAGAATCGCCAATCCACCTAACCTGCATGCCTTTGGACTGTGGGAGGAAACCGGAGCACCCGGAGGAAACCCACGCAGACACGGGGAGAACATGCAAACTCCACGCAGGGAGGACCCGGGAAGTGAACCCGGGTCTCCTAACTGCGAGGCAGCTTTCTGTTTGAAAAGGAGAAATTTCATATAAAAAACCAAGAAAAAAGGAGAAGGAGTTAGCAAATACCAAGTATATACATTTCTCTGAATTCAGTTGGCCTATAAAATGTACAATCATGGAGCTGTAATGTAGCTAGGGTAGTAACATTACAAAAGAACATGTAAGTTTTCCATGGAATTGACAAATTAATCTAATGGACAGAGGAAACTTCTTTATATATCTGTGGACTTTCAACAAGACATTTTGATCAGTTTGCTTGATCAATATCACATTGGAGACATGGACTGGTTATTGGACTCTCTTTTTGTGGACTATTTGATGGTGTACTGTGGTGTCTCTATACCAGGGTATTGGGTATCTGGGAGTGAGGTGTCTGGGATTGTATTGAGTAAATATGTCATTATTTGGAATACATACATTTCATGTGTGTTCTGTGTCTACAACAATCTGGGTAGATGTAGGATGACAGGAAATATAAGGCAAGAAATGTTGAACACATAACTAAAACAGAAACTTTTTTCACGTTATAGGAATAACGACAAAATGTTGACATCAAGTGTATATAATGTGTGAAGATTGAAGTCCAAATATCAAATAAACAGTTTAACGAAAGGTATAACAAAACAAGTGCAGTTTTATTCAAGAATATAACCAAAGATAAAGGAATTATTCAATTTATGATGCTGTCAATGTGTAAAGACTGAAGCCCAAATATTAGTGTGGTTATATACAGTATATTCATTATGGGTTCATTTATATAAGGCAAGTGCTGGCATTAACTGTACAGTATATATTCAATTAGGTGTGCTTAATACTGTGGTGGGCTGGTGCCCTGCCAGGGGTTTGTTTCCTGCATTGCACCCTGTGTTGGCTGGAATTGGCTCCAGCAGACCCCCCATGACCATGTAGTTAGGATATATTGGGTTGGATAATGGATGGATGGATGTGCTTAATACATGGCTACTGAAATTGACATTTTCAGATCAGCAGTAGAAGCCCTGAGGACTTGTTTCACTGTCCGCTGTTTCCTTATTTGTCTCCCTGTCACTGCTCAAACTTTTTGTGACACCCTTTTTTGACATTTTAATACTTTAATTTTTTACTTGCCAACTGATTGGAGCAAAATTGTACACCCTCAAAAGCAGAAATTTGCAGTCAATCCCGACTGACTGACAATCACTGTGTGACCTATAAAAAGAACCCATACCATGGCCTAGAAGATCAGCTTGTCAGTAGCTGCTCTCTTTTAAAAACTGAGATACAGTGGGCTAGAGAGGGGCTTACTTCAAAGACTAAGAGATTTAATTCAGAGATGTATGACCTGTTTGTAAAGTGCATGCAAACATATGCATTATAAAAAATGGAGGTGAGGGGGATACAGATACTAGATAATTCTGCAGAATGAGTGGTGGAAATGGTGATGAAGTGTTGATTTGTACAGACTTCTCAAATAAATCAAACTGGTAAAAACTGAGGATGGGCACCAAAATATTCTATAAGCCACTGCAGAAGAAGGTCCCAAAGCAAAAAGAACTGTCGCCAATAGGTTTGAAAGAAAACAAGCCGGGGAAAAAAGAAATTTGAGAAGAAATGGAAGGTTTGTTTCTCAGTCTATGGAAATTGAGCCTGAGAATTACAGATAGAATCTAGCATATTATTAACAAAATAAGGAATCAACCAAAATTAGGGAGCAAATACTGAAAAAAGTTTGAACAAAATGGACACTTTAGTTTAGGTATCCATTATAAACCACCTTTTAACACTTTTGACTAGATGGAGTGATCTGAAGTAGACACTATACACACCTAAAGACAGCAACACAGTCCAGGAAGGTAATAAGAAGATAATTTCATTAACAAAAATAAGCACACAAGGGAGAGTATAATGGAGAGAAATGGAATAAACACAATATAAAAAAGAATGGAGAAAATAAACAATAAACACTATGCCTTTCTGGACATGCCAACACTATCCAACTGAAGAGGCAAAGTCCCTCTAAGGCCAGTTTAAAGACAAGTTCCAGGGCCAAGAAGCACTTTCAGGTCACCTCTGTTCCTACAAACACTCCTGCAAACGCTATAGTTCCCAGGGGCCTAAGAGAAGACTTTAACTTTTGCAGGAGATAAATATTGCTGCTCACTAGCTGCTTAGCATGAATCCTAGCCAGGTAAGAATATCCTGTTTGCAAGATATTCTACTTTACAGTTCCCTTTTTCTACCTGCTCCCCCTTACACAGTGTATAAACATTTTATTTTCTATACTTTCTAAAAAAATAATCATTTAAAATGATATAACTTTTAATATATTGCATTCAGTTTTAATTGTTTTATATCATGTTAAAAAGTATTACAATGTGTTATACAGTATAACATGCAATATATAACAATAGAGGATTTAAAGTTACTGTACGGCATTTGTCCATAAAATGCTAAAAAGATGGTTGACATCATGTCTCCAAGATAGCTGTAAAAATATTCACCAATTTTATTAATCTTCTAAATAAGGACTCACACAGAACAGCAGGGTCTGTAAAGTAAAACATACCAAGCAAAGTACACATGAATTGTTCTCGCTGAACACATTATTTGCGCTTAACAAAACAATAAAAACCAATATCGATGAGGTTAATGTTAATGGATTCCAGCGCTGATAGTTTCATTATTATATCTAATTTTGTTACACCTACAACATATAAAAAGCATTACCCTACAAAGAATTACTTCCATACATGGAAACACATAAAGTGCTGACATTTCCCCTTAAAGATGAGGCATGCTGTTGCTGTGATGATGATCAATTGAGCTCTCCCAAACTTGAATTATCTGACAGCTCATATATTGTTACAGTATTAAAATCAAATGACTTGGCATTTTAGTACAGCCAGTCCCACTGGAGGAGTTATGTATGGTTCTTTCACTAAATCCATTTAATCCTGTTTCAGCATGGAAAGGAGTTGCAGTCTCATCTGGAAACATCAGGCATAAAGCAGGCACCAACTCAAGAGGGGCCACACTCCATTGTAGGACCCATTCACACATACATGTTTTTGTTTAAACTGCCATGTTAAAATCTTCCCACTGCAAAATAACTTGCTACTTCTCTTCATTTCTTTGAATTATTAGCAGTGGTAGGAGGTTTGTTCCTATTAATGTGCTCTCAACACGACTACCCATCTCTGAGACCAAGACAACATTTAATGAATATATATCTAAATATTAAATTAATATGAATTATTTTCAAAACATAATTACTGGTCTAGCTGTAACTAGTTTTTTTCCTGACTCCTTATTGAAAACAAATGTCCTATTAGTGTTGAAATAACAGATATTTATGGTGTTATTTCCTCTGGTAGGAAAAGAAAAATACAAGTAATTTGGTAGCATTTTTTAATTAAAATGAGTAAAATCTGCCAACATAATGTAATAAGCCTCGGGTGCATGCTTTATATATACTAACCACGATGAAAATATTGTTGAGAGCTGCTTTAGTGTAAATATACAGCTAATATAGACAACTAGCATGATAATGAAAGGAAATTCCCTTGACAGGTAGAAAGGGTGACATTTAATATTCTAAGAAGTTGGGCACATATTTAAGAGGACTGCAAAGTTTAGTAGCATTATTTATGTAAAAATCAGGGACTTAGACACCTCTCTACACTACTAATAAAACCTATTTCTTATTAAGCAATTTAGAAAACATCTGGATGTTAACAATAGAGCTGCCAAGCATGAAGAAAAGAGGAAGGCCTAAGAGAAGGTTTATTGATGTGGTGAGAGAGGACAGGCAGGTGATGGGTGTGACAGAGCAAGATGCAGAGGACAGGAAGATATGCAACAAGATGACCCGCTGTGGCAACCCCTAATGAGAGCAGCCAAAAGAAGAACAACAAAACATCTAAGTGAAACGCAATGTGGACAGCTATATCATGAATTCTGATTGATTTTAGGCAAACAGCTCAGCTATCCCTGGGATTTACATAAAATAATATTCTGCAGCCCACTTGATGCAAATGAACAGTGTGGGGACTGCAGCCTATGCCACCAGCACTGGGTTCAAGGTAAAAGCCAACTTTGGAAATGGTGCCAGCCATCACAGGGCCTGCTCTCTCACACACAATGAGACCAATTTGGTATGTAAGAGGGAAACCCACATAGTCATATGAAAACATGCAAACTCAACAGACTGTTGATACTATACAATATCTACATTAAAAAATATTGTTTCTTTAATGGCACTGTATGCTTCCTTACCGAGTTCTGTAGCTCCTTGTTGAACCTTTGCTTGACAAAGCACGATTTCATTTTTCAAAGGGTTCATATAAAGATAGTTCTTTGTGCTTTGAAAAACTTTATACTATGAAGTAAAAAAGCTAAAACATTGAATTAATGATAGGCTATGTAGCAGGACAGTAATAGATTAAGAAAACCTGGGCTTAGCCTGTGTAGGGAGCAAGAGAAGAATCCTTTTAAACTCATAATCAATTGGTATTTTATAAATCTATTACCAGAAGGGTCTTTCTGGAACCTTCATGGGGATGGGTCTTGTGGGAGCCAAAATAGTTCCCTTATGGCATCACTCTGGAAAATCACTCTGCCACTTTTATTTTTAAGAGTGCAGGAGTAAGAGTCAAACCAAGGAAACCAGATTCATAAAGCAGCAGTGCTAATATTGTGTATCATTTCAATATAAACTTACACATGGGACGCAATGAAATGAAGGAGTAAGTTATTAATGCTGAATTGTCATTGGGCAAAATTAAATAAGGAGTCACTAGTTTTGAAAGTTATTGCACCAATAAGAGCCAATCTTAGAAAGTTACTGTTAATGTTAAATTCACATAAGTGTCTATATAATTTCATTAGAATATAAGTTTCTCATAGTTACTTAGACTATGGTATAGTTTTTTACTATCTACTGTATAAGTTAACATGAAATAGAAATTACTTAGCTATATCTGTAACACAGAGTGTTAATTAAGTCAGTTAGGAAATAGTCTCAGTGTTAGCATGGATTTTTAGATATGTTTACGGATAGGATTTTGGCATACAGTTTTCTGAACATTCTACAAGTGATATGACTGTGTGCTAAACTTAGAGAGAAATTAAACAAAATAAATAAGCCTTAACACTAGAATCCCTGAAGCTCAAGAAAAAACGTGTAATCCCGGGCCACGATAAATTCCTTCACACCTCTCCTCATCAGCGTCTTTTGCTGTGTCGATCAGCAGAAGCAGTAGGCAGCCTACTATCCCATCCTCTAATGACAGAGCTGAACTCAGTTGCAAAATTCTTAGAGCTCAAGTGCATTTATGTGGGTGTGAGGTGCCTGGAGTTGTATAGGGTAAATAAAATATTATTATTTTGAATACATACATTTCATGTGTGTTCCATGTCTACAGTGGTGGGTAAGTGTAGTTTGAAAGGAAATGTGAGGCAAGAAATGCTGAACACATACCTAAAGCAGAAACTTTATCCATGTTATACTAATAATGACGTGAAGTATATAATGTGTGAAGACTTTAGTCCAAATATTAAATAAACACATGCAGTTTTATTCAAGAATATAACCAAGAAAAAAAAAATGATTTACATGTTGCTGTCAGTGAGTTAAAAACCCAAGCTCAAATGTCAATTGACAGGAAGTTGAAATGTATTCTTGAATGGTGCAGAGGTAAGAACTGCTGCCTTATAATCCAAAGGTTCTGGGTTTGAGGCCGGGTGATTCATGTTTTGATGTAGTGAGCTGCTATTATTATTACTATAATATGATAAAAACATACATTTGATTTGAGTCTGTAACACCTGGTGTAAATTTTGGCTACTTGTAAAAGTTAGTGCTTTTTTATTATCCAGTTTTATTCTCCCTGTGACATTCACATGGTACAACAAACTTGCTCCTCCCTCTCTGAGTTGATGGCGTTTATTTCCATTCTTTTAACAAGAGCAGTGATGTTCACAGTTGGTACTGTTCTTGATGCCTGCTTAGAACTATTTGTTGTACCAGCAATCAAAGATACATTATACACATCACATCATTATTAATATAACATGGAAAAAGTTTCTGCTTTAGGTATGTGTTCTGCATTTCTTGCCTCACATTTCCTTTCATCCTACATTTATTCAGATCGTTGTAGACACGGAACACACATGAAATGCATGTGTTCCAAATAGCGATATACAGTAATCCCTCGCTATATCGCGCTTCGATTTTCGTGGATTCACTCTTTCACGGATTTTAAATGTAAACATATCTAAATATATATCAAGGATTTTTCGCTGGTTCGCGGATTTCTGTGGACAATGGGTCTTTTAATCTATGGTACATGCTTCCTCAGTTTGTTTGTCCAGTTGATTTCATACAAGGGACGCTATTGGAGGATGGCTTAGAAGCTACCCAATCAGAGCATGTATTACATATTAACTAAAACTCCTCAATGATATAAGATATGCTTCCCGCGTGGTGCTTGATTGTTTGCTTTTCTATGTCGCTCTCACTCTCTCTGCCTGACGGAGGGGGTGTGAGCAGAGGGGCTGTTTGCACAGAGGCTGTTTGCCTAGAGGATACGGATGCTCCTCTAAAAAATGCCGCTTTATCTTGGTGCTTCGGCATACTTAAAAACCCAAAACACATATTGATTTTTTGATTGTTTGCCTTTCTTAGCGAGCGCTCTCTCTCTTGCTCTCTGAAATTCTCTGCTCCTGATGCACGCACTCCTTTGAAGAGAAGATATATTTGCATTCTTTTAATTGTAAGAAAGAACTGTCATCTCTGTCTTGTCATGGAGCACAGTTTAAACTTTTGACTAAAGGGTGTTATTTCATGTCTAGAGGGCTCTAATAATGTTAACAGTGTGGGAGAGTTTATAAGGGCTTAAAATATATAAAATAACCATACAAACATATGGTTTCTACTTCGCGGATTTTCATCTATCGCAGGGGGTTCTGGAACGCAATCCCCGCGATCGAGGAGGGATTACTGTACTGTATTTTTTACCCTATACAACTCCTGGCACCTCACTGCCAGATAAAGAGACATGAACTAGGAGAACTTTTTACCCGAGTTGAGCTCCATCAGGTTTGTTCGGGGAATGGTATAGCAAGCTGCTTGCTGCTTGTGCTGATCAACACATTTACACAACAAAAGACACTGATGGAGAGGTGCGAAGGAATTTAAGGTGGGACGGAATTTTTTCATAGGCTTCAGGGAGTCTAGTGTTAAATAGAACTTTCTTGAAATAAAAACTTTTCTTTTCTTTGTAATATCATTTTTTTTCTATTTTTGTGTGAACTGCTTTGAAATTTTCTGTAATTATTTGAAAAAGCATCGTACTATTGCATGAACTTTGGTAAGTTTTAACAAACACACCAATATTTCTTGTCAGAAATGTCATCAGAAGAGTTTTAACTGGATACTGCCATCTGAGGACATGTACTCAACAAAAGAAAACTCTGAAAAGAGATCTCTGCTGTAGGGGCACTGTGCTCTTCTCTTTTATTTATGAATGATTGGTATTGAAAGCTAAAGCTGTATCCAAATTTAAATAGGCTGTGATATAATATAAAGGCATCACAGACAATTGTTTCTCTCGAAGAAATTTGACCCACCTTTGCCAAATGAATGTCGTGTTTGTGATGTAGCTGCTGTTGAAGAAGCTTTTGCTTGTTGCCTAGAAACTTGCACAGTTTTAAGACCACTGAGCAGAGCCCAATTGAAGTCACAGGGAGTGATATGAATACAGACTCAAATGTGGATAAATTAAATATACCTAATGATCATATAAATAAAAGGCACAATAAGCTTTCTGATCTTATGATTGAAATCAAAAGCCTTAAAGGCAATCCCACAAATTTTCCTACAATATTGAAGCTGTATGAAACAGGGTGAACTTCAAGAGTTAAATGGAAAGATATTACCTTTACTGACTAAAGATAACACAAAAAAGAACAGCTTACTTCCAAAAATATGATTTTCACAGAATTTCATATGAGAACAATGATATGGCTTTATGAAACTAGCAAAGTTTGGAGTCCAGTTAATGATCAATCATTGAATCAACTTCACAAATTACATCTGTGAGATCAGAATATCACAGAAACCAATATCCTTCAAGCTTCACACATATTTGAAAGTAAAGAACACCTTTTGCTATCACAGACAACTGCTGCAGCAGCAGCAACTCCTCCATCAATAGTCATGCTTAAACACTCAGAAACCAGTAGAATCTTCAAACGGCTTCAAGAGCTCAAGCTTAAAATAGACAGGCAGGAGCAACCGACATTTTAACGCATGTGCAAACACTCAGAATGTCAAACAAGATCTGACTGCTATTTGTCAGTTCATGTGGAAGCAAACCGAAATCTTAAACCAATAAAAGGCACGGCAGGACAAATCTCCTGCGCCACATGCTGAAGTACCAAATAGACAAATCCCTTTATTTTTAGGTGTTCCATTGGCTTATGCAGATTTTATCAGAACATTTGATCACGCTGTAGAAAATGTGTTAGAGAACCCGCAAAATAAGCTAGATTACTTAATACGTTACACTAGAAGCTCTCCACAAGGTATGCTTAAATGTTATACATGGATGCCACCAAGACAAGGCTATGCAGAAGCCAGAAAGCTACTTGACAGTTGCTATGGCCTCCAGATAGACATAGCTGACACATACCTGGATAAAGCATTGAAATGGCTTCAAATAAAGCTGAATGATGGAACGACTCTGAGAGATGATGCAACCTTTCTTGCTAGTTGTATGAATACAATGTCCAATGTAGAGAACGGTGAAGTAATCAACAGCAATTTAAATATACATGCTTTTTTCAAAGCTTCCTTTTCTTTTACAAACTGAATGGGGAATGTTTGTGTACAATATTCAAGAAAATGAAGGCATAAGGGCAGTCATGGCCAAGCTAATTACCTTTCTACATTGACAGGCTAAAATATTCTTGCATCCTGTATGTGGAAGTACACGTCAAAGAAGGAAGGAAAAAGAAAAGACAGAAAGGGTAAATACTTTCCCCCCAAAGAGTGGCCAGAGAGGAAGTACTTGTGCTTATAGTATTACAGAAGCTACTGATAAGAGGACACAAGACAACTCGGTCAAAAAGACTGCAACAATCATTTTTGCAAATAAAAGTGACATGTACATTCTTGCGGAATGTAGTAAAATCAAAGAATTGCCACACAAAGACAGAATTGCCTTTTTAAAATCTAAGTGTCTATACAGGAGCAGCTTGGTAAGAACTGGAAAGGAAAAATACAATGCCAGATATGTTATTTTCAGCATCCAGACATCTTGAATATCAAAAAAGTGGATGGAGCTACATCCACTACTGAGCAAAATGAGAAGGAACTCTGTGAACTTAACTGGGGCCAGAGAAGAATATGGATTATATGTGATACCTGTTAAGGTAAAATCCAAGAAGAGAGAACGGCATTTTAAAACATCTGCCTTTATAGACCCTAGTAGTAAAGTAATAATTTGCACTGAAAATCTTCAGAGACAGTTAAACCTTCATGGAAGAAGAACTCAAGTATTCCTCAAAACTATGAGTAATTGTGATTGCTAACCAAGATTAGTATTTTATGAGATTTGCAAGTCTGTGGTCTCAATGATAATGCATATATTGATTTGCCAAATGTGTATACGCAGGTCGCTATTCCAGTGGACAGTGAAAACATTCCATGATAGGAAGACATTGAGAAGTTGACAAACTGTATCTTGAGGAGGTATGTTTAGATTCTAAACTTGATCCTTTAATGGGTATCAACAACCCGAAAGTCTTCAAGCTGTGGCATAACATACCTAGCACAGGAGATGGAACTCATGCTGTGAAGACTGCACTTGGATTGATGGTCGGTAGGTCATACAAAGAAGTAGATGACCTCACAAAGTACAGTGCTAACCTGCCTAAATGTTCAGTCATTCATGTGTCAATAAAAGAAATAGAACCAGCAGTATAATACAGACTTTCCAGAGCGCATCTGTGAAGAGAAAGAAGAAATGTCTCAGGAGATCATCAAGTGTGCACAGTCTCAGAATATGCAAGACTGGTAGGTGGCCACTATTGTTTAAATCTGCCTTTAAAAGATGAAACAATAAAATGCCAAACAATCACTGTTTTTCAGAACAGCATGCTATTGGAAAAGTGAGCAAAAACTCTAGTTTCCACAAAAATATAAAGAGATCATGAGAAATATTCTTGAGAAGGGTTATGCTGTCAAGAACCCCAAAGTAAGCCTGAATTGTAATGAAGCCAGGGTGTGGTACATTCCACAACATGGTGTGTATCAACCAAAGAAAAATAAGATTCTAGTGGTTTTTGATTGTACAGCCACCTATCAAGGGTCTTCTCTTAATGAACAACTACTGAAAGGTCACAACCTAACTAACACACTCATTGGTGTCCTTACACAAGATTTACAGTTGAACTAGTGGCATTAATGGCAAAAATAAAATCAGTGTTCCACCAAGTTAAAGTCCCTGATAAAGACAGAGATCTCCTTCTCTTTTTGTGGTGGTTTGAAGGTAAGTTTAAGTAAAGACATAAAGAATGCAAAATAACATTACATATCTTTGGTGCTACTTCTTCATCCAGTTAAGTTTCTTATGCATTGGGTAGAAGAGCTGAAAATGCAAGAGAAACAGTTCCTGAGGAAACCATTAACACTGTGTTTTACAATTTCAGTGTAGATGACTGGTTAAAGTCAGTGGCAACAGAAGAACATGCTCTATGCTTCAGAGGGAGTTTCACCTGACCAAGTGGGTGAGTAACATAAGAACATTTTTATTGTTTATTACTGAAGAAGAAAGAGCTCTTGAACAAAAGGATTTTGACTTCAGCCATAGTTTACTTTGAACAGAATGTGCCCTGGGAGTCCAGTCGTTCACTGAAACAAACAGTTTCCAATTTCAGATAAATTTACAAGGCAAGCCTGCCACAAGGCATGGCATTCTGTCAGCTGCATATTAACTTGTATCCTATTTTTATATAATGAAATTGGGATTTTTCCTAATAAAGGACTATTCAGTTGAATTTGGGTCAATCACAAATTTAATTACATTTTTTTAGATTTGTTTCAAAAAAGTATTTGGCAACAACAAGGATAAAAGTAATTCTCATTTAACAGGTTTATGTACTGTACTCACTGTAAAGTATTAAAACTTTAAACAAATTTAGACTTCTTTTAAACATCCATCCATCCATTCTCTAACCCGCTATATCCTAACCCAGGGTTACGGGGGTCTGCTGGAGCCAATCCCAGACATCACAGGGCGCAAGGCAGGAACAAATCCCGGGCAGGGTGCCAGCCCACCGCAGGGCACACACACATGCCAAACACAATTCAGGATCGCCAATGCACTTAACCTGCATGTCTTTGGACGGAAACCGGAGCACCCAGAGGAAACCCATGCAGACACAGGGAGAACATGCAAATTCCACGAAAGGAAACAAACCCAGGTCTCCTTACTGCGAGGCAGCAGCGCTACCACTGTTCCACTGCGCCACCCTTCTTTTAAACAATAGCTAATAAAATAAAGATTCGGTAAAATTTAAAATGTGAACATAATAACGATCAATATGCAGCAAGAACCAATCATATAAAAATGTAATTCCCACACAGTCTAAAACAAAGACAACCTGCATCTCTTTAAATATATTCATTCAGTAATGGATATTAAATCCAACAAAGCTCAATTAAATGTTTAAAATGTTCAAAATAGATAGTTACAAGCTCATGGCTTATCAGTGAAATTAAATCATTGAAAAAGAAGCAATGACAATGCATTAATTACAACAGACAGAGTAAACAGGAATGAGTGAGAAATTTAGAAAGAAATGTGCCAAAATTGCATAAATAAAATAAACAGGGGCTACACTGATCGCATAAGGAAAAATTTGCACCATTAAGCAGACATCAGAACTCTCCCTTTTTTGAGTTGCAAATTAATCATATTTTATTCTATGGATCATCATTAACAGAAGGCACCTGTACAATCTTATGGAAAAAATGTATAATATGTATATTTTCAAATATGCAAAGTAATTACTAAAATAAAAATGTTCATTCATTTGTTTTCTCAAACTGGTCATTCTAAACAGGATCAGGTTAAAGGCAGAACTCAACCTTGGGTGGGTTGCCAGAGCACAACAATTACACATAACCTTTAAAATCCATAATCATCTGAATATACATCACTTTAGGGAGAATGAGAAAATTGTGTAAGTACAGAAAAGCTTTCTCAAACACAAGAGGAATGCATAAAAAAACGGTAACCAAATTGGGATTCCTGACCAGTCAGCAGTGGAAGTGAGACAGCAGCTTGAACAGCTACACTATCTTGCTACCTCTAGAATAAAGAAAAAAGATCATTTATATATATATAAATAAAAACTAACAATATTAGATAGAAAATGGAAACTGACATGTTAAAAATATGTATTGAAAGTGTTCCTCCTGTGCCAATTGAATAGGTTAAAATTTTTCAGGGCAAGGAAATGAATTGTAAGTCTTAACCAGAAATGAGTGGAAAACCCAGAAGTCAAAGAAGCCATCACCAAACACTAAATGTTAATCAATAACAAAGTCAAAGAGGAAATGCCAATGCTTTTAAGGATCAGAATTAACTATAATAATATAGACATAAATCTTTACTTTTATATAGAATCTTGGTTGATTTAACATTTGTGTTATCAGCTTATAAAGCACCTCTCCAATGATGTCACAATGCGCAACTATTGGTTCTGTTTCTCCTAGCAACCTGGAGTGCCATCTTGACAACAGGAGTCCCAAAATGGCTGCACCCACACACATAAACAAAATGACACTCTGATGAACAGCAATACCAAAAATAAATTCCATCCATTATCCAACCTGCTACATTCTAACTACAGGGTAACGGGGGTCTGCTGGAGCCAATTCCAGCCAGCACAGGGCGCAAGGCAGGAAGCAAACCCCGGGCAGGGCGTTGAATCAATTAATAAATTCATAAACATTCTGTATAATTGTTAATGAAATGAGTACAACAAGAATCTATGAAGTTCAACAACATAAAAAACATAATGATAAAAAAATACTAATAGAAAAAAATTTTTGCATAATATTTTTATGTTGTTTCAGTCATAACAGAAAAGACCTTTCCAAGTCAAAATATAATAGAAATCACAAGACACAAATAATATAATTAGTCAGTCAGTCATCGTCCAACCTGCTATATCCTAACACAGGGATCTGCTGGAGCCAATCCCAGCCAACACAGGGTGCAAGGTAGGAACAAATCCCGGGCAGGGTGCCAATCCACCGCAGGGTACACACACACACACCAAGCACACACTAGGGACAATTTAGGATCGCCAATGCACCTAACCTGCATGTCTTTGGACTGTGGGAGGAAACTGGAGCACCCAGAGGAAACCCACGCAGACACAGGGAGAACATGCAAACTCCACGCAGGGAAGACCTGGGAAGCGAACCCGGGCCTCCTAACTGCGAGGCAGCAGTGCTACCACTGCACCAACATGCCTCCCCCACAAATAATTAACATTGTAATAATTATAATTTAAGTCAACTTGGTTATTTCTGGGTTGAGTTTTCAAATGTAGCAGAACAGGTAAGTACATGTAGGTTATCACTGTAATCAAACCTACATGATGAATGAAGCCAAAACATGCTTGGCAACACACTCATGCAAATTGAGTGGACAGCTCTGTTGTACTCCAGTGTTTAAAATGAGACCATTAGATGTTGTCACACACGTGCAAATAGGAGACAGCTAAAGGGTCTGAATAATAGTAATTCCATGCCAGACCAGGGGTTGGCACTAACTGTCTTTCTCAATTCCTTGCAGACGCGCCCAGTTCCAGCACCTCTGTTGACGTCACTTCCAGTTCCGCCACTATTGATGAAGCCACTTCTGGTCCCAACAGCATCACTTCTGGTCCCGGCCCCAATGATGTCACTTTCTCCACTGGCCATTAAAGCCGCCATCTTACCTCCACATCATCAGTTCAGTTGTGGACTCCGATCTGTTAAGATCTGTGATTTATTTTCAACTTTTTGCAGCCAGGTCATAATATAAGGGTGGATGCCCCAAACTTTCTTGATGTCTCTGTGTGATATTTGTGACAATATGTATTCCCCAGACCTGACAATCTGAGACATACCAGGCAGGAAACAATGGATCCAATTAATGGGACACGGTTCAGTTCAAGGGGATTGTGTTAACTGTTATGGAGGTGATGGTGTTGAATGCCAAACTAATAAATAGTATTTTCACCTAACTGTTCCTTCTGTTAAGTGGTCTTGGAGCTGATTGCATGGATGTGGAAACTGAAATCTTCAGGAACATATTTGTGCAATAGCAAACTGATACAAGAACATGTGTCTGGTATGCTTCCCTTGATATTTGTCACAGCCAGCCACCGAGTGCTACAGGACCATAATCTTCCAGAGAAGAGATTATAAGTGTATTTGGCACTGGAAGAATGGTGGATGCCTTAAAGTTAGTGGGTAGTGTAGCCTGTGTCCGAGAAATACAGTATTGAAGCTGTTGCAGGAGATGCTTAATATACTTTTTGCATTCTCCAGGTTTATGAATAAAATAAAAGATCAGAAGGAAAAGGACTTCACTGGCGGAGAGGTGCTGGACTCAGTTGTTTGGAGAAGGTTGATCAACCACATCAACTCCACATAGAAGAAGAAGATAAAGATTTAGAATATGCCTCTACAAGAAGAATTAGGAAAGGCTATTTTTTGCATGCACCATATATCTGCTCTCAAAAGAAAGATCTTTTTCCCAGTACAGAAGGCCAAAGGGAATAAAAAATATGAGCTATGTGAGGAGCCTCTGCCATTAAGATGAGAATGAGGAGTGTTAGAAAAAGTGCCAATGATAAAACGAAGGTGATGTATCACAGACCAGCCTTCAACTAAGTGATCTGCATTAGTTCAAGTCTGAATCGTGGAGAGAATGAGCATACATTTTCAAATGTAAGAGTTTGCAGAAATCAAATATCAACTGAGGACAGAGCAACCTCACAGTCAGAGAAGCCAACATTCTAAGTCTTCATTTGAGCTAAAGAGGCAAAATGTAGCACTTGATTAGACAGTTGGAGATGGCAAGAAATAATTGAAGATATGGAGTCAACAACATATGATCATATCCCAGGGCAAGTGGAGGAACATTTGAAAAGAGCTGAGGGGGGCAAAGATGAAATATAGTGTCATGATCTAGGCTTATGTACTGACATGTTCAAGGGATAAGGTATAATTGAAGTACAACTTTAAATTCTGGTAGTGAGGGTTTTTGAAATAATTTTTTATGTTTGGGATAATGGAGGACCAGCAGGTTAACTGTTTGGAAGATCATAAAACCAATTTAAAACAAAAGAGTTTAATTTTAATAAGTAATGAATATAATAGGGATAGAAGTTTGAAGTTTGAACACAGGGACGTGATAAAAGAGAAAAGGAATTAAGGGGAATGGAGAAAGTTAATGGGACTCCACATGCTCTATGGGCTAACTTTAGCTGAAAGAAAAAGAAGAAGGAATACACTGTCCTGCCCATAGAAGAAGAGAGATGGAATGGCTTCCAATATGAAAGGCAGTGCTGTGAAATAGTGGAGTGAAAAGTTGGTTGGTATAAGTAACAATTGTCCAAACCACAAAAGGAAGTGGTTTTATTCTGTTGGAAAGAAATGAGAAAGTGAAAAGAGAACAGGTGGATGTCCATTTAACCGAGCAGATCCAAATTAAGATTGGTCTAAGGGTGAATGCCAAGGTCTGAAATACAGACCACTTGACCTTGAATGAATCAACATACTGTGTCTGAGTCAGGATCATTTACTATTCCATATAAAGAGGATTTCAGTTATTTAACCTTAGACTAAAACCTGGGAGAGGGAGAAAGGGAAATCATGGAACAAACAAAATTAAATAGGATATATAGTTGAAAGTGTGGTATGAAAGGGTAAAGGAAGGTGTTACCAAAAGGATTTTTTATTTAACATCCTTCAAGGCATGGCCATATTTTTGGTCTGAGTTGCAGACATCCAAACCCAGGTATTTAAACTCATCGACTCAAAGAATGGAGGCTGACATGACAAAATGACGAGAGTGTGAGTTTAGAGGAAGACGAAAGGAGTGCTAAGAACATTAAAGACAGGCAGCTTGTCAGAAGGAGCATTACCTACACACAGCAGTATGTTGTTGGCATACTAAGAAACATTTTTAGGGAATTCATTTATACAAATTAGAGAGATGATTTTGGAGCAGTGAATAGCAGCTGCCAAGTGTTTCAGCGGGAGGTTGAAGAGGAGATAGGTAAGTTTATGATCAGTTTCTGGAAGGATTTCACAAGAAATGCTAAGAAGATACCTTTCTGGCGATTGTAGACAGGAATATTAGGATAGAATATTGCTTAATTGAATTAACTATATTCTTCACAGCAGGGTAATTGGGTTGATCCAAATAACTATAGGGTAGTAAGCTTATCATGCATCAAAAGTAAACAAATGGAACAAATTATTAAAAAATGATTGAACAGCACATGTCTAGAACAGGTATATTAACAAATAATGAACATGGGTTCACAAAGGGAATGTGTTTCACTAGCAGGATGGAATTCCATAAAGAAGCAACAAAAGCACACAAAAAGAAAGGTGCTTATCTTGATTTTCAGAGGACTTTTCATAAGGTACCACGCGAAAGTTAATTGATAAAAGTAAAATAAGTAGGACTGCAGAGTGCATTATGTAGATGGGAACAAAATTGATTTAAACAAAGGAAGCAAAGGGTTATGATGATAAATGGGAACATTTTATTACAATTAAGTGAATATTTTCCCTCAAGGATGAGTGATGGGGATGATACATTTTTTAATATACATAAATAATCTGGGCAATAATACAAAAAACAAGCTGGTTAAGTTTGTTGATGATACCAAACTTGATGGAAGGGCAGAAATATAGTATCAACTAAATTGTTACAGAGGAATTTGGAAAGTATACTGGGTTGAGCAGATTTGTGGCAAATTAAATTTAATATAAGTAATACCACATATAATTAAATATATAAATGCACCTTATGCAAAGAACCTAGGAGTCATTATGGGCTCATCACTATCTACATGACAGTGTACCGAAGCAATCAAGAAGGTTAATGGGGTATTAGGTTATATATTACACTATGTCGGAGCAAAAAAAAAAAAAAGAAAGAGCACCACAGATGCAATGGTTGTTCTAAGGATGTTGATGGAGAAGTTTAGAGAAGGCCAGAAGGAGTTGCATTGTGTCTTTGTGGACTTGGAGAAAGCATATGACAGGGTGCCTCTAGAGCAGATGCTGGGTATATTGGGAGAAAGATGCTAAGGATAGAGCTGCCAGGGAAAAGAAAAAGAGGAAGGCCGAAGCGAAGGTTTATGGATGTGGTGAGAAAGGACATGCAGGTGATGGGCGTGACAGAACAAGATGCAGAGGACAGAAAGATATGGAAGCAGATGATCCGCTGTGGCAACCCCTAACGGGAGCAGCCAGAAGAAGATTACACTGTCTGGAGTACAAATCAAAGGAGGTTATTGTTAAATGTAACAGTATAAAATACTAGTGAGGTTCCACCTGGAGTACTGTGTGCAGTTTTGGTCTCCATATTACAAAAAAGACATAGCAGTGCTAGAGAAAATCCAGAAAAGAGTGACTAGACTAATTCCAGGACTAGGAGGGATGAGCTATGAGAGAGATTGGAGGAACTGAACCATTTCAGTTTAAGCAAACACAGATTAAGAGGTGCCATGATCAACATGTTTAAAATTATTAAAGCAATTAATACAATTAGTATTAGTGCATCCTGGCTGATACTTTCAAAAAAAGAACTACAAGAACAAGGATACTTAATGGCAGATTTTGCACATATGTTAGGAAATATTTCTTCATACTGAGAACCATATTCAAATTGAAAAATTTAGCAAATAGTATGGAGAGTAGGACTTCAATGACCTTCAAATTTCAACTTAGTGCTATTTTGAAGTATGGGTAAATAGGATGGACAAGCTTATTGGGTTGAATTGCCTTTTCACAGTTATTTTAATGTTCTATTGCACATGACTATAGTCTTACATAAGATGGCCACCAAAAAACACATGACCATACTCCCATGATTACACATGTAGTTATTCATCCAGAAACACATGGTGTCATAGCAAGCAAAAATAAAAAATTCCAGACATGTGATGTCATTACAGCAAGTGATGGTGTTAAATATATTAATTAATGTGAGAAGATCAAAACATTATTATGGTGGAGCACTTTAAAAAAACTGCTAAAAACCCATTACTTTAACATGGCTTTCTCATAGCTTCATTTTAGTGTAACTCTGATATTCTGTATTTGCATTTAATTATTATTTTTCTTCATGGTTCCAAAATCCATGCTAATCCCTACCTTCTCTGCTCTTCTTTTTTTAGTTTTCTGTGGTGGTAATCTGCACCAACACCACCCAATCAAAGCACTGTGCAGTCCCTACATTGATGGATTGAAGGCCAGAGGTCCACATTACCATCATCTTTTAATTCTTCCACGTGAAGCCTGAAAACCATGAGGACTGATTTAGATCATTTATGTTAGGTAGAATGTCTAGTGCAGGGTGGGAGGTCTCGTGGCCTCAGAACCCCTGGAGATTTTGTTTTTTTTCCAGCCCTATGGAGTTTTTTTTTTTTGTTTGTTTGTTTTTTTCTGTCCTCCTTGGCCTTCAGATCTTACTTTAGTCTTTGTTAATTAGCATTGTCTAATTTTTATATCTTTTCTTTTTTCTTTCTTCATTTTGTAAAGCACTTTGAGCTACTGTATATCATTTGTATGAAAACATGCTATACTAAATGTTGTTGTTGTTATATTCTCTGACACATCCTATGTGCAAGTTTCAAATGAATCAAAATCAGAACAACAAGGTCATGGTGCTTACAAAGTATGAACTTAAAATATAACTGCTATTTTCATTTATGTAATACATATGATGCACTTAAGTTTCATGGAAAGGGAATGACAAAACCCACATCCATCAAACAATCATTTTTAATGTTGCTTAAGTCAATTCAGTTTTGCCCATCTTGGCATGATTGAGGTACAAGACAGGAGCTACTCTTGTTGGAACATCAATTAATTATAGGGTGCTTTCACTCACATTCAGCCAAGCTGGAACTCCAAATTAACTTCACATATGTCTTTGAAATTTCAGAGATTTTCTGAGGAAAACTGGAGTTCTTTGAGAAAAATTCAAAGACTTGGGGAGAAGGTCTGCATAGACAATCCCCGTAAAGGCATTTGAACCTAGGACTCGGGAGCTGTTAGGCAGATCTGCTAAACTCCTTTCACTAAGAATAAGTAGAAATGTGGATGGAAATTAAAGACATGGTGAGCAAGAGATATGAAAACAGATTCCAAAAAGCTAAAAAGATAAAGGAAACAATATAAATGTTATGGAAACAGCGGGAAATAATAAAGGAAAACATAGCTTTAATAAATGAGCAGGGAGTTTCTGAGCAACACCTGAAGGGGCAAAGAGCAATACTATAGCAACATCTGCAGGGATTGACAGGATGAAACAGGTGCAGAAGAATAACATATTTTGTAAAAGATTACAAAATCAAGAAAAATCTTATATCTCAAGCTGGTCTGATCAATGACACAGTGAGACAGATAATAAAATATGCTGCTAAGATCAATCAATGATGGAAAGAGTAAACTGGAGATATGGACAATAACAGCCAAGACAGAATGAGAAATATAATACAAATTACATACACATGATCAAGAGTTGCAATGTGAGATGTATATTGAAGTCACTTTCAAAAGAGTAAGCTACTGAAATAAATGATATCCCAAAAGAAAGCATCTGTCAGCATCAAAAAATAATCTGTAAAATTGCTTACTTAGTTTTGTTGTAAAATCTGTAAATCTTTATAATAGTCAAAGAAACTGAAAATGTCAGTTCACATTCCAATATCACAGAAAGAGGAAGCAACAAAACATGTAAACTATTCTACGATTTCCCCATCTGACAATCCGTTATGGTTTTACTGAAGATCATTAAGGATGAAGTGCAGTCCTTTGAGGAAAGAGAGATGCTTAATTTTGAAGCTGAAGTCAGCAGTAGCTGACGAACAAGGCACATTTTTGCTAATATTCAATTGATCGTGGAGGGAGATAAACAATATCTGGAAGAAGACAACATGTACTTGATAGACTATGGAAGGCTTTTGATTGCATTTATCATTCCTAAGGGGAAAATATGGAAAGGGTTTTGATTCCATTGCTCATCCCTGGGGAAAATGGGCATCCCAGAACATTTAATCATCTTGCTGGAGACAACAGTGAGAAAAAGGGCACAAGGCAGATGTATTCATAGTCATATAACATTAAAGGTGTTGCTATGCTAATTCATCTTAAAAATTTCAATGCTTTGTTAAATACATCACAGTGTCTGTGTTGAATGTGGATAAAATCAGAAGGAAAAAAAAAACTTTAATAACCTTTGATACACTACATATACTACTGTGCTACTAAAAATGAATGGAATCTGGAAATTTTGTTAGCAAAGGCCAAATAACAGTTTGGGAGGATGAATGAATCGTATTGAAAACATTGAATATTTAAACAGTACACCACAAATGATCTGATATTGATAATCCAACATTTTGATAATTCATTATTCAGCTAATAATCAAATTACGGTCAAAGTGGTGAAGCATGTGATTATCCATCCAGTGCAAATTTCAGTTGCTCACTATCTGTACTGAATCCTACTGTATGCCACTTAAATTTAAAAATTGCAAGCAACATTTTTTGTCCTGGACGTTTTAATAAGCCAGTATAAAGTTTGAATTTAAATAAGCATAGGTAATCTTAATTTGTGCAGGTTCTCATGTTCTGCAGTCAGACACATGGACACTTTAGTTCAAATGGTTCTCCTTCAATAAAAGCCAATGGATTGACCCTTGAGATGTGCCTAAATAATCACACCTTTCTGTTTTGATGATGTTGTCTAGAGCATGCATGAAAATCTATTTGTTATGTGCCACATGTATTATATGAGAAATATTAGTCAGAGACACCAGTTATTGAAGCTTCTGGTTTATTCTCAGCCAAGTTTGTCATGATCCAGACCTCAGTGCCATAAAGAAGGACTAGTTGCATGTATCAATGGCACAGACACATTTTGGTCTCCAGTGTTAAGCTAGAATGACCTATCCCTCTTTGTCTGTCATTTTCTTTCATAGAGCTTCAAGTTTTTGCAATTCTTTCAATAACTTGTAGCTTGCCAGCTAGAATATTTGTAGCGTTGCCAGTATTGTGTATCTTACAATGGAGAAAGGCAAATGAGACAAAGTGCTCCATGTGGTGATTGCTTACGTGGAGTGCACTAGTATCTGTGGTGTCTACCCTGTCGCCTGTATTTTTGTCTGGGACCAGTTGATTTCTAAGCTCAGTGCTTGATGCTTTTTGTTACTTAACGGCTAACATAAGCAGAAGTACCACCACTAGGGCTGTCACATCATCTGCAAAGTTTTGGTTGGGAAAGATTTTATTTAGAGATGCAGACCACAATAGGTTTTTCTCTAGAGAAAAAAATCTTAGCTAACTAAATAATACATTCAGAGCTGCCAGTTTTCATCATTTCATTGGTAATGTTGCAAGTGCCTGGAGCTTTGCCACCATTCATTTGTTCAGGCATTTAAAAACCATTAGCTCATTGCAGTCAACATCTGGATCTTCATTTGTAAATTGTGCAGATGTTGTCAGCTCCTTAGAGACAGGAGCTCTAGGTTGATTAAAAAGATCTGTGCAATAATCATGTCACTAATTTAACATCAATGTATTATCATTGATTTACTAGCCACTGGTACTCATAATTTAACTAGATATGGTTTTTTTGATAGTTGCTAAACACCAAAAGTTAGAAAATGCATCTCTCAGTTCGGTAACTACTACCTGAGCCCCTTCTTCATCTTTCACCATACTACCAGCCCATTATTGCCGATCCAATATAATAATGGGCTTGCATTGCTTGACATTCATTCGTTCTATGACAGAGTCTTGCTTGTTTCCTCCACTAGCTTCATAGTATTTTTGTTGATCAAAATCTACCTTTCAGGTGTTTGGCAGCCGCCTCAATTCAGTGATTCTTCAAATCTTTACCATTTCTCTGTGTTCTCAACATTGTTGCAGAATTGGCCGATTGGTGATAGTAGACTGGCCTTAGTGTGTGTGCCTGTGTGTTTATCCTGCGCACAAATGGCATCCTGTACAGAGATTGTTCCAGCCTTGTGCTTTATGCTTACTTGGATAGGCTCTGGCTCCCCCGTGACCCTGCTCAGTATAAAGTATATTTAGAAAATGGATGGATGAACTACTCTTGTGGAGGATCCTTCCCTTATCTGAGTGTGGCTTTCCCATATTATTTAGCTTTTGATTACAGTTCTGTTCATTGTTCCAATCTTGATTATTGATTCAGTCTCATTTTTGGTTGTGCTCCTGCTCCTGGTTTAAGGATCTGTTCAGGTTTTGGCTTGGTCCAAGTTTTTTCTTGACTTTGATCTTGGCAGATATCACAAAACCACACCGAAAACAGTAGTACAGTGATCCCTCGCTATATCACGCTTCAACTTTCGCGGCTTCACTCCATCGCGGATTTTAAATATAAGCATATCTAAATATATATTTTTTCGCTGGTTCGTGGATTTCTGCGGACAATGGGTCTTTTAATCTATGGTACATGTTTCCTCAGTTTGTTTGCCCAGTTGATTTCATACAAGGGATGCTATTGGCGGATGGCTTAGAAGCTACCCAATCAGAGCATGTATTACATATTAAATAAAACTCCTCAATGATATATGATGTGCTTCCCGCACGGTGTTTGATTGTTTGCTTTTCTCTGCCTCTCTCACTCTCTCTTTGACATTCTCTGCACCTGACGGAGGGAGTGTGAGCAGAGGGGCTGTTTGCTTAGAGGATACGGACGATCCTGTAAGAAATGCCGCTTTATCGCAGTGCTTTGGCATACTTAAAAGGCCAAAAGCACGTATTGATTTTTTGATTGCTTTAATCTCGCACTCTCTCTCTCTCTGACGTTCTCTGCTCCTGACGGAGGGGGTGTGAGCAGAGGGGCTGTTTGCACAGAGGCTATTTGTTTAGAAGATACGGATGCTACTCTAAAAATGCTGAAAGACTACCTTTACATTGCTCCCTTCTGTTGCGGCTGCTTTATCACGGTGCGCATACTTAAAAGCCCAACAGTACGTATTGATTTTTGGATTGTTTGCTTTTCTGTCTCACTCTCTCTCTCTCTTTCTGACATTCTCTGCTCCTGACGGCGCTCCTTTCAAGAGAAGATATGTTTGCATTCTTTTAATTGTGAGAAAGAACTGTTATCTCTGTCTTGTCATGGAGCACAGTTTAAACTTTTGACTAAAGGGTGTTATTTCATGTCTAGAGGGCTCTAATAATGTTAACAGTGTGGGAGAGTTTATAAGGGCTTAAAATATATAAAAATAACCATACAAACATATGGTTTCTACTTTTTCACATTTTCACATATCGCGGGGGTTCTGGAACACAACCCCCGCGATCGAGGAGGGATTACTGTATTGTCAAACATAAGGTCAATGACATATCAGGAATTATCATGACATATTGTGGTTTAGGAGTCTCTAACAGAGTAAAAAGGGGGAATAGGGCATCTAAAATTACCATAAATCAGGTCCGCACTTTTCAATGGCCAGCCCAGAAAAAGCTCACCTCAAAGAGAAAGTCCCAGACTGCAGGATACTATCTACCAAGGCCTAACAATGTGGATCTTACTTTTAAATTTTCAAAATATAAAGAAAGACCCAAACTTTATAAAAATTTCTCTCTAGGGAGAATCAAACTGAAAAATGCGGCCTTGTAAAACAAAAACAATGAAGAACCTTTATAAATGAAAATATTTATTACATAAATTAACAAAACTTAAACAAAAATGGTTAAGGCAGCAACCAATGTATTGCATGAAAGACAATCTGAAGCAAAGAGTCCCAAACGCAAATACAAAAAACAGAGCAAATCAATCAGTAAAATCAAGAAATGCAGAGAAATAACAATACTAATGACTTACAACTTTCATTGATCAACTGCTGAGATTCTCTTACGGGCTCAATAAATAGTGAGAGGGATGTCCCAGCAACACTGATATCAGGGTGGTCCTGCTACCTGGGGCTCCAACCTCATAGTACAATACATAGAATGGCAACACATTTAAAGTAACAATGCACAAGTTCTACATTTTAGACAAACATATCAGAAATTACATATAAAATGAGGATAATGATTGAAAAATAACAAAAAAGTACAAAAAAACTTGATAAATACAAAGAGTGAAAAAAAAAGTCCTGGTTTTAGCACTACAGTTATCAATTTGTATGTTCTTGTTTGTTCAGGAGCCACCATTTTGTGTTTCTCTTCTGGAAGGTCCATTATATTGATTTTAATTTTCTCAGACTTGTAGACCTGTAGGCTTGCGAGTCCAGTCCAAAACAGCATTTTTAAATCCCCATGTGCTGATACAAAGGATTTGCTTGGTTGGAAATCTTTCAGTGTTAATGTTATAAGAGTTTAGCTTGCTGATGACCATGCCTCTTTAATTCTGGCTGTGCTGAATATATGCATTTCACAACGGATGGTCAGCACTTTAGTTTATGTGGGCTATAGACTTTTTTTTTACTAAGAAAATGGAAATAACATGCCTAACTATTTGAACAGAAAATCTCTTCATCCACTATAGACTGATCATCCTATTACTCTCTATGTCAGCAACTTTTTGAGGTTCTCATTGAGCCTGAAGACCTCATGCAGTGCCCCAAGGAATTATTTAGCCAATGCTTTCATCACTGATGGTATGGTCTCAATGAGCAGTCTGCTACTTTGATGCGCATCCCAACACCATGACAAGATGTGAGACCATTTTTGAAACAAATTGAAAGCTTACTTTAGAAGATTCAATGGTCTCTCCAGAATTTTCTACAATAATCAATGTTTTGTGTTTCATTTAGTGCCACCAATAAAGATATGAACCTTAAGGAGTCATATAAGTCACCATTACAATAGGCTGGTTTCCATTTTATGTGCCTCCTACCATGGGAACTTGTCCAGATATATTGACTATGTTAAATGGACTGGATATAGTATGATGCTTGTGCAATAAGTGTTAAACTATAATCAGCTAAATATTGGATATTAGTCCACTTCAGGGTGCAAATACCCATACTCAGTTATTTTGAGATACCAAACAAATTAACATCATGTTTTTGATCTGCTTTAAATTTTAAGGCTCTGATAAATAATTTAAATGGATACTTACATAATCTATTTAAACTATGAATTCAAAAAGAATGTATATGGGCAATTACAGTTTTAACGGATGCAGTACTTAATCATTAAACCTAAATATAAATGTATATATGTAACATTTATCTTAACATATTTCCATAAAGAACTGCTGTATATCTTTGCTACTCTTCTTTAATAAAAATATTAAATAAGCATAAGCCTTTTCTTTACAAATTAAGAGTGAAGAACACAAAGTAATTGTCAAAAATGACCACAATTTTTTAAACAAAACATGCCAAATATTTTATGAGGAATAAATAAATCTGGCAGTCTGCTAAAAAATAAAAAAACTACACGTAATGAGTGTAACAAAAAGAAAACTCTTACTGCTGTATATTGATGGAAAGTGTCATTCATGGATATAGTTGCAAAGGCAAATTACTGCTCTTTCAAAACCTTTAAAGCTTGAGGGCTCATCATCAAAGTGAAATCAGATGAAAAGATAGTGATCTGAAAAAGAAATCAAAATTAACAACTACAAATGTGTTTAAAACATATATGTAATGCTGGCACAAGAAATTAAAACTTCTATTAAGCCAAATACTGGCATTAATGTCATGTTTAGGTTGCTCATATTTCCAAAAATCCAAATTTCTGCTACTTGATGTAGTGAGTAAGTATCACTTGTTCAGGAGAAACTGTAAATCTAAATTTAAACACATCCTTCCAAAAAGGAAACCTGTAGCCAAAGGCAGAAAAAATTCTAGGAACTCTATGGGCCCTAGGCAAAAAACTCCATGGGGCCCTCCAACTCATCCTCCCCTGCGTCCCTACATGGTAAAATGTATTACCATTATCTTAACACAAAGCCTTAATCAATAAGATCAACAGGAAAAACTCAATAAACACAAATCCTTTATTTTGATTTTGTGAAAACAGAGTATATTAATAAAACAACACAATAAATACAACCTTTGTACAGGAAATAGAAACAGCAATAGAATACATTCTAAAAATCTAAATAAGTAAAAATGGTAAATAAAATGCAATATAAATGTACATGGTAATGAAAAATACTAATGTTACATTGAATAATTTAAAAAATAAATTAGAAAGTGTACGTAAAAGAAATTAAAAAAAATAAAAAATATGTAGTAAGGGTATTACTAACGCTTCCAAAATCAATGCTTAATGGCATTAACTACAGAAAATGCATACTACAGTATGTCCTCCAGGTCTAAAGAGCTGCAAATATTGTGATCTACTGACATTACAGCTAGCTAACTAACTAACTAACTAACTTAGTAAACTATACTCGGCATCATGTTAACATGGCTGTACTTAATTAAATCAACACTCAGATGCTTTACTGTTTATCACTCTCCATCTTCTTCTTTTCTTCCTGTTCTGTTTCCAACTGTGTCCTTGTAGTGTATTGATACTGTTCTTCAAGCTCATCTAAACGGATGGCCTTTCAGTGTCCCAGGCAATTGTCTGCCTTGCCTTTCCTGTCACTATACCTCTGGCTAAAGGGAAGTGACAGAGGAGCAGTTCCTGGGTACATATTATCATCTATATATATAATTCACTAAGGCAAGACACCCATGGAAAGCACGCCGGAAGGGGCGTGGATTCACTAAGCCGCCGACAAGTAAGACACCTATGGCGCACGCAAGGAGGAGCCACGCCCACCAACTCCGAGACCATTGGATACGACGACAACTCGCAGAGCCACGCCCACCAACTCAGATGCGACGACACAAAGAACAGCGTCATTTATATTCGTTTGTCGTAGAGGCCTCATGTACCTCCGAGCCACGTTGACTGTTAATAGAGGCTTGTTTCTCGCGGAGGTCAGTCGCCATATGCAGCATGTAAAACGGTTTGCGAGGGGTATCCCATGGGATCCTTAAAACAATCCTTTACAACTGAGGTTAAAACACAATGAAGTAAGCAGTCTTTAAAAACCGAGTTTTCGGTTACGACGCACGACCGCATGCACCATAGCAAACTGTTTTACACGCTACATACAGCAATTTGCATCCGCGACAAACATGCGTCTTCTTCACTCGCGGACAATTATATGTTGCTCTCTCCAGAGTTCCATCTTTTCATTCACTTTCTGTTGTATCCTCAAATCCTCCCTTTTTAGACAACTGTGTCTTTCCAGAAGTGTTCAACCATCAATAAATAATTATGCGGCGTTTGTTATGCCGCGGGTTCACTATTGTGTTATATTTTGCTCTCTCCAGAGTTCCATCTTTTCAGTCACTTACTGTTGTATTCTCAAACTAACCCATTTTAGACAACTGTGTCTTTCCAGAAGTGTTTAGCATTCCATACATAATTATGCATGAGATTGAGCGTGTGTCTACCCGGCGCAGAGAGGCGTGGGTAAGCCGTTGAACCCCATTCAGGCTGCAAACTGTGGAATTCCCACTAAGTGCGACTCATACGCTCCCACTGATTGAGTCCCTACCCTTTGTGCACACCCCCCTCCCACCTCGCTACTACCGTGGTCGGGTGTCTTGGTGGATTATATATAGAAAAGCACCCAAAACCGAACAGAGCAATGAGACGTCTACATGAGTCACAGGTGCATCTGGACTGTGTAAAGACGACAACAACTCAAGTGACGAGTTGGAGGTGGGCACATGAGCGGGCAGTGCATACTGAACGAGAAATCAGCAGACTAGCATGATGGAGGGAGCTGAATGGATGTTCCCCATCCCTCCGTCTGGCAGGAGAAGGCGCAATGACGGTCCGCCAGTTTTCAGTCACGGACGATTGTGTGTTGGTTTGTTCTGTGCTTTGTTACAATGTTGCTTTTCTTGCTGATTTATTACATTACCGATTTTTCAAATGTTAATTTTTTCCCTGTGCTTAAAAATCATTAAAAACCGGCCTGATTATGCAGCGTATGGTATGCCGCGGGTTGGCTAGTATGTTATGATACTGTTTAAGTCTTTAACATAATGTTAGGTTATGGGGCCTGATGTTTATCAAATGGAAATTAAATGTGGAGTCTTATTGTCAGGTTCTTGCACATTTCTTGGCTTACTTTCACAATTAAACATCCAAAAGATGTAAGCTGTTAGACATCATGGAAATCTACAGCAACAAAAAGTTCAATTTTTAAATATAAAAAAGCATTTTTGCAAAAAATGTTTTCTGTTTCATATGTAATTTCTTATAAATGAAGTAATCTTACAACCATTATTAACCAATCAAACACAGCTCGCTCAAACAGAATAAATGCTGAGCATTTATTTTTCAATTTCACAGTTTGTCAGACCAGGTCAAGAATAACATTAATTAGATATATAGTATGCAGCCTCCTTGTCACTCAGTCAGTACTTTATGTGTTTCCGTAAGCTAGTGCTGACCAGACACATGTAAATGCAAAACATGTAAATTGTGCATATAGTTTTCATCATTTTTGTCTTACTTTGTCTACAATATCTCCTAAACTGCTATATAATAAATATTCTCTGCTTGAAGTGCATGAATATCTATGCTTAATTTATTATGATACACTTATTAGAGAGAAAAATGTTGTTCTTACTGTTTAATGCTGATGTCAATTGAATGTGCAACATCAAAGACCAAAGTTCATTTAGTTCCTAACATGGGTTACAATGCCACCACTGTATTTAAAGGTTTTTCTACATAGGAAATTCATCTAAGGGGCCTACTGTTACTAGTAAGAAATTACTGAGGGTTCACTTCTTGCTATTTTATGTCCTCACACTGAAAAGTTGACTGTGAACCTGGTTCTTCTAGGTCAATATGCAGCAACATATCCAGTTGCATAAAAGGAGAACATCGTCAACCCAACAGGTTTCAAACTGTAATGCTGCCCCTTATGTAGCAACATGCTTCTCTGTATCAGTCTACATTGCGCTTTAGCTTGTTATTGCACCTTACCTTCTCAGGTACTCATTTTTCGTGAGATGGGAGCAATGATGAGCACTTGAACTTGAGACATTTAGATTACACAGCAGCATTTTTTATCACTGAGCCAAAGTGTTGTGATATCTACAGCAGAAAATGGTTGAAAAAGTGAACAGGGCTGAAAACAAATGAAAATTCAGACCATGAAATCACTGGTCTACTGTACCTAAATACTCATCCCAGGAAGTGTGACCCCAAACTCAAAAGGCAAGGTTCAAGGCCTGCACAAGCCCAAAGGTTTTAGTCAGGTTTAAAACACCCTTTTAGGAAGAGGATATCCAGAAACATCTGGCTTAAACTGACAAAACAAAACAATAATTTTAAGAATTTAAATGATTTATTAACTAAGAAATAACAAAAATTGGCAAAGCACAGAAAAAGGGCAAAAAATCAAACTAAAATAGATTTGTCTAAAAATCTAACAACTCTAGTCCATTACCAAATAATCAGAATTTAAAGACAAAGCAAATTCCATCATGACCACAAAAATCAAAATAAGCACTTAAACAAAGATTACAAATCAGCATCACTACAACCATCATTGATACCTTGATGGATTTATCTCCTCAACCAGAAGTAGCACTATTACAGTGGTCTTGCCTCTTGTGGCTCCACCAACAAAATGCAACATATATAGTTGTGAGGTTTAAATACACAATACATAAGTAGCACCACAGATGTGATTTTTTCTCTGAGGGTGTTGATGGAGAAGTATAGAGAAGGCCAGAAGTAGTTGTATTGCGTCTTTGTAGACCTGGAGAAAGCATATGACAGGGTGCCTCCGAGAGGAGCTGTAGTATTGTATGAGGAAGTCAGGAGTGGCAGAGAAGTATGTAAGAGTTGTATAGGACATGTACAAGGGAAATTGTGACAGTGGTGAGGTGGAGATATGCTGTAGAGAGGAGAGAAATAAAGATCAGTAGGAACAAGACAGAATACATATGTGTGAATGAGAAGAAGGTCAGTGGAATGGTGAGGATGAAGAGAGTAGAGTTGGTGAAGGTCATAAGTTTAAATACATGGGATCAATAGTACAGAGTAATGGGGATTGTGGAAGAGAGGTGAAAAAGAGAGCGCAGGCAGGGTGGAATGGGTGGAGAAGAGTGTCAGGAGTAATTTGTGACAGATGGGTATCAGCAAGAGTGAAAGGGAAGGTCTACAGGACGGTAGTGAGACAAGCTATGTTATGTGGGTTGGAGACGGTGGTACTGACCAAAAAACAGAAGACAGAGCTGGAGGTGGCACAGTTGGGTGTGACAGGGATGGACAGTATCAGAAATGAGCACATTACAGGGTCAGGTCAGATTGGACAGTTTGGAGACAAAGCTAGAGAGGGGAGATTGTGTTGGTTTGGACATGTGCAGAGGGGATGGGAGGATTCTGAGTATATTGGGAAAAGGATGCTAAGAATTTTGCTGCCAGGAAAGAGGAATGCCTAAGAGAAGGTTTAAGGATGTGGTGAGAGAAGATGTGAAGGTGATAGGTGCAAGATGCAGAGGACAGGTAGATATGGAAAAGATGATCCGCTGTGGCAACCCCTAACGGGAGCAGCTGAAAGAAGAAGAAGAATAGAAACATTTACATAACAACAAAAACAAAAAAGAATAACTCAAAAACTTGAAAACAATAAAAAGGGCAAACATACATAAGCCAAGAAAGAAACCCTTGCTGAAACATTACACCAAGGGAGACAAAGCTGCTATAAATTCTAGCAGCACAAGTTTGCACCCCTAGTGTTGCTGTTTCAGGAAGAATAAGTAGATGACATGGTGTCATTGCCCTGAGCAAATAAGTGTACAGGGACATCCACTTAAACAAAGATCCATGTGAAATGGTCCTGCTATTGTGAAAAGTAAAATTACCTATGCAATACAATTTAGTTTAATTTTATACCTAAAAATCATAGAAGGAAGATTAATTATTCTGGTTGAAACACATTATGCTTGGAAACAATTTTTTCATGCTTCTAATAGCGCTGTATTTCTTACCACATATTCCTTAGGATAAAGTTCAGTGTGTACACAAATTTACTGTAGCACGCATTAACTTAATGTAATGATGTGCGTATCCTTATGATGAACAAAATAACTAAGAAGTTCAGCCTGTTACTTTATTTTTAATGTTTTGGAATTATCCAAAAGTCCGCTTAATTAATACCAAGCCTGCATGCCTATAATACATATGATTACTAGAAATTTAGATGTGAATTTCAGCAAAAAAAATTAATTTACACGTTAATGCAATTGGCAATTTTCGATTGGCATTGTGTAAATGTGAATGTGGATTTGTCCCAGCATGGACCAACAATCAGACCAGGGTTGATACATCCAGGATGAGGTATAACCTTCAGAATCCTGAATTTGTTATCTAATTTGGTGGAAATTTCAATACAGAAGAAATGAAAAATATTGGTCATTTCTCTATGGAAATGGTTACTGCAGGATGGTAATGTCTAAAAGTCACGGAGAACTGAGAGTAAGAGAGAATGTCACCAGATTATATGAGTAAGGTTAATTGTTTAAGTGAGTTTGGTAATGTTTCACCCTCTTCTTAAGCATCCTTTAATAAGGTTAATTTATAGTAAGAAGTTGCAAATGGAAATCATATGTAAGTTCTATAGTGAGCCTAACTTGCAGAAAAAATCCAATAATTTGAAGTGACATAACACTTTTGTTATGTTTTTCTAATAGATTATATTTCATTGTTATTGCGCTTTCTGTGTGCAATAAACATAGTGGTCACACAAAATAGTAGGTGGTATAAAAGAAAACATTCCCATATGACTTAAATTTTTTCACATTTAGACTTTCCATTTGCCATCCATTTCATATGTTAATGTAAATGCTAAAATCTTGAAATTTGACAAAATCTGCAGTATGTGTCATGTATGCAGCGAATAGCCATAGATATTTAGTATTTACTCATATTCTTACATTATGGTACCATAAATCTTTACATTATGGCAAGTGTGAGCACAGCAACAAAACACAAGGTGGTCATCTTGCATCAGCCAGGTTCTGTCCCAAGGCAGAAATTCCATGGCAGATAGAAGTTTCACAATGTGCTGACCAAGATCTTCCAAAGGACCATAAGAATATGAGCAACATTGAGGACCAGAACCACAGAGGTCTGCCATAAAAACAGAGCAGCAGATGAGAGATACAATCAAACTGACATCTTTTCAAAGATGTCCAGCACTGCAATCAGCTCTGAACTCTCATAAACCAATGGAACTCAAGTATACCCCTCTACAGTCTCCAAAGTTCTTGTCAAAAAAAAAAAAATCAATTTCATTTGATTCATTACTGTTTACTGCTCAGAGCAGTACAATTTTTGATATTTAGAAACTTTTCATGTCATTAGTTCTGAGAAAGTCTTTGCATTACATACTATATAGTAACATGGCCGGGTAACAGACTGTCACAGTCTCCAAATAGCCATATGATATAAGCACTTCAATTAGCTGTAGATTTGGAGCTCTGTCCTTGTCTCCAGTGGGTCAGACTCTGACATCACATTCCCTAGAATGTTGGCACCGGAAGGAGAAGAGTCTTCTCAGAGGCTCAGGTGTGGAGCTAGGAATCGTCTTCAGGTGGCCTTTCGATGCTATGAGAGAAAGAGAAGATACAGTTAGTATAAGTGCCCCTTCCCGTCCCAGGTGGAAACTACTTACCTCAAAAGAGCCGGGAAGGTGATGCCCAGATGCACAACAAGCATGAACTCTTATGGGACACCTTTAACACTAGAATTACCAGAGCCTACGAAAAAACTTGTAATTCCGTCCCACCTTAAATCACTTCTTAAATCCCTTCACACCTCTCCGCCAGCGCCCTTTGTCTTCTAAATGTGCTGATAAAGAGAAGCAGGCTATTCCATCCCCCCACCAATTTAGAACGTGCACGAACTTCTCTCAGCTCATGCCTTGATTGAGTATCTGGGAGTGAAATGGAGTTTTAGTGGAAATAATAGATCGTTATTTGGAACACACGCATTTCATGTCTATTCCGTTTCTACAGTAATCTGTGTAAACACATTGTTAAAACAGAAACGTTTTTTATATTCTAGTAGTAGATGATAAAATGTAGGCATAAACTATATAATGTATGAAGCTTCAAGTCCTCCGTGGTACAAACGAATCAGTTCCTGCCTGGGAATCAAAAGGTCACGAGTTTGATCCTGCACCACTCTGTTTTGAGAAGTAAACTGCTCTTAGTCCTACTAATTTAGAATAAAATCATACATTTGATTTCAGTCTGTAACAGCCGGTGCAATTTATGATCCTTCTAAAGGTTAGCTTTTTTTTTTTTTAATTCACTTTTCATTCTCTCAGTCGCATTCAGAATCAATCCATACAACCCCATCTGACACGGCTGTTTTCACTAAAGATGCGCTATAGCTCTGCAGTGTACCACGATGCATACTAACTCCCCAAAAAGGGTTCTGACACACAAACGCTGGCAAAGCTGCCTTCTTCGTATCTCACCGTCACTTGATTTTCCTTTTTTTCAGTTTTATTGAGTGTTCCTGCCAGTCCCGCATGTTTCTGTGTGCTGTTTCTTTTGTACTCCAGGACATGCAGATGAGAGAATGGTAAAGAGCAGTAACTTCGGCGCTATATGCAATCATCAGACACTCCCCATCTGCCCGTGTCGCTCAAACATAGGAACATATGTTGGTGTAAAAGTATAACAAAAGTGCACTTTTTCCATCGCCTTTTCCTGTAAGAAGCAATGTACACACTTCTCTCTGTGATGTGGTTTCTATTACACACCTGAAAGAAAGAGACAATATATGTGAAAACATCATCGCACTAATGCAATATCATTTGAAAACGAACAGCGTCAGATCGGGTGTGAATTTATGCAGGAACTGGAAATTCTCTGATGTGGGACCTTCCCCCAGGGAAGAGAGTACAGTGTCAGGTGCTCATTCAGTGTAATAGGAACCATAGCACAGAGAGGTGTGTACACTGCAACAAGTACACGTGTTGTAAATGTAGGAAGGACGGTCCTTGGGTGTGTGGGAACTGTTAATATTTGAATGTGATGATTTTATATAGCACGGAATGAAAATCTGCACTTTGTCGTATCAATCGCCTACTGTAACTTGCTTTATTTTTTCTTCAGTTATACAGGTAGTCTTGAATAAAAGTGCACTTTTTTTGTTTGCAAAATGAATTGTCTGCGTGCACTTTTCGTGGCATTACACGTGTATTTTTTGAGCATACTCAAACACAGGAACATATGTTGGTGTAAAATTATAACAAAACGATGGGGAGTGTCTGATGATTGCATATAGCGCCGAAGTTACTGCTCTTTACCATTCTCTCCTCTGCATGTCCTGGAGTACAAAAGAAACAGCACACAGCAACATGCGGGGACTGGCAGGAACACTCAATAAAACTGAAAAAAAGAAAAATCAAGTGACGGTGAGATACGAAGAAGGCAGCTTTGCCAGCGTTTGTGTGTCAGAACCCTTTGGGGGGGGAGGGGCGTTAGTATGCATCGTGGTACACTGCAGAGCTATAGCGCGTCTTTATGTGAAAACAGCCGTGTCAGATGGGGTTGTATGGATTGATTCTGAACGCGACTGAGAGAATGAAAAGTGAATTAAAAATAAAAAAAAAAAAGCTAACCTTTAGAAGGATCATAAATTGCACCGGCTGTTACAGACTGAAATCAAATGTATGATTTTATTCTAAATTAGTAGGACTAAGAGCAGTTTACTTCTCAAAACAGAGTGGTGCAGGATCAAACTCGTGACCTTTTGATTCCCAGGCGGGAACTGATTCTATTGTACCACGGAGGACTTGAAGCTTCATACATTATATATATAGATTCATTTCTGTGCTGCTTCACTGCAGCACTGTGAGCCTGCTGTTGCCCTGTCCCAGCAACAGACAAACAATCTTCCACAGACGCAGCAATCGCGCTTCGGGATGCAGTTCAGAATGACGTTCCCATGGGTGTCCCAAAAGAGTTCAGAAACCTCACAATACGAAGAAGAAGAAAAGGATGATTAAGCTTCTGATTGATAACTGTGCTGCCCACAAAATGCTTCTACATTTAGATAATGTTAATGTTGAATTCCTCCCACTCAGTTGCACACCAGAACTTCAGCCATTGGGAATGGGTATCATTTGCACCTTGAAAGTGTATTATCACAAGGAAATGCTGAGAAAAATTCTTGTCAGCATAACTTGTAGACAGGAGGAGATTAAAATTAACGTGGAAGAAGCTATTGAAATGATTGCAAATGCCTGGAAGCAAGTTAAAGAAAGTGACAAATACAGAATCTCATTACAACAAAACTTTCATTACAAAATATTTTTTAGGTCCCTGGCAGTTTGTTGTAACAGAATTTTACCTGTATATACATAATATATACAACATCAAGGTGCCCATCTCAGAAAAAATGTTCTGTGATATTCCCTTAAAGGACTCTTTAACTTCCAAAATATTTAAGGCCATTAAAGAAAAAAGTGCCGATCAAACTTTTTTTGTTAATTAATGTTGATTTATTTTGTTTTATAATTGTATCTTTCATCTTCCATCCATCCATTTTCTAACCCGCTGAATCCGAATACAGGGTCACGGGGGTCTGCTGGAGCCAATCCCAGCCAACACAGGGCACAAGGCAGAAACCAATCCTGGGCAGGGTGCCAACCCACCAAGCACACACTAGGGACAATTTAGAATCGCCAATCCACCTAACCTGCATGTCTTTGGATTGTGGGAGGAAACCGGAGCGCCCGAAGGAAACCCACGCAGACACGGGAAGAACATGCAAACTCCACGCAGGGAGGACACAGGAAGCAAACCCGGGTCTCCTAACTGCGAGGCAGCAGCGCTACCACTGCGCCACCATGCTGCCATCTTTCATCTTTCTATTCTTTAATATGTAAAGCACTTTGAGCTACTGTTTGTATGAAAATGTGCTATATAAATAAATGTTGTTGTTGTTGTTGTTGTTTTCTGTTCTCAATTGTGTATCAATGATGAAATATTTAGGAGTCAAAGTAGCCTATTGTATGTATAATATTACAGTAAATATAGTAAACATTGGACATAAAAATGTTCAATGGGAACATTTTTTAGATACAGTATGAAAAAAAAGAAAATAGCACCTTTTTTGAATTTTTTTTATAAAGTTGCAGTTGTAGTTTATATACTCATAAAAATAATGTATGTACTGTGCATATAATAAGTATTTACCCCTTGGAGGTTTTCAGATTTTACTGTTATACAACATTTAATCACAGTGGATATAATTTGGGATTTTAGACATGGATTAACAGAAAAAGGCTTTAAAGTCAAAATAAAAAATAAATCTCTGCAAAATTATCTAAATTAATAACAAATATAAAACAGTTAATAATTGATCACATACTGTAAGTATTCACCCCTTTTATTATGACAACCCTAAACCATCATTGGTGTAGCCCAGGGGTGCCCAATGCATCGATCGCGATCGACCGGTAGATCGCAAAGGTAGTGCAGGTAGATCGCATTGCATTCAAAAAAATTTTTTTAAACGTTAGTCTATCATATATCCTCCCTATGGCATTTGCCACTTGATTGACATACAGGGCGGCCAGTCTGAGATCTCTTCTCTCTAACACACTGGTCATCCCACACGCACGATCAAACGCGCGAGGTACTGCAAAACTCTGGCTGTGATCTAGTTAGCCTTCCAATTTACATCGACTAAAGAAACGATTTAAAAAAAAATTGTTTGGGAAGGGTATGGGCTGGATGTGGAATTGGAAGTGGATTTTTTCTCACAATGTCACAATCGAAGTGCATTTGTCTGATCTTTGTGTTTGATGGTTTCTTTGTGGTGGCGGCCTGCGCCACCACCACCTACTCAAAGCATCATGATGCTCCAACATTGATGGACTGAAAGCCAGAAGTCTACGTGACCATCAACATCAAGTCCTTCCATGAGAACCCTAAATACAAAGAGGACTGTTTCATTTATGTTAGGTTGATTGCCCAGAGGGGACTGGGCGGTCTCTTGGTCTGGAATCCCTACAGATTTTTTTTTTTTCTCCAGCCGTCTGGAGTATTTTTTTTAAATTTTTTTTTTCTTCTGTCCACCCTGGCCACCGGACCTTACTTATTCTGTTAATTAATGTTGACTTATTTTTATTTTTTATTGTGTCTTCTATTTTTCTGTTCTTCATTTTGTAAAGCACTTTGAGCTACATTTTTTTGTATGCAAATGTGCTATATAAATAAATGTTGTTGTCGTTGATCTGTCAATCTATCATTGCTATTTCAAAGAAGGAAAATGTGGAAAGGCATTTTTGAACTGTTCATAAAAACTGTGAAACTGATGTCCTTCCAAAAGCGATCTGAGAAAGAGAAAGGAGAGGGAACTAAATTCGGAGTTAATCAGACAGCCTTAATTTTTCACTCGGTTGAATTCAAAAGCTCGTTGACTGCATTATTCTGCTCTACTTATTTATGCGAGTCCACCTTTTCCCACATGACGATTATTAAATCCAAATACTGTAGTGACTATAAATGTATTGAATTGTTATTTTGCCATAAAGGTTATTCAGTTATGCAAGGTACGACAACACACATTTTATGTATAAAGTATACTCAGTATATATATATATAATTTTTAATATAGGTAGATCATTTCGACCTGGTCATTTTAAAAGTAGCTTGCAAGTCGAAAAAGTGTGGGCACCCCTGGTGTAGCCAGTCTGTAGTCAAGGGATTTCCTCTGATTGTAGTATAAATGCACCTAATCTTGAAATTTCAGCTTCTGGTGATTCAGTATCATGGCTTAACCTACACTCCAAGCAACACTGTGAAAATATGATTGAAAAGTAGTAGTTAGAGCAGGGGTGCCCAATGCGTCGATCGCGAACGACCAGTAGATCGCAAAGGTAGTGCAGGTAGATCATGTTGCATTCAAAAAAAAAATTTTTAAACGTTAGTCTATCATATATCCTCCCTATTACATTTGCCACTTGATTGACATACAGGGCAGCCAGTCTGAGATCTCTTTTCTTCTAACACACTAGTCATCCCGCACGCACGATCAAATGCGCGAGCTACTGGAAAACTCCTGCTGTGATCTAGTTAGCCTTCCAATTTATATCAACTAAAGAAGGGATTTAAAAAAAAAAATTTTGGGTAGGGTATGGGCTGGATGTGGAATTGGAAGTGGATTTTTTTTTCTCACAATGTCACAATCGAAGTGCGTTTGTCTGACATCCGAGGTTCGATCTCCGATGAGGGGTGCAGTGGAGTGTGTAAGCCTGATCAGCCCAAAGTAGGGTGAAACACGTGTCGCGTACTCTTTGCATTATTTGACAGTTAACTATGTAACATTCTATGATTTTCTTCTCGCAACTAAGAGGGCACCCGTGGCGAATGTTTGCCGACTTGCAGACCAACCACATGCGTTACCTGGTAGGTAACCACCCATACTATCAGATTGTGATTCAGACTTTGAATGCTATGTGTATATATGCAGTACAGGCCAAAAGTTTGGACACAACTCCTCATTCAATGTGTTTTCTTTATTTTCATGACCATTTACATTGGTAGATTCTCACTGAAGGCATCAAAACTACTTGGTCAAATAGCCCTCACACAGCCTGGAGGTGTGTTTGGGGTCATTGTCCTGTTGAAAAATAAATGATCGTCCAACTAACCTGACTTCTGCACAACACAACTGCTGGTCCCAACCCCATTGATAAAGCAAGAAATTCCACTAAATAACCCTGATAAGGCACACCTGTGAAGTGAAAACCATTTCAGGTGACTACCTGTTGAAGCTCATCGAGAGAATGCCAAGATTGTGCAAAGCAGTAATCAGAGCAAAGGGTGGCTATTTTGAAGAAACTAGAATATAAAACATGTTTTCAGTTATTTCACCTTTTTTTGTTAAGTACATAACTCCACATGTGTTTATTCATAGATTTGATGCCTTCAGTGAGAATCTACCAATGTAAATGGTCATGAAAATAAAGAAAACACATTGAATGAGGAGGTGTGTCCAAACTTTTGGCCTGTACTATACATATATATATATATATATATATATATATATATTGTCAGGGATGCCAGGGGCCATGACCCGGCCGGACGTCATGAGGGACCGGATGTGGGTCTGTGCCCACCCTGGATCACGTTGGGATCGCCTTCCTGGTTGTTTTGGGGGCCACGGGTACAGGGAATGGAAGCTCCACCCTGTAGGGGCCCGTGGTCACCGCCAGGAGGCGCCCCAATGCCTTGGGGACCTGTTACCCCAGCACTTCCGCCACACCAGGAAGGCGACCCCCCACGTGATCCAGGGTGGGCACAGACCCACATCTGGTTCCTCATGACGTCCCGGCCGGGTCATGGCCCCTGGCATCCCTGACAATATATATATATATATATATATATATATATATATATATATATATATATATATATATATATATATATATATATTAACTAAGGTAAAATGCTTAGTTCAGGTTCAGAATTATATTTAGAGTAATTGAGGTTTCCGCTAGAAACAAGGATTATTTTAATCACTGAAAAGGCTTTAAGGTAATCCTATTGCATATTCTACTAAGAGCAGAATGTGAAATTTTCTAGTAAGATTTTTTCTAAAATGATTTTCTTTGATCGTTGCTTTCAGTTTTATATTCTTTATTTAGCCTTTGCAAGCACAAAACCTTAAACAAATTGAACTGTTATGGTATGTGAATGTTTTGAATATTAAGCACTTAATCGCAACTTCTGTAAAAAATGGATTATTACTAAGAAAAAGACTCAATTTTCTTACGGTGAGGTATTTGATCACATCCAAAGCACAGTGAATAAATTCAGAGAAATATTTGTAATGGGCTATTTCAGAACTGGAAGAAATAAAAACTTGTCCAAAAGGGATGGTTTTTATGGAGGTCTCAGTGTTCTTGAAAGTCTTCTCTGCTGTATTTCAGAAAATTTTGCAATTTTGAGAAATGTGTTGGACCTAACAGCAAGATATGCAGAGATAGCTGCAGTCTTTATTAAGCAACACGAAAGCATAAGGCTTAAGTGCAGAAAAAAGTGACTACAGCTATGTCTGCATTAATTTTTTATATACCTGATTTACTGGAAAAACAAAAACCCATGTATTGAGAACAGGAGGCACAAACATAGCAGAAAGGATGAAAGGCCTACAAAAAGACCAACAAACCAGGCTAGGACTTTCACTCACATTTTTGACGATTGGGCTTACCCTAGGCAGCCTGACCCTAAACTCAATAGACAGGCTTTGATCTGCATAGTCCCAAAATGAGGCACACATTTTTAAAGTTAAAAAATTACTTTAATGATTGAAATGCACAAAAATACCACAACCTTTATAAATGAACTGTTTTGCTTATATAAGAAAGATGGGGAAAACAAAGCAAAAATAAAGAAAAAGGATATGCCTAAAATGAAGATTCATGGAAAACAACTGCAATGTGAAATTCACAAATCAAAATCCAAAAACCAGAAGCAAAATGATCAGAAACCTGGAAAATTCAAAGAAAAAAAACTCACAAACAAAAAAAGCCTGCTAGATCAAACAATAATCAATCAACACACCTCTGCTGGATCCATCTACTCAGTCTCAATATAATGGTGAAGGGTGGTCCCAGCTGTCCTGGTTCTGTCTGATTGGGTGTTTAGTTCTCCATTTAAGTTTCTTTTGTTTGTCTTCTTTGTGGTAATTTTAAAGTGTATTTCATACATTTACCGCTTTTATTTGTGTTTGTAATATTTCATTATTACATAATTTATTTTCTGTTGTGGTCACATGTTCTGTTATGTCCCTTGTATGTTGTGGGTGGTCCCCTAAGAGGCAGAGCCACCATTATTTCTTTCTGTAGAACCATTCCCAGCCCTATTAAGGATGGGAAGGCACTCTGTTCAAATGTGGTTCATTTGTACTGTATTTTTGTATTCTTTTGATGTTGGTGAATTCTCTGTGTTTCTTTGGGATATGTTTATTTGATTTTCTGAATTTCTGACCTCTTCTCTGTCAGACTTTTGTTGCTGTCAGATTGCCTTTGGGCATATCTGTTTTGTCTTTTTCCACTCTTTTGAGCTTTCTTGTGTTATTGAGCATTTTCTTGGAAAATAAATATTTTCCATTTATAAAGATTCTTTATCAGCTCTTCTCATACAATTCAAGGTTTACAGTAACTCTTTCTCTGTTAGGGGGTATTTGGGACTTTCATGGTTTTGTGACCAGTGTAGCATTTCAAGGGCCTGCTCCCTCAGAAAGCAGCAGGCGAGATTTGGGAACTGGCTAAAGTTAAATGAGCTTCTACTGGGTGATCCAGTAAGGATTCTAGCTTGTTCACCAGCTAGTGTGGATGCCCCTGTGATGATTGTAGTAGGGAACTCCCTGAAGTGAGAAACCAACAGTAGTGGGATTAGGGTGGACCCGCCTCTTGGGGTTCTACTCTGAGAATACAAGGTACATAAGAAAACAACTTAGATACACAACGCAATACTACTAAATATTAAATATACATGACAATATTAAACAAAATGTCTTATAAAGATAAACACTTGAAAAATAACAAAAATAACAAGAAAATGGAAAATAAATTTAAATGGGGAAACAATTTATGGCTATAACATATCAGTAGAGAAAAATGCTGCTGAGTAACAAGTAAAAATGTCTCGTTGAGTTTGTCTTTTAGGTTTACACATGCCATGCAAATAAATCAAGTTCTTGATCTAACAATGATATTAAAAACCCTAAAGTATCAGGTTTCCCTGAGGAAGTGGGACTTAATAAATGCAATAAGTGTTTTCAGATAAATCTAATCCACAAACAAAACAGCTGAAATTGAGAGAGAATCAACAAATCTACAAGAAGAAGTTTGACTTATGCTGTTGAGTTGGATTATTGAATTGGATATTGTTACCTTCACACTTCTCTTTATTCTATATAGGATCTGTTATTTGTGCCAGCGAAGATACTTCTTTTGTCATATTGGATTTATTTTGTTTTTGCATATACTATATTTATTGTGTGTAAAGTTTGGGAGGTGGTGGTGTTTTGGTATTTTTCTAATGTATCAGTTAGCTTTCATATTTATTGCATTAACTTATGTGTTTTTTTTTCTTTTGACCACATAATTATGTTATAGCAATTATTTTTTACCTTTGGTTTTAAAGGATTTGAATTATCATCTTATTGCAGTACCATGTCTGTTTCCCATGTGAGTGATCATTTTGTGGTCCATTTGTTTACATTTGCCATTGTGTTGTCATGCAGTGATAACCAGGAGTGCATAATACTGAAATTTATACCATCAGAAAGGTACGGATAATTTAGCAAAACTTTCTCATGTGAGCTTTAACAAATTCATATCCTGGTTACTGATCTTTCTGCTTTGGCTTCTGCCAAAAATGTAGCATTGGCGTTTGTCCAGTTCTTCACTGCATCCTATCTCCTGCTTTCTAATTGTTCAAACCCATCACAATTCCCAACTCTAGCAGAATGCTCATTTTGGATACCTTACAATGATCTGCCATATCCTAAAGGATGCTGGTTTAAGTCACCACCCTTTAGGTGATGTATTCCAGTTAACCCCAAACTTCCCTCAGGCCCCTTCCTGCATTGTTGACCGATTGAGTAAGAGAATAATTCAGTATAAAGAAAATAACCCAATTAAAATCCAGAGTGGAGAAGAAAATGTAATAATAAATTACATTTATTATGTGGAATTTACAAAAACCGAAGACAACAATCCGATATGTAATCCCACAAACACACATTTTACATTATACAAAAAATGTATATGGAAAAATCCTAGACAGTAGACAACACATGATGTCCACAAAATTACTTTTCATGTGGAGTGGTAGTCTTTTTTTCAGTCTATAGACGTTATCCCCAAATAAAAGGATTTTAGGCAGCTCACCCAATCACTTGATCCACCAAAGTGTCTTATTTTTTTTCTCTCTGGCCTTGAATAGTCTGTGCATGTTACATCCACAATAACATTTTGTGTTTTGTTTTGCTCCTTCTCTCTCTCTCTCTTTCTTTTTCAAGCTTCTCTGTTAACTGTAGGTTGGTGTCTGTCACCATGACGATCCTGGAAATCAACATATCCGGCCTTACTGCACAAAGGTCCTCACATTTGTAGTCTGCCCAAAATGCCTGTTTCTTTCTTTCCAACTTTTATAAATGCTTGGGTGGAGACCAAGTTCACATTTAGGGTTATACAACAGAAACACAATAAAATATACTATGTTTACTTTTATTTCATGTTTTTCTCAACACTATTTTGTTTTGTCTTTAGGTGCCACTATGTTATAGGCTTCGAATCAGTAATTTCCATGACATTCTGTTCCAGAAAGTTCACCTTGGTTTTTTCAATCTATCTGTGAGTTGGATAGTCTTCTTCTTTACATTGTTACTCTCTCTGTTTATTATAGCACCCGGAGGAAACCCACACAGACACGGGGAGAACATGCAAATTGCACGCAGGGAGGACCCGGGAAGTGAACCAGGGTCTCCTAACTGCGAGGCAGCAGCACTACCCACTGTGCCACCCACCGTATACTCTTGCTCTATTTTTTAATAACTAAATATAATTTTGTGCCAAATGCTAATTTTTCTAGCGATGAAGCATGACAAAATGCAACCAACAATTCATAAAGGAATTCTCTACCCCAAAGTAGCAATTTTATGTTGCTTGTTTGTAATGATAGTTAATGAAAGAAAATAATGTGATGTTTAAATGGAGAATGGTTTTAACATTTCTGATAAACAGTAGGACTATAATGAGGATCAAACACTAATTATAGTAAAACCACAAAGCCTTGTGTTCCCTCATTTATTAAAAGGGCTGAATCCTCAACTGATAAACTCAAACTTTCTTGACCGCGCTTCACTTTTGTGACCTACTCTCAATTTCGGTAAGTATATAATTAACAATCTTTTACCAAAAAATACACTTTTTGGATGTTGTAAACTTATGAATGAATAACTGCCATAATGTATGTATTGTTCTACACAAGTTAGTTTACAAGTTTATAATGAATGTTGTCAGCTGGGACTGGTGCAATATCTGGGGTGCCAGCCCAGCCACAAATCTGTATAGTAATTAACAGACTGACAAACAAAAAATGGTTCAGTAAAACACAAAACAAAACAAATAATCTTGTGCTCCTCACACATCTCTCGGATAGGCAGGTCACAGAGCTCCATCTCACTGTGCTGCTTAGGTCAAAAGATGACCTTCATTTCTTGGCTCCATATTTGTATTGGCCTGCCCCCAGAAGGGGATGAGGCTAGGTGTCATCTCCTGGCAATGGCTCTGTGCTGTAGAGGAAACAAAAACACAGTCATAGACAGTATCCCTCCTTTCTGGTGGTGATATTGCTCGGCCTACCTGAGTCATCTGGGAGGCCCCCAAGATTGTATGTGTGATAATGTGTTAATATTTCAGTCAATATTAAATGGCCCTCCCTGAACTCCATTGCAGCAGAAAATTATTACCTGCTTTCTCCATGAAAGCATGAGATTACAATTTTTCTTACCTGTTCCTATAACGTGGGTAAGAAACAGATAAGAAATTATTCCTTTAATAATGTTTCAACGGATAGTTAAACTGTTCTCACTTAAAAGTGCAATATGTTTAATCTTATTCTATATTTGAAATATTACAACTGTTTCTATTTCAAGCCAACTAACTTTGCTTCTTAGTGTTAATCATTGGATATAATGAGATCTATGAATTTTAATCATATAGCCTTCAGTCTTAAGTGTCTACACTTGCTCCCATGTAAGTTTATAGACATTTACAAACTTTCACATCTCAAATTTACCCTGTGCTACGTTAAACAATGCAACAATACCTAGTGCATATTTCAAGTCAGGACTGGACCCCAGTGATTCACCTAGTAACCTATTATTTAAGGTTCGGTTCACTCCCAAAGTATTACGTTTCAAATTAACCTGGATATTATAAATCAATTTTTCAACTAAAAAGGAGTAGAATTATTGCTGCATTTTATGAGTGAGTACCACCTCAATTGCCTGCAGTATATCATGGGCAGGTTGTGCAGGTAATGCAACCTAAGTAACTGCTCATATCAAATATGCAGCAGCACAGCATAAATTGTAGTGATTTTAATAGGCAGAACCCTTACTAATGGGTGCCCAGACTGTGAAATAATAATGGATGTCATATTGGTTTCAGCATTTCATTTGAAAATGTATTTGCTTTGTGCAGTATCCCCTCGATGTAGGCGTACATATTGTTTAAAGGTCAATCATTAAATGTTTTTGTTCAATAGCTATACAATATGAATTGTTTTTTTTTTACTTTTAAATTAATTTATCTCTTTTGAACAAAAGGTGAAAATAAAATATAAAACTATAGAAGGTAATGATTGCCAATAACATGGAGAGAACATTTTTTCAAAAATGTTTAAATTGAATAATGGGAAAAAGGTCTTTGATAGAAAAAAATATGTGATCCTTAATTGCCTTATTTGCATGGGCATATATAACTATAATTTAAAGATAACCAAAGCTGGATTTGAACTTGACATTGTGAGTGTTTTATGGGGACAGATTTAACTGTGCACCAAAGTGAGTGGTGAGAGCCTATAATAACTCCTTCCATTCCCTTTCCCAGAAGAGAAGGAAGTCCCGCCCAGAAACACCTGAGATCACATCTAATATTTCCTGACTCCACCCCTTCCACCTCACCTCAGTTGCCCTAAAAGAAGACTTCCCTAGAAGAATGGCATCATTTTCACCAGTGAAGTGCTAGAGGAGAGCGTTACAGAGCAGCTTTTAACCCTTTCTTTTGTGAGAAAGATCACAACACTGCAAATTAAACAGGGCTGTTCCATCAAGAACCCCATTGTCATCAATTGACCATTTATCAGATACTGTCATGTATCAGCCTAGGCATTGCCTTGGGCTTCATTCAGGTTTTTTTTTTTTTTTGGGGTCAGTTTTTTTAATTAAACTAACATGGTCTAAACTGATTAATTGCCTTTTATGTGTAATCAGTAGGATCTACCTGAAGACTTTCAAATAGATAAAGGCAGGCCTGTGCCTTAGGGCAGTTCTTTTGAATTAATACTATTCTTGCTGGCTGCATGGGGGCACTGTGGTAGCACTGCTTCCTTACAAAAAAGGGACCAGGTCCTCCCTTTGTGGAGCATGCATGTACTCTCCATGCCTGCATTGGTTTCCTGGAGCTGTTCAAAGACATGCAGTTGAGATAAGCTGGCAATGCTAACTTGGCTCTAGTGTATGTGTGGGTGAGCATGTTCACTTTGCAATGGACTGGCACTCTGTCCAGAGTGTGCTCCTGCCTTGTGCCCTATGCTAGCTGGGATAGGCATCAGCCCTCACCCTTCAACCATGACTGTGGTCTGGGATAAGCAGGTTAGAAAATGACATGAAATGGGGTGAACTCATTACAAATAAGAAAAAGAACATTTAGTTGGCAAAAATAGCCTTTCAAAGGTAAAATGAAATATTTAACAATACAAATGAATCTTTATGACCTGTTTGAAAGAAGTAGTAATGCCTGAAAAAAGAAACAATAACTGCTAGGGGTTCTTTTTTATCTCTATCTTGAAGACCAGCTCTGGTCTTTGCAAATTAAATGTAATCACACCCTCATATTGTTTGAATGGGTGTGATGTTCTGTTTCTTTGTTGTCATGTTCACACACTACGAATAGTTGCATGTGAGGTTCAAGTACCTATATGCATTGAGCATTTCATTTAAGCCTTATTTTAAAAGATGAATTGAAGTAGTGAGTCTTCATTTAATTTTTAAAAATCATTAGAGATCTATAATTATTTTTTTTGCTACAGTATAATTTGTAGGAAATCACCCAAGAGTGAAGAACTGAATAATTTAAGGGAATATGGAATACAAAGAATACTGAATCACTTTACAACATGAATGACCTGAAAACCCTCACTTGGAGTAAATGTCTTGTATAACACAACATGTTTTTCCTTATGTGACAAGAAGAGACATGAGACAGGGCAAAGGTATCCTGGCTGCTGGTATCTGTATCCTGGCTGCAAAAAGTAAAAGTTTGAATGCAAGTAAAGTTTACAAGACAGAGTCCCAAGCAGAACTGCCTTTCAGAGGAAGAAAAAGGCTTTATAGGAAGTCTGGGGGAAGTGATGTCGTCCTCAGGGCTGGGGCCGGAAGTGGTGTCGTCCTCGGGGCCAGAAGTGATGTCATCCTCGGGGCCGGGAGGGGAAGTGGCGCGTTCCAAGTCGAGGTAGTGACTCCCGGTGGGATTTCCCGGAAGAGGTCTGCAGGGAACTTAGAAAGAGCATTAGTGCACCCCGCCACCCCCTGGGCAGATGTGTTACCATTATTCTCCAAGCCCTTCAGCTGCCTCCTATTCACACGTGTGTGACACCTATTAAGAAGGAAGTTTAGTGTTTGTGGCCAATAGTATAAGGTTTTAATAAGTAAAGCAAGGAATGCAAAATAATTTTCACCTGCTCTCACCAACTGTAGCAATATGATTGTCTGAGTAATGACACACACAATGAAAATGAATAAAAGTGTTAGTGTATCATTATATTATGGTGTAGTTTTATTAATTCCTCTGCAAATGTGCAAACACTACTTTTTTATTAAAATATTATAATCATAGCAAATGTAGGTGATCATATTTAAGAATTAAAAAACTTTTAATGAGCAAAGCCTGTTCAGGTCTATAAAAACAACTTCTTATTCTTCTTCTTCATCTTTTCCCACTTCTATGTGAGGTCAATGTTTTATAGGTTTTGGCAAAATATAAACTTGAAAGGTCCCAAATGGCTAATTTCAAAAAGAATGCTAAGTAACAACTTACATATATAGTGCCTTGAGAAAGCATTTGCCATCTGGCTACTTTTCTGCATTACTGTAAATTTTTGATATTGCTTTTCAACCAAAAAAAAAATTAGTAAACCAGACCCTGGGCAATCTGCACAAAATGTTCTTATTTAATGTTTTTACTAAAGAAAGAAATGTAACCTTTATGAAGAGGTATTTTCCTCTTTGACCTCAGAATATGGTAGACTAATTTTAACAGCAATAACTGTAACCAGTCTTTTCCTGACCTTATTGATCAATCTCTCACATTGCTGCAGAGAATGTCTAGCCAACCACTCATAGTAAAACTGTTCTGGTTCAATAAAACTTACAGGTTTCTAAGTGTGACCTTCTTATTTTAGTTCCTGGACTTCGGTCTAGACATTACACACTTTAAATGTATCTTTATCCATTATAATACACACTTGTTTTTGCATTTTGGATCATTGCTCTGTTCCATGACCCAGCTACAATTCAGATTCAAATCACAAAATGATTACTTGCACAACTCCAGAAACTTCATACAAAGCTGGCAAGTTTTACAGTTTCTGATATGGTAAAGCACCCCAAAACATAACTCTTCTGCCACGTGTTACCACTAATGTACGTGTTTGCTGTTTTTTAAATTGTTTCTTTTTCTCCAAACATGAAGAGCCATATGTCAGCCAAACATTTCTTCTTTTGACTTCAGATTTAAAAAATAAATAATATAGTTTAAGTTTTTGCCAATTGATATTTGAAAAAGTGACAATAATAATACAATGGACATTGGTTCATAATAACATAATGATTCTATATAGTCTGAATTTGAATTGCCTTGATATTTAAAGGATTCTAGATAAGCTGTTCCTTATACATCATGCCAAAATAGAGTCCAATTATGTTTTCAAGCTTAACAATTTAATCAAAAAAACTAAACATTTTAAGTTTAATGAGATTAAATGAAGAGTATGTCACTCACTAAATTACTGGTACAGACTCCATTACTGAAGCATTTGTACTACCAACTCTTCTGCACTACTGATTGAATGTTACTGACCATTCTGTCCACTAGTTAATGCTTGTTCTGTCTGATACATATTATAAGCCAACATTTACATTTTTTTTCTTCATCTCCTCTGTGTAATGTCAATGTAAGTCAATATTTAAATAAATACTTATATATTTATTAATATTTATTGTGATTGCTTATATATTTATTAATATTTATTGTGATTGCTGTGTTTAGCAATCTATCTGCTGCACCTAGTTGTTGCACCTTGTATTTTACTGTCACTGTTTGATATTTTTGCATCAGTCTGACTAGCAGCAAATTATTTAGATGTAAGGCATAATGATAATACATTTAAATTCAAATAAACATGAGCTGAATTGAGTTTAATTTAATTAAAATTAATTCACCTTCCTAGAATTGTAACCTTATTATGAAGGGAAGAATTGTGTACCTCAATGATCCTTATCATTTCATTAATTTACTTATTTAGCCGACAGCGCCTTTATCCAAGGTGACTTGCAACAATTGAGATATGATTAGTTACATATCATTTGTTTTTCTAATTGAAGCAGGCAGATGACGTGATTTGACCATAGTAACACAGTGTCAGTAGTGGGTGTTAAACCCAGAATCTCACGGTTTGAAGTCAGAAGCCTTAACCACTATGCTCTACTGCCTTAGAAAAATACTGTCTGGAGATATAAGGGAGTTACTGAGGGCAAAGTGGTCTAAGGGAAGGTTCCAGCCAAAGAAAAATTAATGAATGGTCCTTGTGATACTTTTATTTAATTTAAAGAGAACCTAACCAGGAACATGAATACCAGGCAAGCTGGGGAGTAGTGTTTGTAGGCAAGCACTTATAGGTGGGCAGGAGGGTTCAGTCTGAAAAAGACAGGAAATCACCATGTGTGCTCAAGGAACATTTGACCAATCTAGGCATATTGCAGGTTGATAATGAAAACTGACTCTGGTGCAGAAGGAGTCAGGTTTTTGAAAATAATCGGCATACCTCTCTTCACAGCATGAGCTTTTTGGTCAAGGGTGGTCTCTCTTAGTATGGAGTGGATTGCTGCACAGTTGAAGTTTGTTTCATGGGGGGTCAGCTCAATGCAGTTTAGAGTTGCAAAAAGGAAAGCTTTGACTGTTTTTTGCAGTAGGCACAAAACACAGTTTCAGACTTTGATCTTTTTAACAATATTGTATTTGGCTCTCAAATGGGTGCCATTCTCCTGGGAGACTTTAGTGCCTATACAGGTAGTGACAAAAATATCAGTAGGACATGAATGAGAAATGATTGCCAGATCTCAACATGAGTGGGGAAATGTTACTAGTGCTAGTAATAGTTTGTCCATAATGAACTTCATGTATGAACACAAGGATGCCTATAAGTCTGAAATCAGAGTACATTGGGCCAATGATCAGCTTTAAAGTTGTGTCATCTCATCTAAAAAAATATTTTCTGAACACTAGGATAAAGAGAGGTACTGAGCTTTCAGCTGTTCATGCTCAGGCAAATGTTGAACCTGTTGGACAGACCTAGAAATCCCAAATGAGTAATGAGGGTTTGCTGGAAATGACCAATTGGTGGATCTGTTCGGGATGAACGCGACCCTTACCTCTGGAAGAGCTTCTCCTGTATCTCTGGAGACATCAAGGACATAGAGTTTGAAACAAATAGTGTTATTGAGCATAATAGAGGAGGCATCTGAATGCAGTTATGACTAAAAGGTTGTTGATATTTGTCATGGTAGCATCTCTATAGCCCACTGGTAGATACCAGCAATAAATAAAAGTTTAAAATTGAAGAAAGAGACTTTCTATCTAATATTATGAGGCAGATCTACAGGTCTGACTGTGAAGTACTGGCACACCAAAAAGTAGCCTTTCTAGCATTAGCTGAAGTGCAAGACCATTTGTAAGTGGAGTCTGATGATGGTAGGCAGAAGGTGTTTCAGGAGGTCTAGTAGAGGTTCTGGCACACACTTTGTTGAGAGACAGGTGGGGGGGAGTAGCACTTTTTGGAGTTTGAATCTAGTGGATATGCTCTTCTTGAGGGAGACTGTACCATAAGCATTGGTTAAAGTTGAGTTCTTCTCTGAAGCTGCAGTTACTGCAATGAAAGATTATTTAGCTGTAAGGTCACAGTGATGGATGAGACCTAATTGTAAATGGTAAAAGCAATATATATTGTTGATGGTGTTTTGGGTAATATACCTCCTAAAGGCCACATGAAAGTTAGGATCAGTGCATTAAGACTGGGTCAAGATGCAGTATGTTTCTAAAAAGACTGGGACAGGATGGTATGTTCCATGTGCTGAGAGATCACATTCTTCATTTTCCTGGATCAATAGAGACTAAGTTTAGTAGCCGAATCTCAGAACCGGAGGGCACAATGTGGATTCTGTCCTGGCCAAGGAATGCTAGATTAACTCTTTACTTTTGCACAATTGTTTGAAGGGTTTTGGGAATTTGCTAACAGTGTCTACATCTGTTTTATCCATCCGTCCATTATTTAACCTGTTATATCCTAACTATAGGGTCATGGGGTCTGCTGGAGCAAATCCCAGCCAACATAGGGCACAAGGCAGGAAACAAACCCCGGCAGGGCGCCAGCCCATAGCAGATATCTGCTTTATGGATTTGGAAAAAGCTTATCGACATGTACTCTGTGGTTGGTGGAAAGTACTTTAAGAAAGAGTATGGGGTTCTGGACTTGGTACTGTATGCCATTTGGTTCTTGTGTTTTTAAAAGAAGAGTTGTGCTTGCATACTTGCCACCAAGTTAAGTCCATTCATTATGGTGATTCATTTCTCCTTTTCTGTTCACACTTTTCTTTTACAGGATTTCAAGTCATAATTATATATTGCAGATTGCCCAGTTTACAAACCTAAGGGTTTCATCTCTCTTCTTTTCAGATAATGTTATCCTTTTGATCTCATCCCAGTCTGATCTCTACTGTGCTCTGGAATAGTTCACATTCAAGTATGATACAGTTGGGACGATAATCAGCACCTCTAAACCTGAGGTCATTATCCCTTCCAAGAAAACAGTGGTCTGTATTCTTCAGGTAGTGTGTGAGACCAGCTTTACCAAATGGAGGAGTTCAAGTTCCTTGGTACTATATTTACAAGTGAGGGAGCAGGTACTTATGAGATTGATCCACAAATCAGTGCAGCAGAAGTAGATGTTTTATGACACTGCACTGGTGCTGAAGCAAAAGCTAAATAATTGAACAAAAATTTTCATTTACTGGTCTACTTCACTTATGGTCAGAAGCTCTGGTTGGTGCCTAAAACAATGAGATCATGAAACTGGAGGCCAAAATGAAGATCCTGTGAACCCCCTTCTTCTTCACATCAAACAGAACAAATGGAGGTTGTGTGGACATTTAATTAGGATGGCCATATGCCATTAAATGTGTGCAGGGCTTTTCCCACTGGGAGAAGACCCAGCACAGAGTCAGGACATGCTGGAGGTATTATATCTTTCAGATGGAGCACTAGTGTATTGAGAATAGATTCTCAGTTGATCACCAACATCCGAGAATTGTCTATGGGGTATCAGAGGAAAGTGCTGAGGACATAATGGAATTGTCATCCAAGCTCAGTATGAGGCTGTTGCAACCCTCCTCAGAAAAAAAAAAACAGAATGAAAATGATAATGATGAATTTAAGTGAATTGAATAGCACTTTTCCTTTTCCTTGAACTTTTAAAAAGGGACGACGAAACAGGCTAAAATTAAATTTAAAGAACTCCAGATTTCTGACCTCAGGAAAGAGTAAATTTCTGACTCTGTAGTATAAAATATAGCACGATCAATATCTGTTGTTTGTTCAGTCCTTCCAGCTTCCTAGGTTATCACACTAATGAGCCAAAAAAGGTTTTATTAATGCATCTGATTCAGTTGGAAACCCTAACAATCTTGACTTTCTCAAATAAAATCAATACAGTTATTCTGAATTGTTCTAGGAATAAAGATGGTTGTTTATTTGTTTGCATACAAAGACATAACACTGCATGTATCCAAATCTGATAATTATCAAAGGTCTTCTTAGACCTTGTGAACATGAAACATATTATAACCTAATGATGAACATGGAGAGTTTTTACTCTCAAAATAGTATGTAAGTGGTAATATAAAAAGAGTATGCTTGATCTACTGTTGTTTAGCAACTGTGATGGGCAGCCATGTCCACCATTGGGGGAAAAGGCATTGGTAAGGCAATACCTTCCCTGGGACAATAAAGGGCACCACATATTCCCGCAGGGCATGCCCGGAGCTGGAGTTTGGTGCAGATGGGTTCTGTGGGAGCCACCGGGGGGAACTGCAAAGCCCCATGTAGGACCTCCAGCACCCCTGATAGTGATTCCAGGTAATACTGATGAGCCATCTGGAAGACTTCTGGGACTTGAATAAGAGGAGCCGCCTCACTTCCTTTCATTGGCCAGAGTCAGGAGGAAGAAGACAAAGCCTAAGGAGAAGTGGAGGTGGATGGACAGGTGGCAAGGAAGGGAATGAACTGTATGTTGCTGTGTTGGTGATTTGTGCATATTTATTATAAATAAACCGGGTATTGTGTTTGAACCTGTGTCCTGCCTGTGTGTGTCAGGGGTTAGGGCAGCTGTATGCACCCGGGCTTCACACCATTTTGACTGCTGTAGCTCATTCACATAAAGGCACTGTGCTTAGACTATCCATTCTTGGACATCCTAGTAAAAACTGAATGTGTTCAGGTTATGCGAAAGGTGGATTCAACATCTGGAATTAGACTGATTAAAGGCTGAGGCTCTTTTTGGCATCTCATAAGTTATAATTACTGCCACAGGTTAACTTGACTGTAAGTCTTTAAAAAAAGTGGGAGGAAAGAGACCTTATAAGAATACCTCTTCTGAACACCAAGAAAATATCAAAGTTCAGCAAAGAGTGCAGACATTCAGTCATTTAACTTAGTGTTTGTGAGTCGGTTGATATTAGGCACTTTACCAAACATAAATTAAAACAGAACATATAACCATTGTGGTGTATGGCCGGCCGTTTTTCCCGGCCAATACCCCCAAGCCGCCAGGTGGAGCCCTCCCTGCAGTATGGAGGTTCCTCGAAGACCAGCAGGGTATCATGGATATTGCAGTTTTTATACACCGCCCTGCTGGATGCCATGGGGGCCACTAGGTGACGCTGCAGGGAGGAACAACGGTTATTTACCCTACGCCCCGGAAGTACGTCCAAGTCACATGGACAAGGGGAATAACGTGCTTCCGGGGTGAAGAAAAGGACTTTTTATCTGACCCGGAAGTGATAAAGGATCACATGGACTAGGGATTTGAACACTTCCGGGTCAGGGACAATAAAAGGATTGTGGGAGCTCCCAGACGGCGAGCTGAGCTAGGTGGTAGGAGGGCAACGCCTCTGGGAGTGGTGGATTGTAATTTTGATAGTGATTATTGTGGGATTTATGAGTATAGTGGAGGAGAGGGTGCTTTGTGCACTGTGGAAGATTAATACAGTCAACTATTGGACTTTTACCTGGTGTCTGGAGTCATGGACAGGGGTTCAAGGGAGCGATAGCGCCCCCTATCTGTCACACCATACATACATTTTGAAACCTTTTTAATCAAGTTCAGGGTCATAAGGCTGGAGTTTATACCAATAGCACTAGACACAAGGCAGGTAATGCCCCTGGATCATATATGCACACACGAGGCACAATTAGAATCATCAGCTAACCTACCTACCCATCTTGTGGATGTGGGAGGAAAGCCAACACAGACATGGACAAGGTGCAATATCCATAGAAAGGCCCTACAAAGGTGTCTGCAAACTTAAAGAAGGACTATAAAAAGAGTATGTGGAAAGTGTGGAGATGGAGAGAGCACTGACTTATTTGGAGAGAAGTACTTATGAGGCTTTCCTCTGCTAAAGCCCATTTGCCTTAGTACATGATACTCAGAAAGGATCTGGGAATGAATTGGCTCATGGAATTAGAGAGTGACTGAAAGGTTGCCTCAAACTTCATGTGAACAGTGAGAGATTCCAAATCAGCACAGACAGTAGACATGAAAGAGTATGGTGAACAGAATCGTGTGACACTTCAGGTAAGATAGTTATTTCATTTGTGAGCTCTATCCTCCACTATTGACTTCAATGCTTTTTCCACACTCCTAGCATGTTAAATCTTACAAAAACTCAATGGCATTCTGTATTGCGAGGGTCTACTCAGTTATGGCTACCTCATCTTTGCGTTTACATTTTGAAACTTTTAATTGTGTGAAAGAAGTGCTGTGGTCATTACAGGGCAACACCTTTATTAATGAGACTGACATGTTTGAACTAGACTCAAATTACGGACCTCAGAACAAAGATATGTTTAATGAAGTCTGAGCAGGGCAAAAAAGTAAATGAGGTTCAAGCTTTACAAGCTGCTTCTTTGTGTCATGACAGAGAATTAGCCACTCCTAAGGAAGAGTTTCAGGCCTGAAACTAAAAATGGCCAATAAGGAAAACAGGTCTGTGACTGCTCTTGGGGTTCTATAAGAATTTTGTGGGGACAGCGGGTGGGAGTTTCATGGTGTAGAGTGGAGAAAGAGTGGGGGTTTTGTGGCTTGTTGGGTGTTGCTTATCAGATCCTGCAGGGTTTATATTTTTCTTTTAGGAATTGTGGCCAAGGTTCTTTGTTCTTTTTTCCATCTTTTGCTGATGTTCTCATGTTTTCTCCTTAGATTGGAACGTGGCTGAAATGAATATTGTCTCTTGGAACATTTGGGTCCTCAGCTCACCTGTCTGCTTGGTTGTGTGCTTTGATTTTTTTTATCACAATAGAGTTGATGTGGTCCTGCTTCAGGAGACACACTAGTAGCTCGGTGTGATTTCGAACATTATAGGACTATGGTAGAATCATCAGCGCCCTCTAAAAATCATGACTTATTGATTTTAGTTAATAACAAGTTACAATTAAACTGTTTCAGTTCTGGTTGTGATGATTCAGGACGATATTGTTATTCATTGTGCTACTGGAAGAAAATGGAAATACGTTTACTTTGTGTTCAATATATTTGCCTACCCTCTTTAATGTGAAATTCTATCTGGAAATTACAAATAAAGATTCCTGAATTCCAGGACTATTGCTTGTTTACTGGTGAGTGGAGTTATTGATCTTTATATGGATCGCTCTCTCTGCTCCACTGCCTTCCTTTAATAATTCAGAAATGTTGTTCCTTTAGTTAGCTTTCAACTCCATCACTAAAGTTTTGGCTAAGCCAGATGCCTATCCTGTCACTAACCCTCTCTATTTATCTTGTTCTTGGGACCAGCAAAAAGTTTGTTTATCCCACATATCGCTAGAAATGCTAACACACAGAACATTTAAAAGAAAGTATCAGGAGTATTGTGTGATTGAATAATTAATATGAAGGTTAAAAGTAAGGTTTTTAAGACAGTGGTAAGACCAGGAATGATGTGTGGAGCAGAGACGTGGGTAGTAAGGGGAACACAGGAGGAGAAGTTAGATGTGGCAGAAATGAGAATGTTGAAATGGATGTGTGAAGTTACAAAAATGGGCTAAATAAGAAATGAGACAATCAGAGGTACAACAAAAGTGTGGACGTAAGTACAGGAAAGTGAGACACGATGAAAAGGTGGGCAAAAAATTGATGGGAATGGAAGCACAGGGGAAGAGAAAGCAAGGAATGTCAAAGGAGTTGGTTGAATAAAGTAAAAGAAGATCTGAAGGTAAAGGGTCTGACTGGGGTGGAGGAGCAGGACCGAGCTTGTCTGTAGAAGGTTGATCAAGCACATTGTCCCCACATAGCAGTGGGAAACCATTAAGAAGAAGATAGCTTTTTGTTATCTATTGATTGATGTTTTCCTCCATTTTTAAAAATACTTTCTATTCATATAAGTGGTCAGATTTCTTGTATTTCTATTTTTGGTCGAATCCGCAATTTAAAAAATTGATCACAAATAAAAGAAAGAGGAGAGCAAGGGTCAGGTAGCACATTTGAGAAAGAAGACATAGGTTTCCCAGTTGTGTGATAAACTACTTTTAAGAGCCACCAACTGCCAACATTGTTTTAGGACTAGCCCATTCCTCTGTTCCTGCCTCCTATAGTATACTACAATATGTTCTTAAAACAAAACAAATGATAGACATTTGTTAGGAAGGCAACAGAACCAATTGTCAACCTTAAAACAAATTACACACAGTAATCAAAGGCATAATATTTTCAGTATTATCTAGCAATGTGGCAAAATAATAGACTGGAGAGCAAAAAAGTCTAATATAAATATTTTGCATTATGCATAGAATAGTTTTTTAAAAATAGTTTTCTGATCTCTTTTAATATTCCAGTTTCTGAAATAATTATGATTCTGTAAATGAATTATACATTGTCACACATGTCTGCATGGGAGGCAGCTAAAGGGCTTGAAAGAAGGAAATTCCCGGTTGGACTAGGGGGTGACAGAGTACACTGACCCTTTTTCTTCTTTCCCCACAGACCAACTGTGGGAAATTCCGCCTGGGCCCTTTAATGTCACTTCTGGTTCCACCCCTGAAGACGTCACTTCCTCCTTACGAATTTAAAACCCCACCCTGTCTGTACCAAACGTTAGTTCTGTTTTGGACTCTTCTTGTCTGTAAACACTATTTTTTCGCAACCTCTTTCTTCAATTTTGCAGCCATTTCCAAGTATACAGGAGGTTGCCCCAAATCTCTTTTTATTACCACGCTTTTATTAACTTCACCTGTTTGTTGTCTGGTACAAGTCTTGTAATTGATATTTAACCCACTTCCTATTGTCCAAATGACTTGAAATTTTGTACACTTACTCATTTCCGATGACAATACATGAATTAATAATCAGTTTCACTAATTGATCAATTAATCCATGTTAATTAAGAAATGAACTTTCATATGAAGAATAGTTAAAGATTTCACCAATAGATGGTGCTCGTAACGGATAGAAATATTAAAGGAAGTGTTAAAATATTGATTACAAAATTATACTAAAACAAACCCGAGACTAAAAAGTTGAAAATAATATATATATAAAAAATACTTTTTAAAAACCACGCTTATATTAAGTTAAAAAGTGTACTAAAAAGTAAAAAATAAGTCTCTCGTACATCACTCGTAAAATAAAAGCGTGGGCACTTTTTATCATTCAATAATATTTTAGAAAAAGTGCCCATGCTTTTATTCTATGAGTGATGTATGAGAGACTAATTTTTTTTTTAGTACACTTTTTAACTTAATATAAGTGTGGTTTTTAAAAAGTATTTTTTATACTGTATGTATTTGTGTCAAGGCTTTGTTATTTATTACAACATATTCAAAATAATGCAGATGCCATGAGTGTGATCATTTTACTACTCTCATAGGGACCAAAAGAAGGATATTCCAGAAATGGTGGTATCAAAAACCAAAGGTATAACTTGTATGTCTTTCTCCTTCAGTAGCTCATTGGTCATTGACCCACAAGAGGAACTGCGTTCTTAATCTAACTCCTCCCTAATATCCATCTATGAAAGGAGTTGTAGCGGGAAATCTTTACGTAGCAACTTTTTTCTATTAAGCTTTTTAGTTATATTGTGTTTTGATATAAGCAGCGTGAGTTCATTTTAATGCGTAGGGCTTCAAGGTTGCTCCAGCCTTACAACAAAGCATCAAGTATCTCAGTGCAACGTAATACGGGATGATCTAATGTCCCATATATGGACCTGTTTGTAATAGATTAACATGTTATCAGCTATATGCTAAACATTCTCTTGTATATTCATACTCTGTAAAACATTTGTCTAACAGAGGATTGTTAGCATAACAAGATTAACCTGCTTGTATTGGGTGCTTCAGAGTTATTTTAGCATATTAAATTCCTTGTACTTATGTATTGCTGGAGTCTAAAGAACTTTTTTTATGTAAGTTGAACCTAGATCAAGAGATTTTCCCTTTTAGAGTCCATAAATCATTAATGAAAGTAATGGCACTTGAGCATTATGGTTACTATACTTTAAAAAATTGTTATGAGTGTAATAAATTTGCATCTGTATATGGATGGGTTTTTGCTACCAAGGAACATTTCTGGCCACTCATTTTCTGGAAATAAGGATATTTTATTTTGTTATTACTTTTGTATTACTGCAATGCCAATTTTTTTGTTTATTGCCCCTACCATGTTGTGAGTACTGACATCAGGACACAACTCCCAGTTGTAGGTGAATAAGTTTTTGAATGTTACTGCTTCTGACGTCATTGACATGATGCTTTAAATACTGATTTGGCAGTTTGTTTATCATTTATAGTTCACAAAAAAAAGGTTTTTTTTTTGTTTTTTAATTCTGAAACCTTTAGCTTTCCCCTTCAACCATGTGTCTTGGCAGCAGAATTAACGTCTTTTGGTTTCTGACCTGTTACTGGCTTTTTGACTACAATGTATCTCCTCATCCATTATTTTCATTCTTTCTTTGCTCAGCAGAACAATGAAACAGATAATGCAGGTTTTTCTGCATAAATACAGATTTTCTTTTTCAATTACATGGTTATACAAAGCAGGATCCTTTCCTAGCGGTACTGGATTTTAAAAAAGACCTGACCATTGATGGTATGCCATTCTATTACTCTCTCACAGAGCAAACTGATTTAGCATTGCCAGACAATCTAACCTGCATACCTTTGAAATATGGGAGATAACTGGGGCACCTGGAGAATACTCACTTGGACCAGAAAAGACCCTGGTGCCAAGATTGTGAGCCAGTGGAATTCAAAACTGTCCTCATAATCATAAGTGTATAAGAAGTTTTATTGTGAGAAAGATCCATTTAGTTCAATGTGTGTTTTTAATCCTGTTGGTCTTGGAATTTCTACAATCATATGCAACCCAGAATGAAAGGTTATTGCCATGTTAATTTCAATATTTTAAATATAATTTAAAATTTTTCTTTTTTTTACATTTTCCATTTATGTAGCCTGTAAAATTAATTTTCTTCTGCTCTTCTTAAAGCCAGTACAGGTCAGTACTAGAATAAATTAATTTTGTTAGCTGTTCTGTGAACTTTCTCTAATGTTTTAATGTTATTTTTCAAATATGGACAATATAACTGCACATTGAATTTCATATGTTCCCATTCCAAGTCCATCACATAGTTCACGTGTAGTCCTCAAAGTCTTGTCATCTACACTCCGAGGTGTAAAATTGGGAACCCAATTTGAATTTTTAACTACTTCAGTATAGTGTTTCTAACATGGCAGGGGGAGTTCTTGATATTTTAACTAACAGAACATAAATTGCAAAACTGCTGCGGCTGGTCTGAATAACTGTCTTACTTTACTGGGCTACTCCAGTTACTGCCTGGCTCCTCTTTTCTTTATCGTGTACACAGAAGATTGTCCAATTTCCAATAACAATAGCTAAATTATAACATTTGTGGATGACTGTATCATTTGAGATCAATGAGAACTATAAATATTTGGGAGCTGTTATTGACAATACTCTGACCTTTGTAATGAACGTGGATCAAAAGAGTAAGAGAGAAAATAATGACTTTGTAATTAAATAGTCTTGTTTAAAAGTGGGTATACAGTATTTTATGTTTATTTGGGAAGCTTATCTCAACAACATGGATAACAATATTGCTAGTTATGTGGCTTATAGTATATGCATTACATTTTTCTAATTCTGTAATATTCACTGTAATTCATTTGAAACACACATGATCGAATTGGACTTTCCATTATATGTTTTTAAATTTTACCCTAACCTTGAGTGAAATAATCTGTCAGCAGCAGGGGCTTTGTAACATCGTAGGAAGGCCACCTCTGTCCTGCTGGACACAGCTTAAGTCACAGTTTCAGATGTTGCCATCAGGCTCAAGGTTTTGAGTTCCAAGCCTTAAGAGCAATTCATTTAGGAATGATTTTTTTTCTACTCAGTGCTTTTACAATTATTAACTCTAATGCACAAAATGGGTGTAGATGGGGGTTGGAACCTGTTGGACTCTAAATCAAACACCGTTCTGCTGGAATTCAATATTCTTATCGGCAGAAATCCCTGGTGTGTGATCGTATTACGGCAGTGAATCTCATTTCTTTCTTTCATTCTTCATTTATGTTAAAGCATATGTGGAATAATTTTATGTATTTGCATATAGTATCTTTGCCGCAAACACATTTTCCTCTAGGGATATCAGATTGTGTCAAGCTACCTACCCCATACCTACTTTGTAAGCAGTGATAGGTTCATGACTCCCAAGTGTTTTTAATACAATGTAAACTCCTCCATCATGTTACTAAATATAATATTTATTCTTCCTACACACAATATTGTAATTTGCATGATTTTTTCACACAACACAACAGTACTAAATTCTTATAAGCTGTAGTAATATAACTTTACAACATTTTTTTTTAATTACTGCAATCTCCTTTTGCTTTGTAAATGTATTCCTTTAGGCTTTACAACTATTCTTTACAAGGACCCCCTCCTTAAGAACTTTCCTTTTTAATGATAATCCGAACATTGTAACTGCAGCAATTATTTTACACACACAGCACATTTCATACACTATGCCAGTTATATGCTCTTATTTTCTTCTCTGTATTTATGAAAGATGCAACTGATGCTGTCCTAAAAGATTCTACTACTTAATGGAGAATTATTCCCAACAAAATAAGACACTAGGATCCCAAAATTAAGAAACTCACAAGGGCTATTATGGTATTATGTGTGTTTATACATTTTTATTGATGTTTAGATTGTTTTTGAGTAATTATGTGTTTTATTTGTATGTATTTTCTGTAATGTTTATAATTGTGCACTGGTCCCTTTAAATGTAACTAATTTTATGTTTTTTATGAGACAGGACCACTCTGACATCACCACTCCAAGGCCCTCCACTTGGTTATACAAGTAAACCAAAAAGGTCCAGTAATTGAAATCATTTCCATCCATCCATCCATTATCCACCCCGCTACATCCTAACTCATTTGTTTGATGAAATTTTTTTTGTAAGTATCACTGTTTCTTGTTAGATGTTCTACCCTTTGTGACTTTTGCTACCGTTTAATGAATGCTGATTTTAGGAATTCATATTGGGACTTTAAGGCAACTTATTTGTGAGTCTTTTTGCTCTGTTGAGCTTTTGTGCCTCTGTTTCTATTTTTGTAAATACAATTTTTGATTTATAAACATTCTTCATTTGGCCTATTAAAACAAGTAGAGAGTTTTCAGTCATCAAGGGAGTACTGGGACATAGCTGGGTCAAGGGGAGTCTGCTGGGCAGACCAGTCATGATCCAGGCATGCCTAAGTGCAGCTGTTGGAGGCCTCACACCATTTTGTCTTTGTGGAAACTCCAATTCTTGAAAATGACTTACTACTTATATCTGATATCGGTCTGCCAGGTAAACATATCTATAACAGGGATGACTCCTGAGCGCTGGCCACATGCTCCTTCCTGGTGCTCCACTCCCATCCGCCTTCTTCCTCTCATTACAACTACTCACTCTCTGAAGCTCCTGCCTGTCTTCTTCTTTTCATTTCACCTTTCCCTTTATTCCTTTTTGTCTTTTTTTCCCTCTTGCACTTGCGCTTTCCTTCTTAAAATGGAGATATGACACAACTGCGGCAATCAGCAGCTCCTGGCATTAATTAGGGTCACAGGCGATCCTGCAACTGTACACTAAATGCAGGCCGTCCACTTTCACATCTCGCATGGGATCTGCTCTTGCCACGCTACCATGTCCGCCTCCACAAAGACACGAGTACGGCAATTATTTATTTAAAAGATGCCAATCACCCCCGGACCTCACTTTACCACAGCATCTTGCAAAACAGCTTCATAGGGATATCCCCTGGCTTTGACTGACAGTTTGCTATATACTCAAACAAAATTCAAGTCCTTAGAGAGAATACCGGCACATGTAACAGTTAAACTTGTATTAATCCTGTGAGAGCATACCATACATACCTACCTTTGTAATCTGTAAAGAAAACCTGATTTTCTCATTTTTGAAAATATTTCATTCAAGGTACAGAACACAGAGGCCCAATAGTGCATCCATAAAAAATACAGTTTTTGATTTCTTCAAAATCAAGAAAAAAGCACCAGTTTAATAATTAATTGGTTATGAGGTTACTGTACTTTGTCATAATTCTTGAAAATGCACCAATTTTTGTAACCATCTAATTTTTGTTGTCAAACACAGGATCGCAAAACTTCTTCCGGTAAAGTTTGATTCAGGGCTGTGACAAAGCCCTAGGTGGGGAATCTGTCCACACTCATAAATAAAGCCCCAATTATTCACACCAGGTCAGTTTAGGGTGTCTGGAATGTAGAAGAAGAGTCAGAGTGCTTGGGGTCATGTAGAAAAGATGGAACCTCCACACAGACAGTGAATCAGCAAGGGTTCAAATCCTATCTTTTAGAAATGCAACCAAGTAATCTCCAGCATCTTGTCTCTGTGTTGCTGAAAGTAAGCCTTCAAATTAACCTGTGGAAGAAACCATATACAGTAATCAACTTTCACAGAATCTTAGATTTTACTCCATAGGTCTCCACCCTGCTCAGCCAGACCTATGTCAGATATTTTAAATAATCACATGTGGACATGTATATTATCAATAGTTTCAAAAACATGGTCCTTAAAAAAAATATATATATATACATACATATATTTAATGTGTTATGCATTTCCCACATAACTTAAAAACCATACCTAATTATCATCCTGTTAAAACCCTAAAATATCCATGAAATCCTTAAACATACGTACTATTAAAAAAAAAAACTCTAAAGCAACCATACAATCCTAAAACGTACATCATGCCAGGCGTACTCTTAAAATATAGTAAAAACATACCTGTAATTAAAATCTAATTTAAATAAAGTCTTTTCTCCACTCCGTATTATGCCTCCTTAGTCATATCCAGTGGCTCGCTTCTTCAACTACATTTCTCAGTTTCTTAATCTCTTTCTTAAGTTGACTTGATGAAAAGCTGAATTTTTTCATTATTAATGTCAATCATTATGCCTTGAAGCTGCAGAAATTTATCTCAAATGCTTGCACATGCACAACCCAACCTTTCACTTTGACTTCAGCTGCCAAACCTGCATACTTCAATTTCTTTTTTTCATGAGCTTCTTCTAGAAATAAACTATTTGTTTACTTTCTGACCATATTAATATATCTGGCTGCAAGTTACTCAGAGCTATTTCTTTTGGGGTTGTTAGTCTTTCATTAAGGTCTGCAATCCACCTCCAGGCATTTGCGGTTGTTTTCTATCATTTCCTATCATTTTCCTATATAAGAAACATCACCTGGATGCACTAGGACACATCATCAGTGATGTATCCTGAGGTCATTGGGCGTTTTGGGTCTCGCAACATCATACACCCTCGCTCAGGCGACCCAGCCGGGGTTGATCACTCCCCAACTTGTATCCCAGTAGCGATCCATGTGTCAGCCCTCTTCATCCAAAACCACCTTGAGGCTTTCTCTTTGGTTCCACTTGCGGATTCAATGGCCATCTTCTTGGCCGCTCCTGTTATGCCCAACCGTGTGAGGACTCTGCAGAGTGAGTGTCCTGCAAATCCTCTGCAACCAATTTCTATGGGCTCATAGAGTACCCTCCAGCCTCTGCCCCTGCACTCCTCCACCAGCTCTTGGTACTTGGCGCGTTTCCTCTCACTAGCTTCCTCGATACACTCTTCCCAGGGCACTGTCAGTTCCAGCATGATCAGCTGTTTTGAGGCCTCAGATGTAATTATCATGTCTGGCTGGAGTGTTGTTGTTATAATTTGCTGCGGGAACTTTAGCTGGTTTCCCAAGTCAGCCTGCAGCTGCCAGTCAGAGGCTGTGTGGAAGAGGCCTGTTGTTACTGCCTTTGCCTGGGATTGCTCTCCCGCTTTAACGCAGGTAACTGTCTTCTTTGGGCTGTGGAGGAGTTTGTTTGTCTTGATGGCTGCAGTCAAGCTTTCAACAACTGCCTTGAGCACCTTGTCATGGCGCCACCGGTAGCAACCGTCTGCCAGTGCCTTAGGGCAGCTGCTAAGTAGATGTTCTAGAGAGCCTCTTCCTGAAGAAAGTGGGCAGGATGGTGTCTCGCTCTTTCCCCAGACGTGGAGGATTGCAGGGCTTGGTAGGGCATCATAGACCGCCTGCACCAGGAACCGGACATGAAAGAAATCTCCATGTGATGTCCGACCATGTGATCCTTCGCTGGAGAGTACTCTCATACCTTGTCCACGCACCCTGTTGCCGGAGTCCTACTGCCCTGCTCACTCTCTCTTCCTCCACCCCTGCTCGGACCTCTTCCTGGAGTAGATGGATTCTCTCCTTGCCCTGGGCCTTGCCGAACTGGGTCTTTGTTAAGTAGCCCAGACCTGCTCTACCTGTTGCCACGGTGCCAACCAGAGCCTTCTGTCTCAGGTGTGACTCTGCCACTTCCACAGGCTTCTTTGCTCTTCATTTCCTGTCTGTCCTCACCTCAATGACAGCTGCTGACACCTTACAATCCTTGTACTGTAGGGCTTCTCTGGTACATGCTACCATGCATTCTTCCGTGAGGCCGCTAAATGGTAGCTACAGGATGTTCCTTGTTCCATACAGTGCTGTGCTGGTGAGGCTGTGTGGGAGTCCCAGCCACCTCCAAAGAAAGCTGCTGATCTTCTTTTCAAGGGACTCAACTGTTGAAAATGGGACTGCATATACCAGCAGAGGCCATAGGACCCAGGGCAGGATTGAGTGCTGATAGATCCAGGCTTTAAACCTACCAGGCAGGCCAGACCTATCAACCTTAGTGAGCCATGTCCGAAGCTCCTGCATGGATTTCTGAATGGCAGCTGTGTCTTTCAGACTTGAGTCAAAGAATTTCCCCAAACTCTTGATTGGCTGCTCTGTGCTGGATGGGATGACTGTTCCTGCAATAGCAAATCGTTACTTATCAGTCACCTTCCCCTTCTTCAGCACCATGGACCTTCCAGTCTTTCATTGAGGTCTGTAATCAGATTCCAGTCATTTGCTGCCTCTAATTGGCCCCCATTTTGTATAGTCCCTCCCATCAAGGCATAACTGTCTCCCTTCATTAACAAATGCTTGCTTACCAAGCGTTCTCCTCCACTGCAGTGGCAACACAAGCCTGTACTTTGTTATGTCTCCATGAGTATATGCCCTGGCTCAAGCTGACTTTACAGCCTGAACAAATACTGTATGCTGTAATGAAAAGACCCCTGTACATAGTGCACACTTTGGGTCTGCCTTGGTCTACACCATCATGTTTCTTGGGGATGGAATTACATCATAAATTGCTCCAATGAGGAACTGCACCATACTACACTCCATCTCTCACAGATTCCTGAATCTCAAGCTTTTTTCTAGGCTTTCCCAGTTGAGCCATTGACCCTGATTTCCCTGGGATGCCATCACAGTGCATCTACCTACATCTTCCTGATGCCTAATTTTGTGCAAAATAATAATACTAAAAGATGTTGATAATAAGTAATCTCATATGTCCCAATGTGTCTATCTTAAGATATACTTTAAATAACAATGAAAGTGCAGTGGATTGGATTTTGCTTTATCAACAGCAGCATCAATGTGGCTCATCTTTAGTGAATCACAAATTTTAGGAAGCAGATGCACTGGAGCCAAAAGAGCATCTGTCTGTGTACCCAAGCAAGACCAACAGCCCCTAGTTGGCTAATTTATTAGTTGTCCCTCTATGAAAGACTTGCATTGTGGTGTTTCTGATTACCAGCATAATGACCGAGTATTGCAATGGTAATTATTTCACATTCATATCTGATGGCTTTATTAAATTCCAAAATTAAAAATAAGACTGGAAGCTTGATTGCTACAAATTTCAATTATTCGCTTGTATTAAATATGCATGCTGCTCGGGCGGGTTAACATCTGAAATTAATTTGTGCTGTCTCCGATTGTCCTCTTCACATATGCTTATGCTTGTTCACAACTTTGTGCGTCCTGCTTAACTAATCATACAGAGATATTATAACCATTTGATAAATTTAGTAACAGCCTGCCTCCACTCCCACCTCCTGGTTACCTTTACCCCTTTATAGTGCTTCAATAAACCATGCGGCCATTCTTTTAAATGAGTTACTGTCACTTGAACAGTCATCTTTCTTCTATTTCTCTTCTTTTTCCAAGAATGCATTTCTTAATTAGATGGTTGGTAGTAAAAGCACACATCTAGGCAGATGTTTTGTAAAACTGCATTGTTCGTTGACTTTAGTTTTCTTTAACAAGTTTCAGTCAAGGATTGTCAGTCATTTAAGAGAGTGCTACATGCTCTGTTTTAGCCTCCACTGTTCACAAGGGAAAAGCTATTTGAGGGGTTATGGCTGATGTAATGTTATTGCCCTTTAAAGCTTGCTGCGCTACATTTACTGTACTGTGCCCTGCAGGCGGCTAGAATCAGAGTTCAAGCAAATTCAGTTACAAATTTAATTTAAACATCAAAAAGTGAAACACATAAAAAATTGCAGATCAATTATGGAACCTCAGGGACTTTGTAAATTGAGTTCTACAGTACCAAAGAACTGTACCTGAGGGTAACTGCAACCAAAGTGGAACGATTGACCAATGTTATATGTCAAGACTTTCCTGCCAGACATAAACCACAGCATATATTCTGAGCTGAGGTTTATTTTTTGTCCCATTCAGCTAAAACTGTAACATATGACAAATTCAGCAATTTATCTTTTAATCTAAAAAAGGTAAAATCTCCAGTCTTTTTTCTTCCTTTTTTCGCACCTATTCTGAAGATATTTTTGAACTCAAAACAGCAGAGGCACTTTTCAATATGGCATTTACAGCAACTATAGCACATTTTTCTTTGTGTGTGCAGCTCAGTATATACAAATTTACATCCAGGTGTAATTTAAAAAAAAAAAAACTCACCTGGCTAATATTCATTACCAGCCAGCTTGCATAAAGAGTATAAAAAGTTTTATTTTTAGATCTACTGATAGGGACCTGATTACTTAATGCTATAAAAAGATGCTAAATTAAATTCCCCTAGAATTATTTCTGCAGTTATATGCAATATGCGCCCATCTATTTATGGATGCCACCTAATTGAGAATCAGAATTCCTTCATTCACCAACTTTTCCCATGGTATATAGGAATATAATGTGGAGGAGTCGCACAAGAACATACAAATAAAGATCAAAAAATGTGCAAACATTCAGACACAGAAACTTACAAGTTAATAAACTGTGGCCTTTACCTATATTCATTGACAACAGTAACAATAACAACAATGCTACATAATAAGTAAGGGATGCAGGTCATTTGCGAATTTGATGCCAGTGTGTGACAGTCCTGGCTTCCTCCACTGTCCCTGGCAGCCTGAACCTGGAACCATGATAACATGTCCGAGGATTAACTGAGCAAATAAGGACACACACAGTTAGTAAAGTGGTAGTGCAAAGTACTTCAGTGCAGTATTCATATACAATTCCCAGGCAAAATCAGCAGAGGCAAGGTCCCAGCGCCAGCAGCCCACAAATAACTCTCCTTCCGATTCCTTTTGGCATTTGCAGGACCTTTCATAGCTCTCCACAGTTCAGCAGGAGGGATCCGGTCAACTCTGGAGCACCTTGCATTTACTTCCTTTATGGGGCTTCCCCTAACTCCTTTACTGCCTTTTTACCACACTGGATCTTGACTGGTTCTTCATTCATCACCTTGATCTTACGCCCTCCATTTCTTATCTTGCTCTGTCATCCTTTCCTTTTTGCTCAGGCTTCTTTTAGACTTCTCAGGAGGCAGGTGCACTGGTGCTAATTTCAGACCCCAGAGTGCTAATGAGACAATTGCCTGAACCATGAATGAACGCTCAGTTGATCACCCCAGATCACGACTAGAGTCGTTCCACCTAGCTATCACACACACACACCTACAACCCCAGATAAGCCTGAGTGCTCCATTATTTATTTATTTGATTAAAATACCCAATACCACAGACTCCTCTCATGACACTGTGACTTGTTAAGAAGTGTGACGGCTGCTGGGAAAAAAAATATTAAGATGTTATGTTGTTTATGTTCTGATGGAATAGTAAAGTCTACCAGAAGGGTGATTTTGAAACGGGTTACTGGCTGGATGCGTGGGGTGATTTTTCTCCACTCATTTTAAAGCCCTAATATTCTATACTCTTGAAATGAGTGCTGCCTCTAGCCAGTAAGTCTGTCTGCTGTGTGAATTATACCTTGTATTCTGGTCTATGTGTGGGCAGAGGCTGTGCTAAACCACACAGTTACTGAGGATGACAGAATGCTCTCAATTGTAGATCTGTAGAATTGGGTCAGAACTATTCAAAGAAGAAAGATGTGTTTGTCTCCTGTTTGAGATTTTTTGAAACAATGGTGCCAATACATTGGAAAGATTGCATCTTACTCAAAACTGTGTTTGTGATTTCTATGGGGCAATGGAAGGGTTGATTCATAAGAAAGTCTATTATCCTCTCAACTGCTTTTTGTGCATTATGTCACAAATAATTTTCAGCACACTACATTGCCAGAACTCTCTCCTGTAGGCAAAATTTTCATCATTGCTAATGAGGTATACAAGGGTTGTTTCATCTGCAAATTCTGTTCTCTTGGTGGAATAGTCATTGGAGGTACACTCATTGGTGTACAAAGAGTAGAGAAAAGTTAAGAGAAAACAACCCTGAGGCACCCCTGTGCTAGTGGTTAGGGGGTATGAAAGGTTAGAAGCCAGACACACTAACTGCTTCTTGTCTAACATATAATCAAGAATCCCCTGGCTGATGGAAGGGTCCATGCTCAGTTGTAGCAGTTTGCCATGGAACTGCTAATTCAGTTTGTGGTTGTAAGTAAAAGAAAGCCAAGTGGGGGAAATGCCAACCATAAAGAAGGTCTTATCCCTAGATTCAAAAGCAGTTTATATTAGGAGCAAAGTAATGCCCACGCATGCTGACACTTGCTCATTTCAAACATATTAACAATGGAAGTCAAATCTTTGGGATAAAAGAAAAACTCTGGGATTACCCAGGCTTGCCAATTGCTCCCTATTCAGTTTTGGCAGTTGTTGGCATTACTTAAAGTGGGAATTATTCTTTTCATAGCTTCCATGAGCATCTCAAATCACATATTCTTCAGCATCCCTCTGAGTCTAATCCCCTCCATCTCTGTCTTGGTGCACCACTTCAAACCATCATCCTCTGCCTTTTTGCTCCACATGCCCAAGCCACCTTAGTATGTTTCCTCACTTATCACCTCAACTCCAAGTCTTTCTCTTAAGTCAGCATTCATCCTCCTGCCACTCCATGTTTGTTTCATGTTCCACCACCATTGACCACTTTTCATTCCCACAGGGCATACTATTACTCACACAACCTTCATAAGCTTTCCCTTCGATGCCAGAGATACTCCTTTAGTAGTCACATTAGGTGATGGCTTCATTTTCTTCCCTGCACCTCTCACCCTTACTATTACTGCTTTGCCTACACCACCGTCAGCACTGAACATTGTCTTTTAAGTAGCAGAACTTCTCTCCCTTTTCCAAAACAATTAAACTACAGACACCTAAATTAAATCTTGCTATATCATTCTCCACCCCTTTCAAACACATTCTACTTCTTTTGCAATTCAGATGGAATTCAGTATCTGGAGAACAAACACACAAATACAGACAATGTGCAAACGTCACATGCACAATATGTGAACCCAGGGACATGAAGCAGTGTGATAATGACACTAACCACTGTTCTATGTATTTAAGAATGAACATTTACATTTAATCATATTAATACATTTAGTTCACTATCTTTCCATGCATTCATTTGTCACCAATTTTTTGAGCTTTCAGTGAAATGATCTCTATCCTAATCCACCCTTGAATGGGACATCACTTCTAAACTCAAACCCACTCTCATCAAATCCCCAATTTATTACACATGTGTTTGAGATGCATATAGAAGATGAAAAAGCCAGAAGAAATTGAAAACAACTCATAGATAGTGTGGAAGAAAACAAGGAAACAACATAAAAGTTTGGGGATTCTGCCCCATATACTTGTGAAACAAGCAAGAGATTTGATAAATATATCTTCACAAAAGAACTGATGAGAGGTGTAAAATGGCCAGCAGATATGTGCAACAGACAAGAAAAGGCAGGATTTAGGGAATTGATGAAAGTTGAGGACAGAATCCTGGGGAGCAAAAGAGGAGATGATGTCATCTGAAGGCAGGTTCTGGATGGTCAGAAGAGAAAGTGTTGTCTGAATCCTGAGGAACAGAAGAGTGGTTAGTGTGTGGATTCTTCTGCAGTTCTGTAGCTGAAAAGGAGAAGAGTTAGAGGGTAGCACCAATCCCTAGCCTGGTGAAAAACATTTATTTGAGCCCTTAAGTTGTCTGTCATGCACACGTGTGGGACTGTAGTAGCTGTCAGACTAACAAATGAAGTTCTGGGAATCTATACTAATAAAAGGCAAAGCCCTCACTCACTCACTCACTCACTCATTCACTCACTCACTCACTCACTCACTGACTCATCACTAATTCTCCAACTTCCCGTGTGGGTGGAAGGCTGAAATTTGGCAGGTTCATTCCTTACAGCTTCCTTACAAAAGTTGGGCAGGTTTTATATCGAAATTCTACGCGTAATGGTCATAACTGGAAGCAGTTTTTCTCCATTTACTGTAATGGAGATGAGCTTCAACGCCGTGGGGGCGGAGTTTCGTGTGACATCATCACGCCTCCCACGTAATCACGCAGTACATAGAAAACCAGGAAGACCTCAAAAAGCGCTGAAGAAAACATGCATTATATAATTGAGAAGGCAGCGAAACAATTAGAAGCGAGCGAGTGACATATACAACCATATTCATGAGTTCTGCTACTTGAAACAAAGCACGATGTAAACCTACACTTTAAATTAAGTTCATAGACAGGCTGCCGCTGGCGTTTGTAATTTAGTGCCTGCCCATATAAGGACGTCCGTCAGCGGCAATCCAATAGCAAACTGCCACGGGTAAATATTCACGGGTGAAGGACTGTGCTTATGGAGAGGAAGATGAGATGGTCAGGGTGGTGTTTGACACAAACTCAGCGAAACTGCGAGAGAAAGTTTTAAGTGCCAGGACTAAGGTAACATTAAATACAGCCATGGACATAGCATGAGATGGCACCAGCACAGCTGGGAACCTTCGATGCATGTACACCGAGCGGCTCACGTGAACTGACACAGTGCACAGATAAAAGGCAACAGTTCCAAAGAGCTGAACAAAACCGAATTACACAATTGAAAAGGCAGCAAAAAATATGAAGCGTCTCATACATACAAGCATATTCATAAATCCAACTACTGCGGAAACAAAGCACACGTTGGAAAAGTCAATGTCCGCTAAAGGAAGACAGTGTAAAAAACCCGTGCATGCAGTGTGTCAGGTCTCAGATAAAGAAGAAGACGAGCTGTTTATTGATGCAGTAAGAAACGAATCGATGAATGAAACCTGTCATCTTTACAACGATTGACAAACACGGAATGTAACTTGAACACAACACATCCTACAAATACGAACCTGATTGAAAGAAATAATGATAATCAAATCCTTGATGACAGCAACACTCAGTAACACTCACAAAACAAATACTGTATATTGACAGTCATGTTACGTTATTTTTAAAATGTTCCCTTTTCTTTTTCTAGCTTTTTTAACACACTACTTCTCCGCTGTGATACGCGGGTATATATGTATATATATATAACCCGATCTACATACTCGAATAATGGATACTTTATTCGCCATCAGTGATTGTTTTGGTAAAGCCATACTCAGTGTATTCATTAGATGAACGGTAAAAAGTAAGGGCAAGGGAGGATGACTTATTGAGGCATGCAGGCTGTAGTCTTGCGTCAACTCTATCTGAATTGCGATCACATTTGAAAAAATATATCTTTTCAAGTTCTATTTAGTCCATATGTGTCAAACTCAAGGGGCGGGCCACATCCGCCCGGCGTGTAATTATATCCGCCCGAGATCATTTTATATACTGTATTATTGTTATTAAAGCCGGGTATATGAAGCGCTGGTAACACAATAAACTACAGATCCCATAATGCAGCGCTTCAGCTGTCTTGCCGACAGCTTGATTAAAAGTTACCGCGTTAATCAAGTCTACCTTAAGATGCTGCAAGTTATTGCGAAGCTAGCTCACACGATGCTGAAGAGAAAAGTTGATTCTGAAAATAGAGCCTTTAAAACCGATGGGAGGCTGAGTATATGTTTACTGAACCCGTGTGTCTCATTTGTGGAGCTAATGTGGCTGGAATTACAGAATTTAATCTAAGACGGCACTATAAAACAAAACATCAGGGTAACCTGAAAGACCTGAATGCAATGCAGAAGATACAGAAAGCAGAAGAATTAAATAAGAATCTGACACTTCAGCGGACGTTTTACCGTGCACAATCACAAAGTGATTTCAATTGAGGCTGCTTTTATGGGAGACACAACCACTTGCCCCACTTTCCCTATTACCAAGTAATGTTAAACCAAGTCGTCACTACGGTGTTCCCAAATACGCACTTTGCTGATAAACTGAGCGCACTGCGCACTGAGTTTGCACGGCGCTTTGGTGACTTTGAAGAACAAAAAGTCCGTCTACATGCGGCTCGAACCTTGTGCATGTTTGGTAGCACATATCTGTGTGAGAAGCTCTTCTCAGTGATAAAGACTAACAAAACAGCACACAGGAGTCGCCTCACTGATGAGCACCTGCAATCCATCCTGAGAATCTCCACAACACAGAACCTCACACCAAACAGAAACGAACCTGTGGCCAAAAAGATGCCAGGCGTCCAGCTCTAAAATGACATATGAGCAAAGACAACTGAATGATTTGATTTTTATTGCTGAAAGGAACACATTTTATTTATATTTCTAGGTTTTGTTATGCAGCATGTTCATATTTGAATTTGTATAATTTTGACAGGATATATTTTTATGGAGAGCAAAATCTTTTGGGATATTTAAAATCTAAGTTTATTTTTTATAAAATATAAAATTACATAAGAGTAAAGAAATTTGAATGTTTGTTCTTTTAATGTTTACTTTATTTCTAACTTGTATAATTTAGACAGGATATATTTTTATGGAGAGCAAAATATTATAAGTTGTTTAAGGTTTGAGTTGATTTATTCAGGAATAATATTCCTGTCTGTTTTTACCATTCCTACCAAAGATATTTCTGTCGACTAAATAAAAATTCCTTCTATTTAAAATTTAAATAGAACTTGAACAAATACGATAGTTCATAATATCCACGCAGACTTGCACGTAAGAGCGGGTGTCATCCGTTTTAACAAACAGCGTATTGCACTGATCTGAAATAGCTGTGTGTGTATATATGTAGATATGTATGTATATGTATATATATGTTTATATATGTGTGTGTGTATGTATATATATATGTATTTGTGTGTATATATGTGTGTGTATGTATGTGTGTATGTATATGTATGTGTATATGTATAGATATGTATATATATATATGTTTGTGTGTGTGTGTAAATATATATATATTTATATTTTATATATATATATATATATATATATATATATATATATATATATATATATATATATATGACAACAACACTCATCACTCACAACAGTGACAAAACAATAACATTGACAATCATGTTATGTTATTTTCAAAATGTTTCCTTTTCTTTTTCATTGCTTCTTTAACACACTACTTCTCCGCTGCGAAGCGCGGGTATTTTGCTATATTATATATGACTTAAGTAAGTCAAATAATATTTTATAATGGTTACAGTGCCATTGAACAGTGTTGCCATTCTAACCTTACAATTACTGTTGTGATCTCCGTTTGCTACTTGTCGAGTTTTTCAAGAGAATTTCTCTTCACCTGTCTAAACTAATGTCTAACAATCTCAAAACAATATTTAATATCTTTGTACTTCATTTGCTCCTTGGAGTAGCATTCACTTTGTGAATTTCTCCTTGGGATTAATAAAGTATATTAGTCTATCTATCTATTTATTGTGACAGGGGCTTGGCGCCCTTACCTAGCCGGGACACCCCTGCACACTATATTCAGGGGGAACAGCCATGGACTTTGCAATACCTCCCCCGAACGCTAGTTGGCCACCTCCTTGGGGTGAAACAGTGTATCGGGTTCCCGCAGGGCATCCTGGGAATTGGAGTTGGGTGCAGCCCTGTTGGGTCCAGCAGGTACCACCAGGGGGCACTGTATTTGGGACTCCTGAGCCCGTGTGGGCAGCCAATCCATTACACCTGGAAGTGAAGCAGGAAATGAGGGATCAAGCACCTGGAGCATTTCCAGGTGAACTATAAAGGGAGCCAGTGACCACCACTCAGGGGCCAGAGTCGGGTGGAAGGAGGACTAAGCTTGGTGAGGAGTGCTGGAGTGAGAAGAAGAAAGTGTTCATTGTGTGCTTGGGACTGTGTTGGGCTAGTGAGACATGAGGATGAGGTGTCTCACAGCTGAAGAAAAATAAAATTTATTTAATTTTATACGTGCCTCCTGTGTCTAATCTGTGTCAGGTCGGGCGCTATATAGCGCCTTTCTTACACTGGCGTAGTCGGCAGGATGCTCTGTCTGTTCCAAGACAGGGACCTGCAGTAACAAATCATTGTTCTTCACAGTATGGCCAAGCTCCCCAGGTGCGAAGGAAGGAGAACGGGCATTGCTGGAGTGCAGCGGGCTCCCGCAAGCACGCCACCGCAGAAGGTGCCTGAGACGGCATGTCGCCTAGTGAGGCCATGCCGGGGATGTTTCCCCGGACAGACAGGACCCGGGAGGTAAGTTCCCTGCTTGCTAGCAACCAGCCCTGCGGGGCCGCGTGTGTTTTGTCTTCAACAGGCAGAAGCTGCCCGGATCCTTGTCGATGGCAGGCGTATGTTGAACCGCGGCGCCTCGTTGGTGCAGCAGCAGCTGGGAGAGCTGCTGAAAAGGGGGACGCTGCAACTTGAAGAGCCAGCATGCCGCCACACTGGGAAGAAAAGAGCCAAAGTGGCCGCGGACCGGAAGTGTGTGTCTTGTGTGCCCGCCAATGACTGTATAGAGACAGGACCAAGGAATGTCAGTCTCGTGCCTGAGAGAGACCCAAATGGGTCAGAGGGAGTGGCCCACAGGAGGCAGACGACGAGTGCGGCTGACGGACAGGTAAGCCCACTGACGTCTGTCTCCCTGTTCTCGCCGATGGCTCTGCGCGAGCCGGAGGAGTCCCTTCGGCCCGCAGACTCACCTTTATTACAGGTGCTACGTGCTCTCTCTCCGTGGAGTTGGAGAAGCTGAGGGGGATGCCGCTCACGTCATCTGAGACGGGGAGAAATCGCCTAAAACAGCCGTGATAACAATGGCCGGCAACAAGTACGTGATTCTCCAACAGCGGATGTGGCGATGCAGGCTGCCCACAGAGCAAGGAGAGCGAGATGAGTGCCCCGGGTCCTAGCGCCCTGCGGTCCAAGCCTGCGGCTGTCTCCCGTCGGTCTGCATGAACACAGACGGGGCTGGATTTGAGCTTTTCATTGTGCTCAGACCCAGACCGTCAGGGCATCCAAGAAAGGAAGGAGGAGCCGAGGGGTGTATGCCGGTTCCTCCGACAGGAACAGACGTGGTGCTGGGTGTGAACGTCAGGTGAAGGGCCATCCTCTGCGGAGGCACAGGGAGAATCCTGGGCGGGTGGAGGAGCCCCCTGCGAGAGCAGTCCCGACAACAAAGAATGGATGGGCATGGAACCCACGGCGGAGGCACCGAACAGGCAAGTCGGGGGCTACCGATGGGGGCGGGGGGGAGTGCTGCAGGTGTGGAGATTGGAGGGACGCCCGGTGCAGTTGTCCAGGTAGCGCTTCTGGCCCTCCCTTTTGCTCATTCGCAGGTCTGAAGCCCCGACGAGCCATTGGACCTTCCCCATTGGGAACCTGCCCTCCTGGAACGGGCTGTTCCGTGAGAGGATTCTTCACCGGTGACCGGATGGTGCCCCGGCTGGCGGGGACTGTAGAGGCGAGAGCGGTGCAGACCAGAGGGCCGAGAAGGCCTCGGAAGGGGTGCCAAAGTGGTACGTCCCAGGGTGCCGTGATGGGCCCTGGGTACGGAGTAGGACCAACTCCGGGGACATGCTGCCCTCTCGGGATGTATCGCTCCGACGGACGGGTCTTGGCTGGCAGTGGGGCACTGTCACAGGCGGCTGGGGGGGGAGCCCATCCGGGACGCCCGAGGGGACCGGAAGAGGGCTGGTGCCTCCTCCCGACCACGAGGGGGCACCTGCCCTGGTTTTGTTGGTGGCCACGGGTAGGGGGCTCAGAAGCTTAACCCTGTAGGGGCCCATGGCCACCCCGGTGCCTGAAGAACCCTGGAGCCCAGCACTTCCGGGGGGAAGAAGAATGGTTACACCCGGAGGGCTTCCGGGTGCGCAGCCGGCACTTCCTCCACACTGGGGCGTGTCCGTGGAGGAATGCCGGGAAGCAGCTGGAGCCCATCCGGGGTGTGATAAAAACAGTCGAGAGCGGAAGTCGGATGGAAGAAGGATTGAGCTGGAGAGAGGACTGGAGGCAGCAAGAAGAAAGGCATTTGTGACTGTGAGGCCTGGACTTTGGGGGATCAGTGCTGGAGGCACTGGGTGTGCACTGACTTTATTATAAATATTGTATATATTAAATGAGTGTGATGGGTGCTAAACTGTTGTCCATCTGTCTGTGTCCGGGTCCAGTTCCACACTATCTATAACAATATCTTTGTAAAGGCAAGATGCTCACTCGGATTAAAAGGTTTTAAAATGGATGGATGAATGAATTAACAAAAAATAGTGTCTTCTGTTTGTTACTTGAAAAACAAAAAGAGAGAGTAATAAAGCGGATATATTAACACAAATATCCTAGCCTGATTTATAAATTAAAAATATCTAACACATCTCAATGACCGTAATAATAAACAGATGTGCCCTAGAAACACTGTGACCAGCTTTTTAAATAAATCTGCCTCTTGGACTGTAATATCATTTTAGAGTTTCTCACTTTAGTAATCAAACACTATTTCACATTCTCTGTCATCCTTAGCTGTCAAGGTGACCGTTGTTCTAGTACTTCACTATTATTTTTGCTTTGTTTCACTTATCCTTTCTGGGATGCTACTGAACTCATTTTACTGATTCTTAGACACTGCTCTGTCCAGCTGAATATTTTCTCTTTTCCTTTATTCAAAATGCATGTCTAACTGACTGCTAACCCTGCCTTTTTCTCTGTCTTCCATCCCCTTAGCGTGCTGTCCTCTTTTCACTGCCCATATTCAGTGTCACATCCCTTATGCTGTCTGATAGTACAGACAATGGGTTGGATGCAAGCCGGCAGTGTGCTGCCAGAGCATGCTTTGGAGGTCTGTCAGGGAGAAAAGTGGCGTCTGAATGATCCAGAATTGGGGAAAAGAGAGAAAAACTGACAATTTCTGTGCAATTCAGGAAAATATGTAACCCCTAGGGAGTGGCAGGCCCTGTAGGCCCTGTGTTGCTGACGATCATTTGAAGGCTCTGCAGTGATTATAAGGTGAAGGATGTTGGGCAAGAAGCCAAAAGATATGTTGGCTGATAGGTGGTAGGAGTCCTTAGCCAGGAAATAGTGTCTATGTTGCCCTTATAAAAACAGAAATGAAACTAGATGGAAATCAGGTATTCCCTGTAGTTTGCTATATGCAGACCAGACATTTAAGACTTGAGGATCATTTTACCCCTTTAAGAGGAAAGGCATTAGCTTGGCTATGTTGGAGAGTTGGCCCTTTTAAGGGCTACAGAGGTGGCAGGGTTGCAGAGGCCTCAGAGACTACCTGGGGAGAGATTTAGTCCGGTGTCCATGTAGGCAGCCTAAAAAGCTTCCCATCTCCACGATAGTGATCGTGAGATGAGACTTGGCAACATGAAACTGACTCAATCTTCTTTTGGTGTTGATCTGGAGTGAAGCCTCATTAATTGGAGAAAGGGATGCCTAGGTCAGGAGAGAGTGAGAAAGAAATAATAGACAAGAAGGAAGAGTGCTTTATGTGGTACTTGAAAGGTGGATGAGTAGTCAGCTCACACCAAAAGTGTCACAATTTGTTATGTTTCAGCCTTGGTCTCATTCCTAGCTCAAGTATGTTTCTTTATTTAACTTTTTTGTTATTTTTAAGATATTATTTTATTTATTTTGTTACTGATTGTGCTGATGGCGTTCTCTCTGTGTTTAATTTTTGAATATTGTGTTGTTTATTATTGTGCACTTGTGCACAACAGTATAGTGCCTGTTATGTTAATATTTTAGTTGTTTATGTTATCTGTCTTGTCCTCTTCATGTAGAGCCTCAGGAGGTGGGACCACCTAATCTTATAGCTGGAAAACTGCTTCAAGCAGTATTTAAAGAGAAGCATCTATTTATATGACTGCTTTTGCATTAAGATTCGCTCGTCTCTTGTAGTTTGTGCCTTTTCTGATTTTTGGAATTCCTAGTTTTGATCCCTGCTATTAATTTACGGTATCGTGTCATCTTACTGACAGAGCTTTTTTCCCTGGCTAACATTTATTTGTTGTTTTACTGCTACATTTGATAATTTTGAATTCTACAGTAATTTTCCATGCTTTTATGTTATTTCTGTTATTTTTAAAATTTATTTATTATGTACTCTTTATTTAATTATGGCTTTATTCCCTGTGTCCAAGAGGTGGGGCTGCCCTAACGTCACTGCTGATGAGATCTCCCTAGGACTATATACTGAGTTAGGGAAGTGGCGCTTTAAGGTTGTAGTGGAGTTCAAGTAAGTATTGCTTTTCTTTGAATTAACTGGTTCTTGGATTCATGCTTCTGTTTTTTGTGTCTCCGATTGCTGGATTTGTGTTTCAAAACTTGTTTGTTGTGAGTTGCCTTTTTATGCAAATCCTTTATCTCTTTTTGTTCTTTTGAACACTTACTTTAAAACTATCCGTGTTACTGTTTTGTCTTTAAACAGAAAGTTTATGGGTGTCTTGTAGGACATTTTGACATATTTTTGTGACAGTCCTTACTATTTTTTGATCTCTAAATTCTAGCTCCCTCAATTGGAGCCTTAAAGATTGTAAGACAACAGGTTGTAATTGTGCAATTAGCTGGATTGATGTGAGCCTCTTCTAAGCTGGCCAGTGAGGGTCCTGTTCTACTTTGTGGCAGTTTTTAAAGGTCTAATTACCCTTTAATCATGTTTGGGACTCTGCATCACAGCATATTGTTAATAGTTTCTTTTTTCAAATCTATTTGCTTCAGGTTTGCCTTATTCGTTAACCTATTTTGTTTCCCTTTTTCGTGCCTGTGTTACTTTTTGAATAAATATAAAGTATTTGGTTAATGAAAAATTAAACATTGAAGGAACTTAGCTTTGTTTTCTTGGCCTGGATTTTTTTTCTCCTTTTTCCTCTCTCTCCCTTTGATATTTGTAACATTCAAGCCTTTGTCCCACTTTTGGGTTTGTGCAGGGTATAAGCCTACCTCTTGAGTTTGGCGCCAGGTTGTCTGAAGTGGTGAGGCATACTCTTTTGTTGTAGACTTATAGTGGAGTGGAAGTCTGGCTTGTGTTTTTTCAGGAATGCTCCATTTTTTGGGGCTTTGCAGCAGTCAGTATCAAAATAGATTATGCTATGGTTGTTAGGTGGCAGGGCTACACTTGTCAACTTTGTTTTCAAAGGAAATGTCTTTTACTAATATAGAATGACTGATTTATATGACATTTACTTTTGGCAATGTTTTGATACAGCTTCAAGCTTCAGACACACTTACTGCATTCTCAGCTCTTATAAATTCTATCAGGACAATAATTTTATACGTTCTAGATGACATGTCAACATCTAAGCGAAGAACAAAGAGTATGGACAAACATTCGAAAAAGACTTTTTCTTTATTAGAGAGAAAGAAAAGATATTCACTCACAGGCAGTTATACGTTGCATTGTCACGATGTAAGTCCAAATACGGAATCTAAATTCAATGCAATCTTGAAGAAAAGTTAATTCCAAACATTGTTTTTACTAAAGCTTTTACTAAAGTGGAAATAATGCATATGTAACAATTCCCATGAAAATAACAATCTCTTTAAATTGTATATCTGGCAAACCAAACCCGGGGGTGGGCGAGCGAAGAGAGTAGGGAGAGGAGCCCCCTAGTTCCATAAAAATAAATACTTTTTGTTATCCAAATTAACTTTTTAAAAACCTTACAAATTTAACAAATACATATGAACAATAACAATTAAGGACAACGTATAATTAACACTAGAATTACCAGAGCCTATGATATAACTCTTAGAACCGGCCCACCTTAAATCCGTTCACACCTCTCGTTTAGTGTCTTTTGTCTTGTAAATGTGCCGATTAAGACAAGCAGCAAGCAGCCTGCTATTCCATCCCCCACCGCCGCAAAACGTGCACAAAGTTCTCCCAGCTCATGCCTTGATTATCTGGTAGTGGAAATAATAGATCATTATTTGGAACATATGCATTTCATGTATGTTCCGTTTCTACAATAATCTGTGTAAACACATTGTTAAAAAACGTTAGCGAACCCGAATTTTTTTTCATATTTTAGTAGTAAATGACAAAATGTTGGCATAAACTATATAATGTGTGAAGCCTGAAGTCCAAAGATCAGATAAACACTTTCACAAAAGGTTCAAGGGTAAGACAACAGTTTCCATGGCATAGCGGTAAGATTTGCTGACTTGTAATCATGAGTCCCCGGTTCGATCCCGACTACCTCCTATAGTTGCTGTTTTTAATAGTGAGTTGCTCTTATTGTTAATATTATATAGTACACACATACATTTGGTTTGTGTCTGTAACAGATGGCGTAATTTTATAGTACTTGTAAAAGTTACCTTTTTTTTTCACTTTTTTTCTCTCAGTCACAATTACGATACATACTACCGACCAATTCAAGGGATCTGACGCTGTTACTTTTTATTTTATTTTTTGAGGCAATGGAAATGGACATTTTCTGATCTGGAGGGATAAAAGCTGACACACAAACGCTGGTGAATCTGCCTTCTTCGCATCTCACCATCACTTGATTTTTTAAATTCAGTTTTATTAAGTGTTCCTGCTTATGCTGAATTAGTATGCACCTTATGGTCTATGGTGTCAAAAAAAAACAAAAAAAAAACAGAGACATAGTTATATATGATATTTGAAATTATTCATTTTATGACCTGTGTAGTACATTTTGGAAAACATTGTGGCACGTTTGCAACATTATTCATATTATTCATATTCATTCGCATAACATCTTGCGCTTGTAATCAGTGACCGTGTGTTTTTTTTTTCCCCGATGTTGCCAGTTCTCACATGTTGCTGTATGGTGGTGTTTCTTTTGTACTCCAGGATATGCAGAGGAAAGAATAGTACAGAAAGGTCAGTTCAGTGCTATATACAATCATCAAATTCAAATGTTAACAGTTCACACACATGCAATGACCGTCATTCCTACATTTATGACATGTGTACCTGTTGCAATGTACACACTTCTCTCTATGCAAATGCGTTACTTTTTTACTTTACCGGGATTTATGTAGCGGAAGAACGTGGAAGTTGGAGTACGCACAGATTCCTGCATCTGGATTTTTCTGTGCGTAAACACATTTCGGCTTTTGTGCTTACGCCATGTTATAGTACGAATTCTACACATGGCGTTATGCGAGGCCCCAGGTCCTTAGAAATTAACGCGACGCATGCGCGACTTACAGTACCAACAAAAAGTCGGGGGGCGCAGTATGCTAAAAGTTGGAATGTGACGTCAGAGTCTCTGTTTACTATCTACATGTGACAGAAAGCCGCCTTGCAGATCCTACGAGATCGGTGTGCGCGCTTCGATGTTTGATGAATGGTTCGATGTTGTGAAGCAAAATGCTAACATACAGATGTATTTGTGGTGCTTTTATATTCAAGCATCGCATATTCACGATCGTAATGACACAATACATTTTAAAAGTCTCACATACCGTCTTCTGTGCCGTCTTTTGTTCTAGGGCTTCCTCCAGTTCTGACAGCGGCGGATTGCCAGCAACAGATTGCCACACTGAGCACATTAAATGTATAATATTCTAACTCTCTGCACATTTAGAATTCTTAGATTTATACTTGATATCACTTTCATGATGAAATGCATTAAAGTATGTATGCTACATTTTACCGATAAATTTGTAATTTCGTTTAAATAATGAATACTGTTAATAATTCCACACATGGGGTAACACGGTGGCAGAGCGTTAGCGTTGCTGTCTTGCAGGGAGTTACGACGCTGATATTCATTGCCTGGAGTTTAAATGTTTTCCTGCTGGGTTTCCTCAGTGTGCTCCGGTTTCCTTCCAAAGTTATGCAGATTTGGTTACACTAAAATGACGCTAGTATATTTGAGTGCTTGTATTCACCTTGCGATGAGCTGATACCTCATCCAGGGATTGTTTCTGCCTTGTGTTAGCTGAAATGGACAAATCCCTGGACTGGTGGATTTAATCATTAAACATCCTTTTCAGAGATATTCTGGTAAGGTGTCATCAGAATTTAATGTGTGTTCCAGGCAATTCACAACACAGCGAAGCCGAACCTGTTCTCATCCTGATAATATCTCGTACTGCCACCTTGGTGGATTCCTCCAGATTTACGTAAAGTATGCACGTAAATATAAATTGTACAATGCTTGCGTAGCAGGAGCGTCCACTGCAGCATACGTCGCGTGAAGTATAATCTCGAATTAAAACTCCAGCACTTCACTCCCAGATAATCAAGGCATGAGCTGGGAAAACTTTGTGCACATTCTGTGGTGGTGGGGGATGGAATAGCAGACTGCTTGCTCCTTGTCTTAATCGGCACATTTACAGGACAAAAGACACTGACGGAGAGGTACGAACGGATTTAAGGTGGGCTGGATCTACAAGTTTTTTCGTAGGCTCTGGTAATTCTAGTGTTAAACAAACCCCTCTCCCTGTCTGAAAATGGTGTAGAAATATTAAAGGTATGTTGACCTCTGCCTGCCATATCTCACACAGGAACAAAACAGTTAGAATAACAGTGAGCAAGAAATATTAAGCAGTTTATATGAAATATTTCAACTTATGTCACTGTAACTCTTAACATGAACTTATATTAATTACATTTATGCTTATGTAAAACACCAAAAACCACATCAGCAGCTACAAAAGATACACACTTCCACCAACTTGATATCCCACGATGTCACGAGCACAATGCTTGACCTCGGCGATTGGCGGCAGCTGATCAGTGGATCTGGGTTACGGAACCAGTTTTATGTAGCAGCTTTAAAATGGTTGCTGATGCTTTGAAGGAAGGCAGACACACCAATATCCAGATTCTGCCATTTATTCTATAAGACAAGCAGTAAGGGGCACAGTCAACACACGCAGCGACAGGCTCTCTCTCAGTCTCTTGTAGCAAGTCAAACAATATGCTAATGAGGCTGGATCTCCATTAAATTAAATACTTTTAAAATCCATTTTTGCTGACCAAAAATGAAGACAGAACCTCAAGATACAGCAATGACCACATGACGTGATGTTTCTATGCAGTTTGAGACAGAATACACTATTTCAAAACTTGTTATCTTACACGAGAGACAGAGAGCATAGAGAAGCATCTTAACTGCAACAGCGTCATCCAGCTTTTGCTGGGAGTCTGCTGTTACGCTACATGTGCGCCCTGTGGGTGTTTCATTAATTAAAGCTCCCCCCGCTACAAGAGGTAAACAAGAACTACAATACAGAAGATACACTGATTGTATTCAAATTAAACAAAATTCACAACATATAAAACAGAAGCATTTCAGTATTAAAAAGTCCATAGTTTTTCGAACGTTCACTAAAATAAAGCATAATAAACTGACTCAGCCACAGTAGCAAGAACACACCCCTGACGAACCCCGGAATCAACTGGGAAAAACACAGAAGTTCTGCCTCCATTCTGCACAGCCCTCACAGTACCAATGTACAGGCCAGCCATGATATTCAGCAACTTTGAGGGGATCCCGTGAAGTCTCAGGATGTCCCACAGGGCAGCTTGATCAACTGAGTTGAACGTTTTATGAAAATCGACAAAGGCTGCAAAGAAATTTTGCCGATATTAACATTTGCCCTCCATGAGAACCCTCAGTGCCAGGATGCAGTTAATGGTAGACTTCTTAGGCGTAAAACCAGACTGCTCCGGTTGGTGGTATGTGAGCAAGTGATCACGGATCCTATTGAGGATGACCCTAGCAAGGACTTTACCTGACACAGAGAGCAGTGTTATCCCCCTATAATTACCGCAATCCAGGTGATCATCCTTCCCTTTCCAGATTGGGACAACAAGTCCTGTTTTCCAGTCAGCTGAGATGACACTCGTCTCCCAAATGGAAGCAAAGATTGCTTGCAATACCAGGAGGACAGCCTTACCACCAGCCTGGAGAAGTTCACCTCTGATGCCACAGATCCCTGTAGCCTTCCCTACCCTCAATTGGTGCACCACCTGTGTGATCCAGAGGACTAGCTTCAAACAGCTGCTCAAAGTAGCCAGCCCAGCGGGTCACAACTGCAGTGTTATCCATAAGGACCATACCATTAGCAACCCTGACTGTCACTTAGATTCGAATGTGTGTAATGCTTCAATTTTCTGTAAGCAGGATGATTTGTCACTAGACCAGAAATGGTGTGTCATTTGCCCACAGATTCTTCTAACAAATGCCTCCTTATCTGCCCTCAGAGCACATTGCAGGTGCCCTTCTTACTGCTTGGTACAGACCGGAATTGTCATCAAGCTGTGCGCTGTGACACCTCTAGATGATTTTTTGGGTGCCCTGTGAAATAAAACACCTCCCACATCACATTAGGATCAGCAGTTGCACCCAAGTCTGCAAGTTCCTCACATAATCTGTGTGCAAACCCATTAGAAAGAGCCTGTTCTTGGAGTATGGCCTGGTCCAGCCACATTTTCCTCGTAGGTAGTAGCCTATTGGACCTAAGCTGGATCTTCAGGGTAGCAACAACAAGTCTGTGGTCAGAATTCACAAACTGGGCACTTCTGTAGACCCTGCAGTTTTGTAAGAACCTCCAGCGTCTGCTCATGAAGATGTGATCAATCTCCTTCATTGCACCACCAGTATTGGAGTACCAAGTTCAATGATGCAGCTCAGGGCACTGGAACCAGGATCCAGTGATCTGCAGCCCTTGACTTTTTGCAAAGTTAAGGAACATGGAGCCACTGTCACCACATTCACCAGACCCATGGGGACCAACACTGTTCTACCCCACATGTTGTTAGCTGTTAGCTGTTATTTGTTGAGCTGTGCTCTCCCCTTCATCTTGTCATTTATTAACACACCTGTCAGTCATGTCCCACACTCACAGTGGTGTCATAAATGTCTATGAAACTCACATAGAGCATGTAGGTCCCATAATAAACATATGAATACAATACACCCCATGTGTCTCACGTAGGCACCCCTTTATCTCTTGTTTCGGTCAAGTCCAAAGCATATCTTTAAGGTATATGAACCCCTAAGTCTGGTTAGTTGTGGTATGCAGCAATTTGAAACTCTGTCTACGCACTTCTGTTTGTCTTGATCCAACCATGGAAATCACTCGCCTTGTAAGTGTCTTTTAAAGCTTTATTGTTTAATGTACACTGTCGGCTATGTATTGCTTTGTAAATCATTCTTTATTGTCTTTGGTTGTACACCCATTAACCACAGAGTGAAGTTGCAAATAAAATGTCTCTCTCAACAAGACAATCACTCACTGTGGTCAGAGCATACACTGAGACAACAGACTAGGCACGCAGAGAGTGCCTTAATCTGAATCTCATAATATGCTAGTTGAAAAAAGAACATCACACACCATTGGAAGGAGCTGATCCTCCACAGCAACAGCTAGTCCCTGAGTATGACAGCCATCAGAGCGACCAGACCAATAAAATGTGTACCACCTACAGAGATCTGGCCAGTCCCAGGTCTGAAATACAGAGTTTACGAAGCTCCTCCAACAGCAAAGGAAGATGATCATCATTCTGGAGAGACAAGAAGTCCATGTGCTTAACCTGATGAGTCACCTCAAATTGGGACCTGAGTGCTGCTGTGCAGTGGGCAACGCCTCAGCACCACACCAGTTCCGATCCCCAACAGGCCTGACCCCATTGGCTCTCTGACGGTTTTAACTCTTGTGGGGATGAGATTCCCAAGGCCTTCCCCCCGTCCCCTTCATAACACAAGCAGCCTTCCTATGGGCAGCTGCAGTAAAGCTAACCCCGCTTAGAGCAGAAAAGAGTTCTGAGTACTCTGTTTCTAACAACCACTCTTAATTAACCCACCTATTCAACTTGTCTCACTGAGGCAAAAAATGAAGCAGAGAACTCTTTTATAACATCAAAAAAACAATTCTCATTGGAAAGCATTTTTTATGGAGAGCTCAAATTGGATATACCTAGTGAAAATAAGACTTTTATCATTATCTTTCATTCATTAAATGGTGTCCCATTTGGACCCTGCTACCCAGCACACAATGCTGTTGTTAAAAGTCCTGCGTAGCCAGACACCATGTAATGGAAAAGCAGATTACATTTATAAGAATATGCACAGATCCCCTTTGAAGACAAACCTCTTCATAAAGCATCCTGGAGCTGATTAGATTTTCAGACCCATCTGGTTTGCTCCTGAATGTCTACAGCTGCACTGATCTTATTAACTGTCAACAACTGTAGTTTTGCTTGTTGTCATTTATTCTTGGGTCTAAATTAACTATTTTGCTTATTATGCTTCAGTTTACAATTGTTCTATCTTTTGCTTTTTGACTTTGTGATTTCTTTTTAATAATTAAGACATATTCTGTCTATATTGAGTTTGTTTTACGTTACCTAAATAATAGTAATAATTTAGAATTAGAATAAAATTAATAGATATTTTCTCAATTATTACACTAATCCAATTGTAAAAGTATCTCAGAACTGCATCTATTTTATGCATAATAATATCCTCTGTGGCTAATGAAAATAGTAAAACACTGAATACCTCTTTAATACTGCTGATAAAAGAACAATTTTTATGCAATCAAAGATGATTGAATATATTATTTCTCCCAAGATTTCATTTTAAGTATTACCATTGAAATTATCTCTCAGATTATTAATTTCACACTTAATCAGACCCACTAATTTAATAATACATTTTGGAAAATACAGACTACACAGGGAATACATAAAAAGAACATTAAACATTAACTGTTTATACCTACAGATGTTATGAATAATTGATGAACTAAAATGTATTACAGTAATAAAGACATTAATAAATTGCATATGATCTGTTTTTTGAAAAATTGTATCCTATGTTAAAGCGGTCCACAGCACATCCTTTATTCCATACAAAGGAGTAAATGTTTCAGGGGAATTGTGACAAATAAAACTTAACTGCCTGTTTTTAAACAAAGAAAAAATACACTTAATATTATGGTTCAGTCAGAGTTATTGCCCTGGCTTAAGTTTATTTCTTGTATTTTAAATTTTTTTATTGTTTATTAACCTTCAATCTCAATTCTGTTTTTGGTTTGCTTTTTTTAAAAGTGTTTTTATTTACCACATCTTTCAACCTTCACAAACATATGCAGTTTTTAATATCTGGAAAAAATTTGGAATTAACTTGCTTAGATATCTTTATATAAACAACATCTTTGCATCCTATGAACAATTACATTCCAAATTTAACATTCCACCTACACATTTCTTTCACTATCTTCAAATCAGGAACTTTTCCTGATTTTCCTCATCTTGCACCCTCATCCATGCTGGAAAAAATATGGCTCAATCTCAAAGACTTAGACACCATCTCTACAATTTAGAAAATCATTTTACAATCCCTCCCTTTCAAAGATCCAAGAGGACACTGGGAAAAAGATCTCTCAATTTATATATCAGAAAAGGAGTGGAAAGTAGCAATGCAGAGAATTCACTCAAGCTTCATAAGCACAAAGCATACAATTATACAACTCAAAATTATATATGGAGCACATCTGTCTCGCCTAAAACTGTCCAAAATGTTTCCAGGACAAGATCCAACTTGCAAACATTGCAACCAAGTCCCAGCCTCACTGGGTCACATGTGCACCAAATTAACATTATTCTGGACGAAAAATTTTTAATTACCTTTCAGACAGCCTTGGTCTCACAATCCTTCCTAACCCATTAACAGCTGTGTTTGGGGTTCTTCCAGAGGGTCTTAAGGTGGAGAAAGACAAACAAATTGTGATTGCATTCACTACACTGTTGGCATGCAGACTCATTCTGATAAACTGGAAGAACCCAAACTCTCCTCTTTTAAGTCAGTGGGAAACCGATGTGTTATACTATTTGAAATGGGAAAAAATCAAATACTCACGTTAGAGGATCCTTACAGACTTTTTTCAAAACATGGCAGGATCTAATCAGTAATATTTTAAAATAAGTTCATAAAGCACAGAGAATTTATTAATTTACTGTAGGTATGTTTACAAGCCTTAAATTTCACGCCGTTTGACTTGCTTTCTCTCTCAGGGGTGGGGATTGATTTGTCCTTAACTCAATTTTTCTTTTTGTAAAAACTTGATTGATTTGTATGGATTGCAATAAAATTAATAAAAATATAATAATAATATGTGTTCTTGAATTATTGCATTTTTAAGTTTTGTGCTTCTATTGTGTCACTATTCAAGGAGTGGATGTAGAGGTAGTCAACATTAATGACAGGCTGGACCAGTCTTGTAACGCACAGGAACTATACAAGAAAGGGCAAAGCAGGCTCTTTTTCCTTAGGAAACTGTGTTCCTTTAACGAGGGAAGTGACATCCTTCACATCTTCAATAACTCTGTGATGACCAGTGTGATTACCTATGCTGTGGTGTGCTGGGCTGGTAACATCACTTCAAGAGACTCCAACTGAATCAACAAGCTAATTAAAAGGGCAGAGCTCAGTTATGGGATGCACTCTGAACCCCCTAAAGTGGGTAGTGAAGGAGTGAATTGAACCAAAACTGAGTGCCATTATGAGCAATGCTGCACATCATCTCTCTGACACACAAACACTGAGAACTTTCAGCTGACAAATTATTCAGCAGAAGTGTGTCAAGAAACACTACTGGGACTCCATTACACCAATGACAATACTTCACTGTGACTGTGACAACCAAGTCAGAATGTTTTTTGCTTTATAATCATTTTGATAGGTGTTCAGACCAAAGTGTGTGTATATTTATTTAAAAAGCCAAATTTCCCCTGGGGACAAATAAAGTTCCATGTATTTATGTTTTTGGAGGCATTCTTTGTGTTTTGTGAGTGGAACCCCAAGAGTTAGGGACCACCGTCAGTCTTTATATTCTGAAGCTGGGAAGTAATCGTTACGTACTGTAGTTCAACATTATAGAGTGCACAATGAGTATTATTTTCTTCTGATATTTTTCTGCTTCTATTGAATTTTTGTTTTTGTTATTGTTTTTGATTATTGGATTATGTTTTGGGACTTGTTCACACTGGATTGTCCTGTTGGGCATATCCTTTTGCCTTATTTTTTGAAGTCTTTAAAATCTTGTGCTTTTTTATAATTTACAGTTTTATATGGCCTTTTCCCTCCTTTGAATGATATTTTCAATATTTTTGTGTTTTTCAATGACATTCAGGGTAATTATGAAACTTTAAAAGCCTGTTCTCCATTTTTTTGTGTTAAGTAAGGCTGTAGCCTGCTTGTGAAGCTGGAAGGTCAGGCTGCCTGGGATGTGGCCTATTTTTGGCAGGTTAAGAAAGGCCTTGGTCTGGTCTTTGTGTCTTTTTTGAGGCATATCACATGTTTACTGTTACCAGTGCACTCAGATTATATCACACAATCTTTATTTCCTTCAAAAACCATGGCTGACTAGTGAAGCTACATCGTAAAATGCATATATAAAGCATCCTGGCGACTACAATAACTTCATTTATTTATTTCATAACTTTATTCTCTTATTCAGAATGTTCTATCATCTTTACCATTTCAGAGTGTTGTAGCTATTATGTTTAGCTAGCATAAGTACTACTTTAAATAATATTTTCCTGTTTGGGTGGTGGAAACCTGAAAAATATGATGTTCACACCTTATGTCTTTACTCCCAATGTAATGAAATTGCATTGTGTTTTATACATAGCACAGACCTAATATCCGTTTAGTTTTCATGTATTTTTATCCAAGTGACTCTGCTCATTTGTTTCCATTTTCTTAGTTCCCATACTCACCCATTAGCTGCAAAAACTTGATTCTCATTTGTGAAATGCATCTCAAGTTTTAGGGTTACATGAGCTCTGCAGGCTTTTTAAAAGTTAATTTAAGCCAGTTTAATTTTTGCAAAATATCATGAACTCAGAATTTAAAGTTCCCAAAGTACCATGTCTACCACACTTCATGATGGAAAATTTCATATATCTGCAGTTCTCTGTGTGGAGAAAAAAATTATAATGTTTGTGTGAAATTCAACCTTAAAGAGCTTCCATTTCTGGTCCTGTGAACTAGTTAGATAACTTTTAATGTAACAGTGTGAATTCACCCTAATAATTCACTTTGTAATTTTAAATACCTCAATCATGTCACATCCATTTGCTTAGACTGAAACGTTCAACTTCTCCAGCCCTTCAAATACCTTCCAACTGTAACAGTCAGGGGATGCAAGATATGAGGGAATGGAACTGGTCTTTTAACATGGATTTCTAGTGAATGGCCCTAAAAAGGACCACTTGGCTTCTTTAACACCGATTACACCATGTCACGCAGGTCTTCAGTGGACACTTGTACTCTCAGTTACCCCCCAAATGCTGCTCTTGGAGATTCTTTAAAGTCAGCTTCTCCAGGTATTCCCACCTCCTTGCACAGTCCACTGTCACCTGAGGAGTATGTCCCTTTCTGGTCAGGACTTACCTTCCACAAAATACCCTCTGCCAAAGGTTCATCAGCCCACCATTAAAACTCTGTTTTCAGTTCTCCTTTAATAAAGGTCCATATATTCTCTGATAAAAATCCCTCCAAATGAAAAAAGACAGCTGAGGAACTTGCCATAAAAGTCACTAATACGGCATATTTGTCATTTATCTTTTTCGGGAAGATATCAGGAAGTGTGACTCAAAAGGGCAACCCAAACTAAATGCTCCCCTATATCTTTTAAAATTCTTTATTAAACAAAGTGAAGTGAACAAACCTTTTGGTGTGCAGTGGCTCACAAAAGGGAGAAGGGGAGCTTTACTGGCCAAGATTTTTTAAATTTTCATTCCTGGACATAAATTAGTGTCCACTTTTATTTCTGGATGTTTAATTCCACTAAAAAATGTGAATATAACTTTAAAGTCATTATAATGTTCACAACTTAGCAAAAACATGTGTCCATGATTGACAATTGTGTTAGATTATCAAAAAACACACTATACATCTTCTACTATAAATATACTTCTTTTTCTTAATCTAGTGCATCTTAAAAAGATGAAAGAGCAAATAAAGGGAATCTCATCTAAATAAAAATTATACCAAATGGACTTCAACAGCAAGAGTTCACATCACAACACCCTGCTATAACTTAAATGTTATGCATAAACACTTTTGTCTTAGGCTGCATGGTTTTAAACTTAAACGCAGAATGAACCCGTTTTTATCAAAAACCATAATTGTATGATTCTTTCACTTGCCATACTGGTCTTGTACTTCAAAGAAATTCATGAGTGCATTATTTCAGAACATTATACAACTATGACACTTTATCAGTATATGATCAAGTATGCCTACTATTTTGTTTGTGGCTATCAATAACGGAAAGAGAAAACGCAGTTAGTAACATCAAACCTCATCTATATCTATGCTTTACTGGTTATTCTAATCAAGTACTTTTATAATCTTTTTGGCCTCCCACAGTTTAATTAACAAAAAAAACAAACAAAGAATACAAATAATAAACACAAGCAATGTTAACGTAAACAAAACAATCAAAAATGAACAAAAAGTACACAAAACATAGATCTGAACTCCAGCCAGGGAAAGAATTATGAACAAAACATAACACCCATTCTTTCTTAGACCCAATATAATCCATGTTCAGTCAAGAACCCATGTCTGGCAGGGAAGGCCTCCACTCCAGGAGTGACCTTAAAAAGGATTATTGTCTCTTGACTGCAATAGTCTTACCTTGTTTGATTTAGATTCATTTTTATGCTATTCATTAATAGGTTTGCTTATTAAAACAAGTAAAACCATAGTGGTACAATGAGCCTTGACCTTGACCCTATTCTTTATTTCATTTTGCAGAATATTGTGCACTTGTATTCCTGTGTCATTCATGCTTTACCCTAAATTAGTTTTTTTTTTAATAAATGAAGCTATTTTTCTTCTGTAACACTTCTTGAAAACTTTTGTTGCTTTACAAATGGCATGCATGAAGTAATGCATCAACTGAATGCAAGTAGAATGCCTAGACGACAGCCAAGGAATTACAAAATTCTAAGATGCCAATACTGAAGAAAAGCACATTAATGGTATGTCTTCCATGATTTTGTTTTTCTGCTTCTCAATAATTTGCATGTGTGATCATTTTCATCGGAATAGAAAGCACTAAACTGGGGATTGTAAGATATTTACAAGTCATTTTAAGCCTGTTGCTTGTAAAGTAAGCATAAGGTGAGCAATGTGTTTACAAATATTCATTCTACTATTACAAGAATTATTCCATTGTATTAAAGATATAATAAATAGGGTCCTCCCTGCGTGGAGTTTGCATGTTCTCCCCATGTCTGTGTGGTCTTCCTCCGGGTACTCCGGTTTCCTCCCACAGTCCAAAGACATGCAGGTTAGGTGCATTGGCGATTCTAAATTGTCCCTAGTGTGTGCTTGGTGTGTGGGTGTGTGTGTATGCCCTGCGGTGGGATGACGCCCTTCCCGGGGTTTCTTTCCTGCCTTGCGCCCTGTGTTGGCTGTGACCCTATAGTTGGGATATAGCGGGATGGATAATGGATGGATGGATGGATATAATAAATAACAAGAAACGAGATATTTATGGAATCTAGATTTACAAAGAGAAGCAACTGAAAACAAACTAGCATTAATTAATATGTACTTTTCAGTTAATGCGTTTATATACTGAACTTGCCAGGTAATGTAGTTGGTTGGAATTTCTTTTGGAGCTACATTCATACCCATAAGAAAGAAAATGTAATTAACAATGTACAATACATTACACCATCACACAATATGCAGTATAATAATAATGCACAAATACAAAAATTGACAATGAACAATTATACTCTTATTCAGTAATTTATTAAGAAAGTCTTTATAAAATAAACAAGCTGTATGCAAATATTCCAGATGTGTATTGTGTATGTACTGTAGATATTAGTTATTAGTCCTTAACTATCCCATCAGAACTTTTTGGAATTTGTTTATAGGCTTTAATTTCAGAATAAATGTATATCTTCAAAAATAAATCAGTTGATTAGGTAAAATATGAAATAACTTGTGTTTATACCAGTTTTGTTTGGATACTAGTCAAAGTGAAGTTCTAAATCAGTCCTTGTTGATTGTATTTGCATTTTCTACAATTTATTTACACTGTGCAAGCTGTTAAAGAACAGGATGATCATTAAATAAACACAAGTCATTGAATCTTGAACTTAAAATAAGAAACATTTCCTCAAAGATATTTTATATAATAAATATAGCTGATATGTAACTGAATAAAATAAAATACCTTTATTTTTCTTTTTTTGGGGGGCAATGTAGGCAGCAGTAATGATCAATAATATTCAGGCTCTGTGGTCTCTGTATTCAGTAAGCTTCGAACTCATATAAATATGTTGTTTATGAAATATTACTTGTTTATATATAACATACACATTATTTTATTTCTATTGCTTGTGCTTCATCTTTATTATGCATTCCTGCTTTTTATTTTCATTACATTTCTTATTCTCTACCAGGGGAAAAGCTGTGAAAAAACTTTTGTTTCCTGAAATTTCTACAGTAGTTGGGTTGGTGATGCTTCTAGATTCTACAAAAGCAATATAATCTAAATGTTACAAAAATGTGTTACCAAACACTTTCATTTGAGAAATTCAGCCCACTGGATCACCACCAATGCTGATGTCCTCCACCGTGGAACTTAAATAATACGCCATAAACCATACGCCAATCAGACATTTATGTGTACTCTGATAACATCTGGAAAATGTAACATCAATGAATCAAGAGCACCTTAGATAAGAAAGTAAAGAGAAAGTGTACCAAACTGATATAATAACACTTACCCTGCCAAAATTTAATCAAGGTTTCCGTGGCATAGCCCAAAGTGGACTGTACGCTGAAGAAATTATTTTACAAACTAAGTATGTAGTACTAGGGTGTTGTACCGTGTTAGCCATTATGGATGTAATTACAAGTCAAGCAAAATGACACCTTTTATTGGCAAATTAAAAAGATTACAATATGTAAGCTTTTGAGGCAATGTAATCTTGCCTGAAGAAGGGGCCTAAGTTGCCTCGAAAGCTTGAATATTGTAATCGTTTTATTTCGCCAATAAAAGGTGTCATTTTGCTTGACTTCTCATTACAAACTAAGGATAAAATTGTTATTTGAGTTGTGATTATTTTGTTGTCATTTTAACATGGTACTCTAAGGAGAATGATCTTTTCATTGAGCATTTCCCAGCACTGAACCTGGGTCCATTCATGGAACTAATACACAATGCTGGACACAGAAAGCATGATGGTGCAGTACTTTATTGCTGTTTTATTTATTTAGAGACCTGTGAAATCTTGTATTAGTTATTCTCTTTGTGGAGTGTTCATGTTCACCATAGTAGTTCCAAAAAAGATATGTGCTTTGAAAAATCTGTTTTAATAGTGTGTATCACACTACTTGCGCAAATTCTGTTTAACTGGTAGAATTCTAATCCACTATTTATAACCCAGTGGAAATGTAATGTTGAATGTTTACTCTTTATAATGATTTGTTCAGAATTTAGAATGAATGTAAGGTAATTCTAAAGTAAACATGCTCTTCCTGTGGTCAACCTTTTTATCATATTTACTGGAGGTTTTCTCTAGAGAGGAGGGGAATGAAGGTCAGTAGGAATTAGACAAAATACATGTGTGTGAATGAGTGAAAGGTCAGTGGAATGGTGAGGATGCAGGGAGTAGAGTTGGCGAAGGTGGATGAGTTTAAATACTTGGGATCAATAGTACAGAGTAATGGGGATTGTGGAAGAGAGGTGAAAAAGAGAGTGTAGGCAGGGTGGAATGGGTGTCAGGAGTGATTTGTGACAGACGGATATCAGCAAGAGTGAAAAGGAAGGTCTTCAAGATGGTAGTGAGACTGGCTATGTTATATGGGTTGGAGACAATGGCACTGACCAGAAAGCAGGAGACAGAGCTGGAGGTGGCAGAGTTAAAGATGTTAAGATATGCATTGGGTGTGACAAGGATGGACAGGATTAAAAATGAGTACTTTAGAGGGTCAGCTCAAGTTGGACAGTTGAGAGACAAAGTCAGATAGGCGAGATTGTGTTAGTTTGGACATGTGCAGAAGAGAGAGGATGAGTATATTGGTAAAAGAATGTTAACGATAGAGCTGCCAGAGAAGAGGAAAAGAGGAAAACCTAAGAGAAGGTTTATAGATGTGGTGAGAGAGGACATGCAGGTGGGTGTAACAGAGCAAGATGCAGAAGACAGGAAGATATGGAAGAAGATGATCCGCTGTGACAACCCCTAATGGGAGCAGTCGAAAGAAGAAAATTGTTGCATTTTACGTGGAGCTCTGTAACTTTATTGCTTTTTTAGTTAGGTTGGGAATTGATTGCAGATTTTTGTGGAGCATAGCATGTACTTGCTTTGCTGTTTTTACTTTACTGAGTTGTGCTTTAATATTATATTTGGTTCCTTAATTATAACAAAAAGAAAGAAAGAAAGAAAGAAAGAAAGAAAGAAAGAAAGAAAGAAAGAAAGAAAGAAAGAGGGTTTGTAAATAGGGAGCAACGTTCACTGTGGGCAAACATGCTTTTTGACGACTGTCATTATTCTTTTGGGAACAGGGAAGGGTTAGCTTTTCTGCTGATGATGCTGTGGCTGCCCACCTAACAAACGCAAACCACATGCAGTAAATATCCTTTGGGCCAGATTATATTTGAATGAGCCAGCTGGTTACTTATAGGCATGTGAAATATATGAAGAAATAATCTTTTTCACATAAAATAAAAATTAAATAAATAATTTTTTTGTCAGGGTAAAATTAGATAATCTTACTTTGGATACTTATGCTATATCTTTTGCAGCCTTCACAAAAAGAAAGGTCCATTATAGTACATTGTAAAAAGCTTTCTTGAGATGATCCTAACTTTAAAAATTGTTATTTATCCAAAGTATTCATTTTTTGAACCTTTTTCTTTGATTTTAGTGTAGTAGGCATTGTAGTACATGGTTACAGGAAGCTGGAGCCTATGCCAGTGTAAATATGCAGCAAGTAGTCTCGTTAAAGCCAGATGCATAATATGTATAAATGGGGCTGTTAAGTGAATTAAAACTGGGTGGGAACAATTAGATGGCTCACTGAGTGTCACATTTCAACCAATCTAATGCCTCATGAAAATGGTGTGTAGTGATTTTGGACTACAAAGATCAGAGGTGCTTTCATTAACCTGGTCCAACAGACATCAAGCTTCTGATTACAATAAACCGTTTACAGTTGAAAAGTAATATAAACATATAGATACTGTCACATGAGCAGAGAGCACATTGCACCTTTTAAATATAAACATCTATACTAATAAAAGGCAAAGCCCTCACTGACTGACTGACTCACTCACTCACTCACTGACTCATCACTAATTCTCCAACTTCCCGTGTGGGTGGAAGGCTGAAATTTGGCAGGCTCATTCCTTACAGCTTACATACAAAAGTTGGGCAGGTTTCATTTCGAAATTCTACGCGTAATGGTCATGAATGGAAGCTATTTTTCTCCATATAATGTAATGGAGTTGAGCTCGATGGCCGTGGGGGCGGAGTTTCGTGTGACATCATCACACTTCCCACGTAATCACGTGAACTGACTGTCAATGCATTACATAGAAAACCAGGAAGAGCTCCAAAAAGTGCTGAAGAAAACATGCATTATACAATTGAGAAGGCAGCGAAACAATAAGAAGCGAGCGAGTAACACATACTGTTCAAGCATATTCATGCCTGCAGCTACTTCGGAAACAAAGTACGGTGTAAACCTAAAGTTTAAATCAAGTTCATAGACAGGCTGCCGCTGGCGTTTGTCATGCCCACGGCTAATGCGAGATACAAGTTTAATGAGAGGACGCAGGGTATAAACGACAGTTTTGATCACTTTGTAACTAAGTTCAAATTGCTGGTCAAAGGCTGTGCTTATGGAAATTCCCGAGAGACTGTGTTTGTGGGGGATTGACAGTTAAGGCGGGTGGGAGAGTCACGTCATCATCTCCCCTCCCATTCACCTCATTTCGCTCTGAGCTGAGCTCCACGGCTAACGCCGTCTTCTGAAGCAACTTCGTCACACTGCCACCAAATACTCACAGAAAAATCCACAAGTTAATACACACGCTGTCTCTAGAGTTTCTCCACACTGAATCCTCCAGGCACTACTTGCAAAGGTTACATTAACAATCGTGTTACGTTATTTTTAAAACGTTTCCTTTTTTCTTAGCACTAGCACAGCTGAGAAGCTTCGATGCATGTGCTCCATAAAGTGTTAAAAAGTAATGCATTTAATCACACTTTGCATTACAAGCAAAGGGGAACTTTTGTCAATGCATGATTTCCTGGTACACCGATTACATTGATCAGTGCATCCCGATTCATTTTACCCTCGCACCCCTTTGGTTTGAGAAGAAGTATGAAAAAATATGAGGTTAACACAGAAAAACAGATCACCAATTCAAGCTTTATGAATAATCGATTCACCATCAATAATTGTTTTGGTAAAGCCATACTCAGTGTAATCCTCCTTCCATTTTATAATTTTTCCGCCACTAGCCATGATTAAATGAACGCTAAAAAAGTAAGAGCGAAGCGAGGGTGACTTATTCAGGCAGGCAAATATATGACAGCAACACTCATGACAATGTCAATCATGTTACTTTATTATTAAAATGTTTCCTTTTCTTTTTCATTACTTCTTTAACACACTACTTCTCCGCTGCGAGGCGTGGGTATTTTACTATATATATATATATATATGAATGACCTCCAAAGAGCGCTGAGACTTTTGATCACGTGAACGTGTCTGCAAAAAGTGGGGTCTCCTGCCCAGTGAATGTCGAGCAGCCGGTGCGCGCGCATAGCTGTGCCGGCCTTTGAAACGCTGACTGCGATTCTGCCTTAAGTCAAAGTGAGCACTTTTAATTTTTTTTGATCCTACCCCTGAGCTATAGCCCAGACAAGTGCAAACACAGGACCCCTTTTCTACACTGCGGCAAACTAATATTAAGGCGATTCGCACTTTCTTTTGCATGTATACGATTATGAGGTCGTCAGCTCGGATTATGAAGACACGTACAGGAGTGGAGGACTGACAGTGCCATCACAGCCGATTAAAGGTAGGGAGGTCTCACAAGTCTACACAAGACCCACCGCGACTGTCCCCAAAAGGCACTCATATCGTCAGTGAACACATCTCTCTATACTATATAAAAGGAAAAGGCAAGTTTCCTTTCTTTACACCTTTTTTCCTTTTATCCCAAACCAAAGCCTTTCTCTCTTAACACTGCAGAGGACACAAAACTAATTTTCTTTAACTGATGGTAATGCCGGTAAGGCACATTACCAGAGGCAGAAATTTGGACGTTCACATAGAAAATGTAATTTCCATACCACAGCCGTTGTGTAGCGCCTTTCAAAAGGGATCAACAACCGAGAGATGATCCATATACATTTTAGCTGCTGTTAGTACTACTTACCTGTTCTGTTACACCGTCTTTAAAATGTAGTTTACCCGCAACCACTCCAGTAGTGCTCAATGTACATGTACTTCTTAAAACGTTAATGTTTTACTGTTTAATAACTTATAGACTATATTTTATTATTTTTCCCTTGCACTCAGTGACCAAAGCTATACACACACATATAGACACATACATATATATACACATATATATACCTGTGTGTATGTTTGTATGTATGTGTATATATATATATATACACACACACACACCTATCTACATTGTATATATATACACACACACACATGCATACATACACACACACACACACACACACACATATATATAATTTGTGTGTGTGTATGTATGTATGTATGTGTGTGTATATATGATGTAGATAGGTATGTACAGTGGTGTGAAAAACTATTTGCCCCCTTCCTGATTTCTTATTCTTTTGCATGTTTGTAACACAAAATGTTTCTGATCATCAAACACATTTAACCATTAGTCAAATATAACACAAGTAAACACAAAATGCAGTTTTTAAATGATGGTTTTTATTATTTAGAGAGAAAAAATCCAAACCTACATGGCTGTGTGAAAAGTAATTGCCCCCTGAACCTAATAACTGGTTGGGCCACCCTTAGCAGCAATAACTGCAATCAAGCGTTTGCGATAACTTGCAATGAGTCTATTACAGCGCTCTGGAGGAATTTTGACCCACTCATCTTTGCAGAATTGTTGTAATTCAGCTTTATTTGAGGGTTTTCTAGCATGAACCGCCTTTTTAAGGTCATGCCATAGCATCTCAATTGGATTCAGGTCAGGACTTTGACTAGGACACTCCAAAGTCTTCATTTTGTTTTTCTTCAGCCATTCAGAGGTGGATTTGCTCTTGTGTTTTTGGTCATTGTCCTGTTGCAGCACCAAGATCGCTTCAGCTTGAGTTGACGAACAGATGGCCAGACATTCTCCTTCAGGATTTTTTGGTAGACAGTAGAATTCATGGTTCCATCTATCACAGCAAGCCTTCCAGGTCCTGAAGCAGCAAAACAACCCCAGACCATCACACTACCACCACCATATTTTACTGTTGGTATGATGTTCTTTTTCTGAAATGCTGTGTTCCTTTTACGCCAGATGTAACGGGACATTTGACTTCCAAAAACTTTTGTCTCATCCGTCCACAAGGTATTTTCCCAAAAGTCTTGGCAACCATTGAGATGTTTCTTAGCAAAATTGAGACGAGCCCTAATGTTCTTATTGCTTAACAGTGGTTTGCGTCTTGGAAATCTGCCATGCAGGCCGTTTTTGCCCAGTCTCTTTCTTATAGTGGAGTCGTGAACACTGACCTTAATTGAGGCAAGTGAGGCCTGCAGTTCTTTAGACGTTGTCCTGGGGTCTTTTGTGACCTCTCCGATGAGTCGTCTTTGCGCTCTTGGGGTAATTTTGGTCGGCCGGCCACTCCTGGGAAGGTTCACCATTGTTCCATGTTTTTGCCATTTGTGGATAATGGCTCTCACTGTGGTTCGCTGGAGTCCCAAAGCTTTAGAATTGGCTTTATAACCTTTACCAGACTGATAGATCTCAATTACTTCTGTTCTCATTTGTTCCTGAATTTCTTTGGATCTTGGCATGATGTCTAGCTTTTGAGGTGCTTTTGGTCTACTTCTCGGTGTCAGGCCGCTCCTATTTAAGTGATTTCTTGATTGAAACAGGTGTGGCAGTAATCAGGCCTGGGGTGGCTATGGAAATTGAACTCAGGTGTGATACACCACAGTTAGGTTATTTTTTAACAAGGGGGCAATTACTTTTTCACACAGGGCCATATAGCTTTGGATTTTTTTTTGTCCCTAAATAATAAAAACCATCATTTAAAAACTGCATTTTGTGTTTACTTGTGTTATATTTGACTAATGGTTAAATGTGTTTGATGATCAGAAACATTTTGTGTGACAAACATGCAAAAGAATAAGAAATCAGGAAGGGGGCAAATAGTTTTTCACACCACTGTATATATATATATGTATATGTAGATATGTATATAAATATGTATATATGTATATAGATATGAAAATATGTATGTGTATATATATGTATATATATATATATATATATGTAGACTCAAACCCATTATGACAGCAGCAATCCAAGCTGTGAGAAAACAGTAAAAAGATGTTGTGGTACATTTTCTGATGCAGCTAGATGAAAACAACTTTGTGACACTGCCGCCAAATACACAAAACAATTACTTTGACTATCATGTAACATTATTTTTAAAATGTTTCCTTTTCTTTTTCATAACTTCTTTAACACACGACATCGCTGCAAAGTGCGGGTATTTTGCTACAGTATATATATATATATATATATATATATATATATATATATATATATATATATCACAGCAATACTCATAACAGTGACAAAACAATTACATTGACAATCATGTTACTTTTTTTAAAAATGTTTCCTTTTCTTTTTCATAACTTGTTTAACACACTACTTCTCCGCTGCGAAGCGCGGGTATTTTGCTAGTAATCTAATAAAAGGGAAAAACCTTTCTGTAGCATCATATTATGCATGGACTTTCAACGACATGGATGAATGTTAAACAAGAATGATACTTTGCCACAGGTGCTGTGTGTACTCTCTATTGTTCAGTGTTACCATCACAGTGTAAAAATCAATGTAAACTTGAAAGAATTGTACAAAACATGCTGTCACACTCCGTTAAAGTTGTTAATAGAGCTGGAAATGAAGAGCTACAGGAGATGCAGATTTCAGTACTCAAAACACCCGAATCAACAAATCCGCCTAGCAACACCAGTAGATGCATGGATGAGCCAGCACAACATTCTCCTTCTTAATACACAACAAAACAAATAACTAAAGAAATTTAACATGACTCTCTAATTGGAAATGCAAACATGCCGTTTCAAACTGTTGTATATCCATAGCGCATGGTGCTTATCTAAACTCTGTTTGCTGTTGTTATTTTATAAAGTGATGCAATAGTTAAAATGACAGAAAGATATCGTGGCAGAGAAGGGCACTTCTCAAACATGTGGAGCCCAGTAGTTGCGGTGGTCTATGTGTGTGTTTCTGTATGTGTCTCCACTGTAGCAGTGCTCATTACAATATGCAAATTAATAACTAAGCTTCAGTTACCTTGTGCTACTGAGCTCCTGAATGGCTAACAGCAATTTTAGCTTTTTATTTTCTCTCAGTGCCAAGTCTTTTGTTCAGTATCTTTTGCTCTCTACCTGAAACCCCAGCAGTGGTTTAAAACACACAAACTGGAGAAAATGGGGATGGGTTCTTTTACCAAAAAGCCCTGTGGATGTAGCTGTTGCAGTGCAGGATTTTGTCCCCAGATCTGTATTCTTCTTTGAGAATCACATCTGGTCCCAAGAGACTAAGTAGGAACCGACCTTGGATGGGTGCCCAGTGGATAACTGGACATAATCATGAACACATCGATGATCAGTATAGCATTGATCCTGCATTGCCTCTGCACCTCTTTACCAGATAAAAATGATGCCTTATAACATGTTATCTGTAAGTGCCCATCATTGTTTCTGTAAACCAGGACATTCTAGAGCTAATGTTCATTGGAAGAATAAACAAAAATGACATAATATATTCTTGATTTGTTAAACTTATGGAGTTAATAAAATCCACAAATGCTTGCTTTGTCATCAGCACTTCTTGCGAATTTTTATGGTGGAAACATTCTGAATGCAATTTCATTAATCATAATCTTTGGTGGGAGTGAATTTGCTCGTTTGTGTTAGAATTAGTAATGCAACAAAGGGGAAAGTTTATTGTTCTTATCAAATTATTGGCAAGGGCAATGAATGTAAATATTCTTAGAATAACTTTTGAGAAAAGCATAAAGAAATCCTTGTGAATTACAATAGCAAGAACAAATTGTCTCACATTGTGAATCATATTCATTTGACTTTTTATTTATATTTTCCTTGCTGTGTTTTGTTCTGTAATTGTTGTGTCTGTTAAAAGTAATATTCTTTGCAGAATATATTTAAATGCCAAGGGTAAATTTTAGTTTAATTTAAATTCTTTCTCCACAAAAGATGTCAAACATTCATTACTTATAATTGAATATAATATTCAGAGCTATTGAAGAAAGATGTCCACTTTTACAACAACAGGTATAGAGATATTTAAAAGAAACATGAGCATGGAAATGTATTTACAGGTTTATACTATTAAACATCAGGTTGCCCTTTACAATTGCCAAAAACAAACGCATTTTTTACTTACTTATGGTACAACCACAACTTTATTACTTAAGTAAATACAGTCTTTAGTGTGAAAAAGTCATGTTTCTCAAATGGAAATTGCCAATACAGGTCTATTGAAGAAAGACGGTGCAGCTTCAAAATATAATATTTTTCCTTCTGTCCATTTTAAAAGGTACAGAAAATCCACACATGTATTGTGACGGTCTTACACAGCTTGCTATGAGCATTAATTGTAGCTATACAAGCAGTGAAGTGCCTCAGACTCTTGCTTATACACCTGGAAAAGGGAAGAGGAACAGATATTCCATTTCAAAATGGTGGTGAAAGAAGACCCAATAAAGTACTTACCTCCCCCTGCAAGCACAAGAATGGGCTTGTGGCCACTTCTCTGTTAGCAGAGACATTATTAGTACCACAATTACCTAAGTTTGGTATTTCCCAAGTTGAACTTATTTTTTCTTACTTTGTATTGGTGTAAATGCAAACAAAAAGCCATAAAATACATCCACATGGAAGCAGCAAAGATTTCCATTTCATTCAACTTGCTTTTCATGTTTCTGAGAAATATATATAAGACAACAAAAGGAATAAACTGTGTCACTGATTCTTGGCACTAGTTTAATGGGTTAAGGATACATTCCTTTTCAGCTGTCTGTGGGTGGAATTTTTATGCAAGTAAAATAGCACAAAGCCAAAGCCATATGCATGTCTAAAACTGATTAGTGCTATCAGAAACAGAACCAAATACTATTATCAATGGAAAGAGCATTTACTAACAAGCTAAATACTTAAGATGACAGCATCCTAAATGTATTGTACATGGCTGCTCGTGGCTGGCGTTGCTATTAATTGCTACAGGCATCACTGTTCCAGTCCCAGGCATGGTCATTGCTTGGATTTCGCAGGTGCGATTAAAAATCTTATAAATTTTAAAAACCAGCCTTCATTAAGAGATGCTTGTTTATTTATTACTTTATTACTAGGTGATGTGATCATCCAGTAAACAGAAGAGAGCCTCTTTCACAACAGCAGGTTCTCTCTCAGTCTTACTATGCTTATCCATCCCTTTATTGTCTCTCCTCCCCCGAGCTAATAAGAGTGACATATGGCAAATCATTTTAGCATTAAATTGCTCTTTTTGGAAACAACATTTTAAATGGTAAATAGCATTTATTTTTAATTTGACATCTTCACTTTCAAAATTGATATCACCATTTTGAAATCTGAAATCAAAGTTTTCAGTGTTTTAAGTCAGCATTTTGAATTTTGATATCGATGATTATAATTTTTACATCATTATTTCAAAGTTTGATATCATATACAGTTTTTGAAATTTGCAACGTAGACAGTCACATCCACCAATCATTTAAACGTGTGACATTGCTGGACTAAGGCACAGTTGTCCTCCACCCAGAACGTAGCTGATTGCGCATGTATATTCATTACAGGGATTACATTTTACTTTTTATAAAAATGGATTAAAGAACATCATTTTTAATTGTGTCTGAATCATTTCTCGTTAGGTATTGTTACAGCATCTTCAAATTTAACAAAGACAAAGGTGCTTTTATTCCAGGAATTGGTGAACGTTATCACAGCACCAGTTTTATTTCTACAAGGACAAGTAAACATGGAAAAATTATATGCATCCCTTATAAAGATAGCCTTAAACACAGCTCTGCAGTTTCTGGAAAATAACTGTTTGCTAAAAAGGCTTGAATATATTAAAAGGCTCGATTCATGGAATTATTTCACTATGTGTTGCTCAGGTTTAAAACATCCATCTCCATTTAAACATGAACTCTTTACATGACATTAAGAATAAACACATATACCCAATATGATTGTTTCTGTGTTGAGCTAAATTTGCAAATGTAAATGTTGTTGTTGTTGCTAAAGTGTCACTGAAGTAGAAGCAAGCACACAAAGTGCAAGGCTCAATATCAAGCTGTTTAAACTTGATATCAACTTTTTGAAATCTGATATCAAATATATGAATTTTGATATCTGCTCTTTGAAATTTGATACCAACATTTAGAAATTTGACATTGTGACTGCAAAATTTGATATCACACATTAAACAATAGATATTATGAATTTAAAGTTTGATATCTAACAATGAAAACTGATAACAATATTTTTAAAATTTGATATCAATCTTTGGAAATTTGATAATAACATTTTAAGCTTTAATATCAACTGTTGGAAATTTAATATCAGTGTCTGAAAATTTGATATCAACTTTCACTTGTTGGATATCGTCACTTGCAAAATTGATATCAACTAGTAATTAAAAGTAATACCCTTATTATTTTAAGGAAAAGCAAACAGGAAAACGGCTTGCTGTACCTGTTCAAACTGTGAAAGTACTATAGATTATTGCACTGAGTCACCATGTCAGGCACTGATAATATTCCTCTTCTGGTACAGCAAGAATTTGTTATCTGTGCTTTCAAATTCAATGCTATGATTCTGAAATTGGATATCAAGCTTTTAAAATTGAATATTGATAATCTCAAGAATCAGATGAAAATTGTTAGTTTTGACAAAAAACAAACATTAAAACTTGACAAAAAACTGGGCAAAAAGTACATGTTATTAATCAAATTTTACAACTGTGATATTGATTTTCTGAAATGTGATATAAACATTTTAAGCACTTGATATGAATTTCTTTTAAAGTGTGATATCAAGCACAACATTCAGATTTACTGTACAGTATATTGAAATTCCTTCCATCTGCATTTAAAAGAAGAACCAAATAAATTATTATTTCCCACAATTGGTTAAGGCATTTCACTATTATACTATTTATGAAAGCTGTAAACTTTGTGTTTGATATCAAATTTCAGAATGCTTATATCAAAATTCCAAATCGCAATATCAAATTTGAAAGTGTTGACATAAAATTTTTAAATGCTGATATCAAAATTAAGAAAAAAATGTGAAAACATGATATCAACCTAAAACACTCATATCTTCACTATTGAATTTAAAAACATATATCAGTGATTCGAATTTGATATGAAAAACATTTTACCAACTGCTAAAAGGGCCGTCGATAGATATAAAATCATTTGTTTCTGCTGAGAGATTCACTCAGAGTGACTCCCCTCTCAGCTTACTTATATCACAGTACCAGAGATGACAGAAACAGGAGGCGAGCCTTGGCTGCTGGATTACAAAACTTCTTTCTTAGCTAGATGTGCTAAATGAGTTCTTGAGTTTTGCCCAACAGAGAAGAGTGTTCTAAAAGGGACATTATGCACATCCTTCTGTATCAATTCTTCTGACACTTCCTTTCTGCCTAGTACAGAGTCATTCATCTATCCGTTTTTAAAATATGATGACTGTGGACTCGGGGTCTTGCTGAACTGGATCCCAACAGTGTTTGCATGTATTGTTTAACACTAAATAAGATTACTTGCTCTTTTATTGATGTACCGTATCGGTTGTCAAAGTTAATGCTGTCCTCTTTTGCTACAAGCTCTGGCAGCCTGAGTTGAAACAGTCTGTTTAGTTGTCTCCTCAGAAAAAAAACAGAAGGACAAATATCCAAATACAATTGAGAAGGGTCACTTGAAGTTTCTGGGCTATAATAATGTCTAAGCAGAGCAAAACAACCAAAGGAGGACCAGACTATCTAGTTACACCCCACTGACCCCACAATAGAGACATAAAGGCTAGCACAACAAGAAGAGTGACAGTTAAGTGCAGGTTGCCAAAAAGACAGTCTGCCTCAAGGTACTGCTTGATTATATGGCACAGTGAACAAAAGCAGTGGTAGAACCTTCAGAGATACAACCAGCATTAAGTGAAAAATTCACTTTGACTTTTCAAACCATATACAAGAAAAAGACATCACACATGGGACATTTTTATTGAGAACAATCAAATAACTTAAGATATATCATAATGTTACTTGGACATCAACTGTAACTCTAATCACAATGCCTCTGTGTTACAATATACAGTATGTAATTTTCCATTTATCATTTACTGACACTCATTGTCAGGTCAATATTAAAGACTTCATCTTAGCAACTGTTTTCCATCAATTACATTTTTTAAGTTTCTCTAAAAATACACTGTCAACAAAAATTTCCTTTGCATAATATTAGTTTCCATTCTACAATTTGATAACTGACAATAGACTCTAACTAGGAATAATTCTGGTGGCAGTAGGTTTCCATTTGAATGCATGAAATATTTCTTTAAGATGATTTAACATGTCTAACTAACAGACCATAATCTCTGTACAAATGTTGTTTACTGAACTGTTTCTTCATAATTACTTCATTTTTTTTCCTGAGTTGAAGCTTATATTAGTATTAATCGTGTTTTACAATACATTATACAAATGAAATCATGCTTGTACACAGAGGATATTTTGAGATTTATTAACAGTAAATTGCAAACATTAAAAATTAAAATCAAATTATCTTCTCTACAAATGTTTTAGCTTGTGGCTTCTAATTCTTCCCATAACAACAAAAATGCAGATACAGAATCAGAATACAGGCAGCTATAGAAATGTCTATGATGTTATGTTGTTTATTGCAGAGCCTATAGTTTTTGATCACCTGCCTTACACTCAATACATAACTGCCTACATATCTACTGATATATATTGTGACAAAACCCATAATTGATGAAGAGTTGACACCAATGTAGCAAATATGAGCAAGTGAGCCACATATAATATATATCTCTATATTAATAAAAGGCAAAGCCCTCGCTCACTGACTGACTGACTGACTGACTCATCACTAATTCTCCAACTTCCCGTGTAGGTAGAAGGCTGAAATTTGGCAGGCTCATTCCTTACAGCTTACTTACAAAAGTTAGGCATGTTTCATTTTGAAATTCTACATGTAACGGTCATAACTGGAACCTACTTACATATATACGGCCATAGCCTGCAGCTCGGTCGCCGTGTGAGGCGGAGTTGCGTCTTCCATCAGCATGCATCACACGTAATTGACTGCCTGCCCATATAAGGCCATCCATCAGCAGCAATCCAATAGACACGCTGCCGCTAAATATTCGCGGGTGAAGGACTGTGCTTATGCAAACGAAGATGACATGGTCAGGGATAGACTAGTGTTTGGCACAAACTCAGGGAAAGTGCGAGAGAAACTTTTAAGTGCCGGGTCTTAGCTAACATTAAATAAAGCGCGGACATCGCAAGATCGCACGAGATAGCACAAGCACAACTGAGAACCTTCGATGCATGTACTCCGAGTGGTTCACGTGAACTGACTGTGAACGCAGTATGCAGAGAACAAGCAAGAGCTCCAAAGAGCACTGAACAAATAACGCATTACGCAATTGAGAATGCAGCAAAAGAATATGAAGCGAGTGACGCATACAAGCATATTCATAAGTGCAGCTACTGCAGAAACAAAGCACGGTGTAAACCTTAAGTTTAAATTAAGTTCATAGACACGCTACCGCTGGCGTTTGTCATGCCTAAGACGAATACGATATTTGCGAGATACAAGTTTAATGAGAAGACGCAGGGTATAAACAATGCTTTTGGTCACTTTCTAACGGAGTTAAAATTGCTGGGGAAGGACTGTGCTTATGCAAATGAAGATGAGATGGTCAGGGATAGACTAGTGTTTGGCACAAACTCTGCAAAAGTGCGAGAGAAACTTCTAAGTGCCGGGTCTGAGCTAACATTAAATAAAGCCGTGGGCATTGCAAGATCGCACGAGGGGGCACAAGCACACTTGAGAACCTTTGATGCATGTACTCCGAGCGGCTCACATGAACTGACTGTGAAAGCAGTATGCAGGCAAAAAGCAAGAGCTCCAAAGAGCGCTGAACAAAAAACGCATTACACAATTGAGATGGCAGCAATAGAATATGAAGCGACTGACGCATACACGCATATTCATCAGTTCACCTACTGTGGAAACAAACCACACGGTGGAAAAAGTCAATGTCCAGCTAAAGGAAGACAGTGTAAAAAATGTTGTAGATTAAAGCACTTTGCTAAAGTTTGCAGGACTGGAAAAGGTAGACTCGTGCATGCAGTGTGTGATGTCTCAGATAAAGAGGAAGACGAGCTGTTTATTGATGCAGTAGGAGAGGAACAGCCCTCTGACGCTGAACAAGCCTTTGTAGACATATCAATAGGAAATCAAGATGTAAAGCTTAAGTTTAAATTATGTTCATAGACACGCTGCCGCAAAATATTCACAGGCAAATCCACAACTTAATACCGGGAATGCCTGTTAAACATCTTAGATTCACGAGTACCGATTTGGGTGGTGATCACTTCGATGAATGAAACCTGTTATCTTCACAATGGTTGAGAACGAAGATGAGATGGTCAGGGTTAGACTAGACAAACACGGAATGTAACTTGAACACAACACATCTTCCAAATACGAACCTGATTGAACGAAATAATGATAATCAAATCCTTGATGACAGCAACACTCATAACACAAAATAATTACATTGACAATCATGTTACGTTATTTTTAAAATGTTTCATTTTCTTTTTAATAACTTCTTTAACACACTACCTCTCTGCAGTAAAGCGTGGGTATTTTGTTAGTATAACATAATGGGAACTTACACCCATCCAAAAGCTATTATGGGTAAATGGGTGTCACCAGATAATCAATATTCTGCAATTGTTTTGGTCAACATGCAAAAGAATGTGCTAAGAGAAACTAGAAACAAAAAAAAGAATCAAACACATTTCTGAAGCTAATAAGATGCAACCAGGGGACTGACAGATACTAGGACTCTACAATTTATGTTGAAAGTCACACAGCTAAACTGTAAATATTAGAGACTTTGGACAAAGTGACTGTAAGGGTTGATCCACCCACTATTTCAATCTAAGTTATTGTGTTCGTAAGAATTACTAAAGTTTTTATTGTCTGGTGCCTCCTGACTCACCAGTACGACAAAACCCCCTCATGTGATCTGCTGTTCGACTCCTCTTGAGGAAATTATACTGTTACAATAAAGAGTAAACCAATAAATGATCAGAAGGACTTGAATTGGTGCATGCCACATCAACCAACTTCAGAAGTTTGTCCCTAAATAGGTGAAGTGTCAAAATAATTCCTTTTCACAAAACATTGAAAAAATGTGAATCGGTAATAGAGACGTAGAATGTCATTTTATGCTATTTTGAGGTGGTTGATCATGAGAATGACAACATTTTTTTTTTGATTATTTACTGGTGGTCCTAGCTCCCTAAGAGCCACTCCCAGAAGGTCAAAAGTGCCAAATTTCAAGCATAATCATTTGTAGTTTCATTTTAGACTTTTTCAAGTTCACTGAGAGCTGGTGTTCTATTATAGGGCAAAACAAATGGCATTTTTTTTTACAATTCTGAGTATTTAGACTTTAAACATTTACATTGAAGCATAGATTTTAATATTTCAGATATTTGACACAACTATTCTTGTTTATTATGTACTTCCACCTCATAAAGTAAATCATTACATTTCTTATGAACACTCTAAATTAGGGTGTCTTACTGGTCTTGTTGGTCTGGTGTAGATCACTGTTACTCATACTTTAATTGCTGGTACAGAGTAGCACAAACCAATACTTGAATCTTGGCTGCCTTTTTTCAGGGTGCTGCACAACACATTTAAACTGTCACTCCACTGTTATCATGCTGCTTACTTCCACTCCGATGCACCAATTTGAAAGTGCTATGCAACTGTGCTATCAAACCTCCATGGAGGAAATACTCTTTAGTCATGTGTCTGTGCTTTGCAGTGATCAATCAATACTTCATGGGGGACACCTCCCAACTCTCATTGTTCATTACATCATGGGGAAAGCTCGTCATTAATTTGTTGGTGATTTGTGGCATTTGATCAATATATCATGGGAGAAAGGTTGTGTAGTGTAGAGGGATTGAAGAAATTGGAGGAAAGTACCAGCTCATCTGCACATCAGTAAAAAAAAATTAGAGTGAATGTTGCCCATAAGTACGAATGTCCTCAATTCGGTTGGCCATAAATCAGTGCATGATTGTATAATGAGATGCAGATTAAATCATGTTAAAATCTATTGCTCAGGTTCCAAAGTTACCAAGAATAGAATACTGAGGAATGAAAAGAATGGAAGAGGATCAGTAACCTTTCATGATTGTCATGATCTTTGCTTTTGAGAAAATGGCTAACAAAATGACAAACCTAGTTAGGCGCAATAATTAAGACATGCTAGACTAAAGTAATGAGTCTTTATCCTGGATGAAAAAATCAGAGACCAGTATTGTATCCGTTAAGTACGATGGAAGACCAATCCACAGCTTTAGGATCTCAGCAGTTGTATGAATCCAAAGCATTTTGAGCCAAATACGTGTATGCAAGTTTGGGGAAAGGATGATGGGGAGAGAGGCAATAAGGTCAGATAGGTTTAGAGATAAAACAGAAGATGATAACAAAGGTTTTTTTTTATCAGTTTTGTGATGTGGGTAAGTGGTCTAGCTTTCTCATTAGTCAATATGAACAAACTCCAGAGCTTATGTAATCATATTGGAAAAGCTTATCTGATGCTTTATCAGGCACATCTGTCATATTCCTTCTGTAAGGTTTGTGAACCTTCTTTATTCAATACAGATGTGAGGGAAACCTGATACTGTATATTCCATCTGCATTAGAAACACGGTAGGAAACAACTCTATATGGGAGGCTAGTCAATTCATACTCACAAGTCATGCCAAGCTAGTTTACAGCTGCACCCAGGATGCTAAGAAAAAACAAAAAAAATCAATACTGGATTTGTTTCACAAAATATTGTAAATATGAGGACATTATGGACATTTTCTTGTGACTTAAACCATGTTCTGGTGTTGTGTTTCTTTGTGTTTGATATTACCAGATTCAAAAAATGCATGGCTGGATGGAGCGTGATCGAGAAATGACACTTGTAACATACTGTATTTACAACTGAATATTACTGTGTAGCCAGACAAAAACCTTTAATATTTTATTGGAATCCCAAGTATAAAATATGCTTTATGTCTCAGTGCAACTGAGGTTTTCTACATTGCTTATGGCACTGAAATACTTGTGTGTGAACCTAAAGGTGCTCAAGAACCAATGCTTATGTCCTTTCCTTCTCTTAAGATGTGGTGCAACACACAGAAAAGACTCAATAAATCAAACCAGACCCACTGGATTAAAAGCAGAAGCCTCCTAACATTGCTTACATTCTTGAAATGAATAGTTGCAAAGATAGTCTAAACTATAATTTAAGAGCTGTCTTGCCTCTGTAGATTGTTATGAATTAAATTCAAGTATATTAAATCCAGACAATGAACTAAAGAGCTGTAACAATAATAGTGAGAGAAAGTGTATTATATATTTAATAATATTTAATAGAATGAATGCATAATAAAACCTAAGATTCTACAAAATTCAGTAATAATTTTGTGTAAAATTCAGATACCAATCTTATTTTTCAGAATTTAGAAGCAACTCATTCAAGCACAGTATATGCATGTAATCAAATAAAAAAGCAAAAGCAAGATTTCTCTGAAAAGCCCTTTTTACAGCTGGTGCTTGCAGCTGTTTACAAGACATGCTCAACAGAATACAGCTGTTATTTAAGTAGGAATATTTAATTTCATAATGAGGTTTTTGACAGACTTTTGAATTTACAGTTACCAAAACCTGTGGATGTTAACATAGCAATATATTTTCAAGCTGTGTTTCAATTTGTAGAAGGTCCCTGGATAAAAATACCAAGTCAAATACAGTACATTTTATAGCTTTAATTAGGCACAATGGTTCATATAATCCTCAACAATGTTGTATGTATTTCAAGAAACAAATGAAGCCTCTTCATTCCTAGGCAACAAAGTTAAATGTAAGCAATAGCTTTAATCAAAGCCACATGGAATAATAAAATATAAATAAAATTAAAATTCACCTCTAAAATATATTCAAATGACACAATGTTAATAAATAAACTATCAGCTACAAATAGTTAATAAGTGGGATTGCCTAAACGTTTAATGATTTACATGGTTTGCTTGACACCAGGGTCCATTTGATTTAAAACTCAATAAAGTGTTTCAGACATTAACATAATTTAAGCTCTCATATACAATCAAAAGTACAGCACCTGCTTGAAATATAAATCGTTTTAACAGCTCCTAGTGCTGTATAAACCTTATATGTATACAATAACTCTATATACTTCCCTTAAATAAATGTTAATTAAAAAGTAAAAAATTACTTATGAATGCTTTAAAATCACTTTTGTTTTTATATACGACTCACCGGTACAAGAAAACCCCTACATATTATATCACATTATATATTGCCACTGTGGAAAAGTTGCGGTCTTCTTCTGATGGAGTCAGGGTGCAGCTGAGTGAGAGACTCTGTGGTTATGAACTTGCTATTGTGAATTTGTTAGTTTAGTAAGCGTTTCCTACAAATGCTTCAAGTTATTGTCTTGTCGATTTAAAATAATGGCAAACAATTCGGGTTTATCTGCATTGGTGTGTGCGTCTTAATGCTGTCATCCCAGTTCTGGCAACAATATTTTATTACTTATATAAAGGTATTACAGGTTGAGTATCCCAAATCTGAATGAGCACTGACTTAACGCCACCTATGTACCTTTAGTTTTTTTGTTTTTTTTAACGGTGGAAGGATGTGAACAACATATTTACAAATTCCAAACGTATTTATTTATTCTAAGGCAGGAGGTGTGGGTGTCCTCTGCGAAGTATCATGAAGTTAGGACACACGACCGATGAATGGGGTAGGGGTCCCCTATGAAACACGAAGCACTATAACTTGATCAACTATGCAGGGATTTTGGAACTACAAGTTTCAAGAAAGAAAATTTAAATCCGAAACAGCTTTCATAAATAGACATTAATAGATGATGACATATTGTGAAGTATCATGTACAATAATGCAGGATAAATTCAGTTTTTTTCAAATGCTAGTATCCTGCTAGGTAGCAATACAATAAAGATTTTTGTTTTGTCCACATATTAGGAACCTTCCAAAACATTAGTTTGATATGCAAAGAATCTTTCCCTGAATTAAACTGTTCTCTATCAATCGATGGATCTACAAGGAGCCACACAACCCTGTAAAGTGTCATTATTTGTAAGAGTGTAATAAATAGTTTTGATTATGTAACTTAAATATTTGTTTCATGGAACCTGAACTTCAAATAAATTGTGTTTGCTTCAGTTAGAGCATCTGTGCATCCTGGAACATCATCAAGGCATGAATGGACATAAGTGTTTCATTTGATATTTCTTTTTAGTTGTTCAGAAAAAGGACAGAAAGAAAAGAAATGAAAAAATGGAGACAGAATATACAAGCAAATACATAATTTCTTGCACTGCATCTGTCAAGTAAAAAGTATCCATCCCAGAAGCTATCAAGACAAAGTACTGATTTTTGTGCGGTGCTTTGGGGATGCATGGGGAGTTAACTGCTGCCTTTACCATTCTTTTGTGCCTGAGTGCCATCAAAATGCACTAATGAAATCAAGGGTTACAACTCCTAGAAAAAAGTTCACAATTACAGAAAACCAGGTGCTTTGCTCTCAAAAATGTCTTACAGGCTGAAAAAGTGAACTCGTGGACTTTTGGTAAAAAAAATACTGCAAATAATAAAATAGTAATAAAATAAATATCACCATTTTAAATTAAGTAAACATTTACTTTTGATAACAAAATGCATTGGACAAACCTAACATAACATTCCCTAACCCACTTAAACCAAGTTAGATTCGGAGGGGATGGAGCCTATCCTAACAGCACTGGGTGCAAAGCAGGAAACGGCCTAGGACCCTGCACCATTCACACATGCAGAGCCAATTCAGAATTGTCAATTACCCAACCATGTTTGACATTATAGGAAAGAAGACAGGTGTACCTGCAGGACCACCCATGTTCACATGAATAGAACATGAAAACTCTACAAGGAGATCATCCTGGCAACCCAGAGTGCTTAATCTGGGGAATGAAGCAGTAACACTGACATTAATGTAATATTAAAACAAATTTTTTACCCTTTACTCGAATTCAGACAATTATAAATAATATTTATGCAAACCAACATCCTATCTTTGAATTTTGATATAGTAAACCATATTTCATAAACAGACTAAATCTGCCTAATGGTAAGCAACTGCAATACATGATTAGAGATGACAGAAAGGCAATGAGAGAGAGACCAAGAAAAATGTACTTGATTGCAGCAATGCCTAGTCAGAAGCAATATGTCCATTTGTTTCACTGGCATGGAACCAACTGTTCTAGGTTTTCTAAAAAAAAGCAAAATGTTTCTTTTCATACATTCAGATGCAATTAAAAATCTGGTAGCACATCAGAGTAGGGACTAAACTTCTCCTTCTTTCGGCTGCTCCCGTTAGAGGTTGCCACAGTGGATCATCTTCTTCCATACCTTTCTGTCTTCTGCATCTTGCTCTGTAACACCCTTCACCTGCATGTCCTCTCTCGCCACATCCATAAACCTTCTCTTAGGCTTTCCTCTTTTCCTCTTCCCTGGCAGCTCTATCATTTGCATCATTCTCCCCATATACTCAGCACCACTCCTCTGCACATGTCCAAACCAACACAATCTCGCCTCTCTGAATTGTCTCCAAACCACCCAATTTGAGCTGACCCAATAATGTACTCATTTCTAATCCTGTCCATCCTCGTCACACCCAATGCAAATCTTAGCATCTCTAACTCTACCACCTCCAGCTCTGTCTCCTGCTTTCTGGTCAGTGCCACCGTCTCTAACCCATATAATATAGCTGGTCTCACTACTGTCCTGTAGACCTTCCCTTTCACTCTTGCTGATATCCGTCTGTCACAAATCACTCCTGACACTCTTCTCCACCCATTCCACCTTGCCTGCACTCTCTTTTTCACCTCTTTTCCACAATCCCCAAAGTATTTAAACTCATCCACCTTCGCCAACTCTACTCCCTGCATCCTCACCATTCCACTGACCTCCCTCTCATTTACACACATGTATTCTGTCTTGTTCCTACTGACCTTCATTCCTCTCCTCTCTAGAGCATATCTCCACTTCTCCAGGGTCTCCTCAACCTGCTCCCTACTATCGCTACAGATCACAATGTCATCAGCAAACATCATAGTCCATGGGGACTCCTGTCTAATCTCGTCTGTCAACCTGTCCATCACCATTGCAAATAAGAAAGGGCTCAGAGCCGATCCCTGATGTAATCCCACCTCCACCTTGAATGCATCCGTCACTCCTACCGCAGACCTCACCACAGTCACACTTCCCTCATACATATCCTGTACAACTCTTACATACTTCTCTGCCACTCCCGATTTCCTCATACAATACCACAACTCCTCTTGAGGCACCCTGTCATATGCTTTCTCCAGGTCCACAAAGACGCAAAGCACCTCCTTCTGGCCTTCTCTATACTTCTCCATCAACACCCTTAGAGCAAACATTGCATCTGTGGTGCTCTTTCTTGGCATGAAAACATACTGCTGCTCACTAATCATCACCTCACTTCTTAACTTAGATTCCACTACTCTTTCCCATAACTTCATGCTGTGGCTCATCAATTTTATCCCCCTGTAGTTACTACAGTCCTGCACAACCCCCTTATTATTAAATATTGGCACCAGTACACTTCTTCTCCACTCCTTAGGCGTCCGCTCACTTTCCAAGATTTCATTAAACAATCTGGTTAAAAACTCCACTGCCATCTCTCCTAAACACCTCCATGCTTCCACAGGTATGTCATCTGGACCAACGGCTTTTCCGTTCTTCATCCTCTTCATAGCTGTCCTTACTTCCTCCTTGTTAATCCGTTGCACACCCTGATTCACTATCTCCATATCATCCATCCTCTTCTCTCTCTCGTTCTCTTCATTCATAAGCCTTTCAAAGTACTCTTTCCATCTGCTCAACACACTCTCCTTCTTTATCCTTTATCACCCTAACCTGCTACACATCTTTCCCAGGTCGGTCCCTCTGTCTAGCCAATCGGTACAGGTCCTTTTCTCCCTCTTTAGTGTCCAACCTCTCATACAACTCATCATACGTTTTTTCTTTAGCCTTTGTTACCTCTCTCTTCACCTTGCGCCTTATCCCCTTGTACTCTTGTCTACTTTCTGTATCTCTCTGACAATCCCACTTCTTCTTTACCATCCTCTTCCTCTGTATACTCTCCTGTTCTTCCCCATTCTACCACCAGGTTTCTTTTTCCTCCTTCCTCTGCCCAGATGTCACACCAAGCACCCTTCTTGCTGTCACCCTTACTACATCTGCCGTAGTTTCCCAACTGTCTGGTAATTCTTCACTACCACCCAGTGCCTGCCTTACCTTTTCCCTAAACTCAACCTTGCAGTCTTCCTTTTTCAACTTCCACCATTCCATTTGATCCTTGGCTCTGCCCTCACTCTCTTCCTCTTCTTGATCTCCAACATCATCCTACAGGCCACCATCCTATGCTGCTTAACTACACTTTACCCTGCCACTACTTTGCAGTCTTTTCTGCATAGGATGTAATCTACCTGTGTGCATCTTCCTCCACTCTTGTATGTCACCCTATCTTCCTCCCTTTTCTTAAAATATGTACTGTATTCACCACAGCCATGTCCATCCTTTTGGCAAAATCCACTATCCTCTGATCTTCTTCATTCCTCTCCTTGATGCCATACCTACCCATCACCTCCTCTGTCTCCTCTGTTCCCTTCACCAACATGTCCATTGAAATCCACTCCAATCACCACTTTCTGTCCCTTGGGTACACTGTTCATCACTTCATCTAACTCACTCCAAAAATATTCTTCCTCATCCATTGCACACCCAACTTGCGGTGCATATGCACTAACAATATTCATCATCACACCTCCAATTTCCAGCTTCGTAATCATTACTCTGTCTGACACTCTTTTCACATCCAGAACACTCCTGAAATACTGTTCCTTCAGAATAACCCGTACTCCATTTCTCCTCTTATCCACACCATGATAGAACAATCTGAATCCACCTCCGATCCACCTGACCTTACTCCCCTTCCATTTAGTCTCTTGCACGCACAATATTTTCAACCTTCCTTCTCTCCATCATAACGGCTAATTCTCTCCCCTTACCAGTCATACTGACAGCATTCAAAGTCCCTACCTTCAGTTCCACTCTCTTTACCTTCCTCCTCTCCTTCTGCCTCTGGACATGTCTACCCCCTCTCCTTCTCCTTCTTCTTCTTCGGTCAACAGTAGCCCAATTTCCGCCAACACCCTGTTGACTAACAGTACTGGTGGCAGTCGTTGTTAACCTGGGGCTCGACTGATCTGGTATGGAAATTTGTATTGTTGTCCGCATAATAATTTGGCAAAAACTGCTGAACGGCTAGGTATATCCTGTGAATAGCCCAGACAGTATTTGCACAACAATCGCTATACGAGTTGCAGCAACAATGTTGGGTGAAAAAAACGAACAGTGAGACAAGACAAGGCAAGACAATGCTTCCACGCACAATGCTTTTTCCGTAAAGCAGAATTTGACTGACAAAAACATTCCTGTCCTCGATCATCCTCCTTATTCACCCGATTTAGCTCCCTGTGATTTTTACTTCTTCCCGAAAATCAAAAGTGACCTGAAGGGAATAGATTTTTCTTCAATGGATAAAGTGAAGACAAAAACAGCAAGCCTGTTGAAGAGCCTCAAGCAAGAAGACTTCCAGCACTGTTTCAATCAATGGAAGACACGTATGGAGCGGTGTAGAGATCGGGAGGGAGCGTATATAGAAGATGGCAATGTTTAGAATGCTGTAAGTCATCAATAAATATTTTTTTTCTACCAATCCGGTTATTTTTGTGTCACACCTCGTACATTTACTATTGGTAAGGCAAGAATGGAGTACTGCCAGAACAAAGTACTGGTGTGTACCGGCCTATTTCAAGAAAGCACTGATGGAAAGGAATGCCAGTGTTTGACATGTTACAGCACTGAAATGATATACAAACTTTAATATGTTTTTAAGAAATTATACTTTCCAAGATTAAATGCAAGTGGGGCGAGCCAAGATTACTTTTAAGAAAAACAGGTAAAATGTTATAGGAGAAGCATTACTGTTTAGTAATCTTTAAAAAAAAGATTTAGAAATTTAATTGATTGAAAATGCTATTTTGAATTAATAAAGTCTTCTCCTGATTTGTAACACAAATTTAAATTATTCCTTCATTGTATTAATTTGCTTAGTGCAATACAGGACTGTGAGGTAGAGGTCTGCACGGTACTGATTTTTCTGTCCTGCTCCTATCACTCCATGGTTTCATGCTGCTCCTGATAAAATTCCATTTCCGTCCATTCTCAGCCACATTCCTGCTTTCTCCTTTAAACGGCACGTGAATTGAGTGCGTAGCCTATGTAGAGTTTTAACAGCAGAATCTATCAAAAGGGAACAAAAAAAATCACACAGATGTAAATCTGTTTTTGACTGTTTTTTCTCCTTTTTCAGAATACAATCAGAGTTGATCTATTGATATCATATCCAAGTATAATAAATATAGAGATGAGTAGACAAATGGTGATGAGACATCCAGGTTTACCCCTGTGATAGTGCAGCACACAACACCCTTTTATTCAGAGATGGGGAAGCACTTTTTACTCGCACCCCAGAGCATAGCACAGAATGGTATACCACCAACGTTACAAGACACAGTTACTTTCTTCTCCATCAACTAAATAATGAGAAAACAGACACCTTAGTTATTGGCAACAGTGAGTGGATAGAGCAAGGGTATTAGAAATAAATTTGATCCCTTGAAATTAAAAGAAAAGAAATAAAGAATTTAGGGGTAACCATTGACTCTGACATAACATTTAAATAACATATTAATCACTAATTACTAAGACTGCATTTTCTAACTTAAGAAATATAGCCTATGTTAGACTTCTTATTGGGTGGCACAGTGGCGCAGTGGTAGCGCTGCTGCCTCACAGTTAGGAGATCCTGGTTTGCTTCCTGGGTCCTCCCTGCGTGGAGTTTGCAAGTTCTCCCTGTGTCTGCATGAGGATGCTCCGGTTTCCTCCCAAAGACATGCAGGTTAGGTGCATTGGCGAATCTAAATTATGCCTAGTGTGTGCTTGTTGTGTGCGCCATGGGCTGGCGCCCTGCCCAGGATTTGTTTCCTGCCTTGCACCCTGTGTTGGCTGGGATTGGCTCCAGCAGACCCCTGTGACCCTGTAGTTAGGATATAGTGGGTTGGATGATGGATAGACCTCTTAAAACTTTACAAGATGATGAAAATTTAGTTCACGCTTTTGTTTTTAGTTGTCTAGATTACTGTAATGCACTACTTATAGGACTACCCAAAAAAGACATCAATCAGTTACAGTTAGTGCAGAATGCAGGAGCCAGAATCTTAACTAGAAAAAGAAAATCTGAGCACATCTCGCCAGTCTTAGCAATGTTATATTAGTTACCTGTGTCACTTAGAATTGATTATAAAGTACTACAATTGCTCTGTCTGATTTAAAATTTTGTATTTTAATTATGTTTATAATGTTTGTTTTACCTATTGTTCGGTGTCCTTGAGTGTTTAGAAAGGTGCCTATGAATAAATAAAATTTATTATTATTATTACTATTATTACTAATGGTTTACAAAGCTTTAAATAATTTTACCCTGTCCTATATTTTGTAATGTTTGCCACCTTACACTCCAAGTCAGTTCTTCAAATGAAGGTCTGCTTAAAATTCCACAAGCCAATCGGAAAAGAAGTGGTGAGGTGGCCTTTTGCTATTATTTACCTCAAATTTGGAATACATTACCAATAGAAATTTGTCAGGCTAATACTATAGAGTAATTTGAAAAACTGCTAAAAAACCATTATTTTAAAATAGCTTTTTTATAGGCACATTTTAGTTGTATCCCTGTTAGTCTATATGGGCATTGAATATCATTTTCCTCTGGGTTCGGCAATTCCATACTAATTTGTAGTATTCTCTGCTATCTTTTTCATTTCTTCAGTGGTGGCAATCTGCACCACCACCACATGATCAAGGTACCATGCTGCCCCGTGTTTATGAATTGAATGGTGGGTGTCCCAGATGTCCACATGACCATCATCATCTACTTCTTCCATGTGAAGCCTGAAAACCATAAGGTCTTATCTAGAACATCTATGTAAGGTAGAATGTCCAGTCAGGGCTGAGTGGTCTTTTGGCCTTGAAACTCCTGCAGATTTTGCTTTTTTCTACAGGCTAACTGTAGGGTTTTTTTTTTGGTTTGTTTTGTTTTTTGTGCCTACCTGGTCATCCAACTTTCCCTTTTCTTTGTTGCATACTGTATGATATTATTGCCTAATCATTTGTTTATATTTTATATTAAAATCCTTTATATCTCATCTTGTAAAGCACTCTGAGCTACATTGTTTGCATGAAAATGTGCTATATAAATAAATGTTGTTGTTGTTGACAGCTAGGAGGACTGGGTAAAGTCACATTACTATTCAGCTTCAACTTAGAATTAAACAAAGTATCCAAAAAACTAAATTACACATATAATAATAATAATAATACCTATGTTTTGACTAGGATATAAAAAGTAGGATCAGGAGAGCTGGTATGTACAAGTTAATGTTCACATTCACTCTGGAGAGTGCAAAACAGCTTTTAGATTTCAGATTACCAGCTGGATTGACAAAGTACTTGGTGACGTTTTCCATTATTTTCCAAAAAAACAAATCATTTTTGAAATCAATGGAGACTTCTCCTATGTTATAGTGCATAACGGAATTTATTTCCAGTTAAGATAATGTCAATTTTTATTATCATGGAAGGGAAATAGCTACCCTGTGTGAGGGACAGCTGGCATCCTTAGCCAGCTGGGACGCCCTTAATGTGGAAGGACAGGGGAAGACAGCTTATGTAGGGTTTTATCTCCTCCAAGAGACTAGATGGCAGTGAGCCCAGGCTCAGATCCCCACAGGGAATGCAAGGAATTGTATTCCTGGGGGATAATCCTGTTGAGTCCTATGGGGGGCTGTAGGACTGGGAAGTCCCTACATCATGTGGTTTTTGCCTCACCTGGAAGTGGTTACAACAACAAAAACATTTATTTATATAGCTCATTTTCATACAAAAAAGTAGCTCAAAGTGCTTTACATAATGAAGAAAAATAAAAAGACAAAATAAATTAAAATAAGACAACATTAGTTAACATAGAAAAAGAGTAAGGTCCGATGGCCAGGGAGGATAGAAAAAACAAAAAAAAACTCTAGACGGCTAGAGAAAAAAATCAAATCTGCATTCTCTGGACATTCTACCTAACATAAATTAAATAGTCCTCTTTGTATTTAGGGTTCTCACGGACGCTTTTGATGATGATGGTCATGCAGACTTAAGGCTTTTAATTCATCACTGTTGGAACATTAACACCGGAAAAAGAAACAGAAGAGAGAGTAGGGGTTAGTACAGATTTTAGAGCCACCATGAATAGTTATTATGATGAATTGAACATACAGAGTATCAGTATTAAGTTAAAGTGAAGTTATAAAAAGGTCATGTTAAAGTAATGTGTTTTCAGCAGTGTTTTAAAGTGCTCTACTGTATCAGCCTGGCGAATTCCTATTGGCAGGCTATTCCAGATTTTAGGTGCATAACAGCAGAAGGTCGCCTCACCACTTCTTTTAAGTTTAGCTCTTGGAATTATAAGCAGACACTCATTTGAGGATCTGAGGTAACGATTTGGAATATAAGATGTCAGACATTCCGATATATAAGATGGGGCGAGATTATTTAAGGCTTTATAAAGCATAAGCAGAATTTTAAAGTCAATTCTGAATGACACAGGTAACCAGTGTAGTGACATCAAAACTGGAGAAATGTGCTCGGATTTCCTTTTCCTGGTTAGGATTCTAGCAGCTGCATTCTGCACTCGTTGCAAATGATTTATGTCTTTTTTGGGTAGTCCTGAGAGGAGTGCGTTACAGTAATCTAGTCGACTGAAAACAAATGCGTGAAGTAATTTCCCAGCATCTTTCAGTCATATAAGAGGTCTAACTTTTGCTACGTTTCTTAAGTGAAAAAAATGCTGTCCTAGTGATCTGATTAATATGCGATTTAAAATTCAGATTACAGTCAACAATTACCCCTAAGCTTTTTACCTCCATCTTGACTTTTAATCCTAATGTATCCAGTTTATTTCTAATAGCCTCATTGTATCCGTTATTGCCAATCACTAAGATTTCAGTTTTCTCTTTATTTAACTTGAGAAAGTTACTATTCATCCATTCTGAGATACAAGTCAGACATTGTGTTAGTGAATCAAGAGAATCGGGGTCATCAGGTGCTATTGATAAGTACAGCTGTGTGTCATCAGCATAGCTGTGGTAGCTCACGTTGTGCCCTGAGATAATCTGACCTAACGGAAGCCTGTAGATTGAGAAGAGCAGCAGACCCAGGATAGAGCCTTGTGGAACACCATATTGGATATCATGTGTCTTCGAGTTGTAATTCCCACAACTTACAAAACATTTTATCCCTGCCAGGTAAGATTCAAACTAATTTAAGACCGTGCCAGAGAGGCCCACCCATTGACTAAGGCTATTTCTAAGAATATTCTGATCATATTATGATCATTCACAGACCACATGCTCAGAAATTCTGAAGCACTTCTGGGGGCGGCTAAAATAAAGGGAACTACCTACCTTGCATCATCGAACTAGACCCATGTGGAAGGTGGATAAAGCTTGTGGGGGGGAGTAGAGGAAACAGTGAAAGACCAAGAGAGGGAAGACGAAGAGTGTGTATTTTGCTATACAGTGCTTATTATATATACTTGTGGCTGTGGTGGTGGAAAACACTTGATGAGAAGAGATTTCCCTAGTAAAAAAATTCTTTGGGCTTTTACCTTGTGTCCGTGCCTGTTTGTGTAGGGCGCTTGGGGAGCCCTTGGTGTCCACACCTGTAAGTTAAGAAGTTTATGAAATTGTTGAATATAACAATTCAGCAAAAAATAAAAGCAGACTCAATAAGAATTTCACACAGATACTGAACGCAGGAGTCTGAAGCTATAAAAGAGAAGTTCCCACCAGTGTGCCATGTTCCACCCCAACTTACTCATAATTGTGTATCTTCACTACACATCATTACATGGTATAAATGCAATTATTGCAGGTCGCATATTACTTTCCATGAAATTTTCATTTTGTAATATAGTATAAGAAACAACTGCGGTGGGCTTGTGTCCTGCCCGGGGTTTGTTTCCTGCCTTGCGTACTGTGTTGGCTGGGATTGGCTCCGGCAGACCCCCGTGACCCTGTATTTAGGATATAGTGGGTTGAATAATGGATGGATGGATATAAGAAACAAAATTGTTGAATTTATTTTAAATAATTTCCCCAAATCCACAGAGATTTGGCTTGTTATTCATTATTGTATAAGAGGAAAAATGGGCAACAACACAGAAGCCAACATGGTTAGATTTATTTTTCCCCTCAGTGTTAATTTGCCATGCTGCACAGTAGATCTGTTTTTATCTATCTATGTCATTCAACTGGTGTTTCCATTGCAAGGTCGGAGTGAACTGGGCTCTCTCATGGAAGTACTCAGCTTAAGTCAAGAATCAGCCCCGGAAGTAATACCATTCTTATAGGGCACTCATTGTCATTTGCCCACTAGAGACCAATATAGATCTGCCATTTTGTCTAACCCAGCCTTTGAAATGTAGGAGGAATGTGAGAGGATGATCATGCATATTATTTTCTGTGGTTTTGTTTATGTTTTTATTTATGCTGTTTTATTTATGAATAACATTATTCAACATATGTGACAAGTCTTTTTTTGTAAAATTTGTTGTATTACTTTGGATTTTTTTAACACATTCAAGAATTAATAATATGTTTCTGAAGTTGCCTAGGCTTAACCACAATACAGGGAAAACAATGTTAAATCAGATACATTTAGAATAGAAAATGTCACTAAGTGCTTCAATTTGTACCTCTATTACAGGGGTACCCAACCAGAGAGCAAGATGGCATTTCAGGGGGTGCCACAAAGAGAACGGCTGCTTCATGATTCACCAAAATCGAGTGATTTGCATTGTCTGACCCAATCTTAACACAGTCGGTGTCCTGCAGTGTGCCATCACTTGTAGATCATGTATTAGTTAGTGCTCTTGTTGTACAATATGAAAGAATCAAGTATTGCAAACACATTTGTCTCCTGTGAATGAGGCACAGAAATGCACATTTTCACTGGTTCCTTGCTGCAGGTGGAGCATTCATAAAGGCAAATAACGTTTTTTAAGAAATTTGGCCTTGCAATGATCTGTAGACGGGACAAGATCTAGTATTGATTTCAGTGCAAGTCCTGATTGTGAAACATCACTGATTTTGAAGTTTGCTTGAGATTTTTGTCAGGAGGGAACAATGGGGACTGAATTGGATTCAACACCTGCTGCTGACACCCAGCTCATCTTTCCTGCTGGCAGTCCTGGCAATAGCACAACAATTTTAAATTTCAGACACCTCTGTTTTTTAACTGCAGTGCAGGTTTTATTGGGGGCAAAGCTCGTCAACTATGTTTCATTGCTTGGCGGTGCGCCGGCACCTGCTGCTTCACGGCGGTCTCCAATCCTCCAACACCCACAATCATTGATCGTGTGTCATTTCCTTGCGGTGCTTGATGCCTTGTGGGATTCTCCAACCCCTGGATCATCAATCGAGTGTCTAAGCTTCACGGGGACACGTTTACAAAATGAATGAGATTTAAAATGGTAAATTGTTCAATTTATGTTTCAATTATATGCTTTTATGCTGATTTAGCTCACTTTGTTCACTTACAGTACTGTATTTGGAGCAATTTATTGTTTAAAATTGAGAAACTTGACTTCTTCATTTTCAATTGTGATATTACTTTTGTAGGGGGTTGAACATAAATCAGACATTTTCTAGGCTTGTTGAATACAGAAAATGTTAGGAGAAGCTGCCCTGGTAACTCTAATTCTAATTGATACTGTAAATCTTGATGGATTACAGTCACTTTCCTAAAATGTTATTTTTAAACTGAAGACATTTTAATGTTTTTTTTTTTCTCCAGCAGGCAGATGGAGTAGTAAACTAGGACAAGAAAAATTCATGTGTACCATGTTTTATGTCTTGTACTTGTTTATTATTATGCCAGAAGATGTCTATGTGTCAGTAGCCCAGACTGTTAAAAGGTAGATATTTGAGAATTAGCTTATTCCGACTTCTTCAACTTTTTCTCAGTTTTAGCTTCCAAGAAATAAAATGATGTTCTCAGCCCCACAAGTCGCTTCCAGTCTGTTAACATTCTGGCACCTGTTTGAAGACACATCTCTTCAAAAGCACCTCAGAACTGTTTAGGTTTCTTCCATTCTTCTTTTCTATGGATATCTATAAACTTTTATGACTGTATCTGCCCTAAAGTTTCTAACACTTTTTAAAATGATTCTAACTGAGTCTTTAGTTCTAGTATCAAATATAGGTTTAAAGCTCATGTATGCTGCCTGAATATACTTTCATAATAAACAGTAACTACTCAGAGGTGTTGAATGGGTTATGAAAACGCATCTGATAAATACTAATAATATTAATAAATAATAATAATAGGAGTAATAAAAATATTCAAAAAAATAAATATTTGCTTATCCAATGAATATAAAGTTATCAAGCAATAGAGACCAACATGTTAAAGTAAAGCGCATAAAGCAAGGTACTACTAAGTTTCACAGCTGTATGAAAATCTAAAGTCAAATAATACTGAAGTACTTTAACAGTTGATTCTTTCAGCGAGGAGATACTTAAGAGGACAGCACAGGGACAGAAAGGCTAAGCAATCCCAAGATGCTGTTTAACGAGGTGTGTCTGCAGGAGACCCCCGAACATTATTAGATTAGAAGCAGTTGGACTGCCATTTAGGAAGTTCATTCCAGTTTTTGGGAATGAGAAATGCCCTTTGTCCAGTTTTAGCATATATAGCATATATGGCATGATAATTTCTTTAAAGGTGCATGACATTTTTATAGCTGTTGTCACAGGTGCCTGGGGTTGGTACCCAGCCGGGACGCCCCAGAGGACTGGAGGAGAGCTTTCGCCTCCCCCAGACCACGTGGGGGCGACCGCCCTGGTCGCTTTGAGGACCACGGCTTGAAAGCTCAACCCTATACTGTAGGGGCCCGTGCTCACCGCCAGGAGGCACCCCAATTTAAATTACTATTGGTGTGATCATTTGAGATTATTATTTCTGAGAAATTCCATTTTTCAAGCCTGCTTTTATTTTTACAGATCACTGGAAATATTAGACTATTCCTGCATCAAATAGCAAATATCAGGGCTATTCCCTTGGCTTTGCAAAGTGCCCACAATGTTCATGTATTGTTCAAGCAATTGTGCTAATGGCACACTTTCATATAATAACTATAATGTGCTCATAAATGCATTCATGTCTGTAAAATTTTGACTCTGACTTTCCACCCTTTTCATCTGTCTGTTTTCTGAACCCAATCTTTCCAGGTAAAAGACAGTAACAGTAGCACTGGGCACATGGCAGGAACCAACACACATACCTACAATTACTCATGCAGGGTCAGGTTAGACCTGTCATTAAAATAAGAAGCTTGTTATTAAGAGTATGGAAGGACAAACACATGAACATGGGGACACTGTTTAAGCTCAGGGCCAGATTTGCCAAATGGGCAGTTGGGTGAATGCCCAGGAGTACTGGGATCTTGGATCAAAGGCACAGAAAATCCTAAACATGACACACGGGAATTATGCTTGACAAGCATGTCGACGGAAGCATCTGCACATTTGAATTCTCCAGTGGGATCACAAAAAAATGAAAATAAAAGCCCTCACAATATTATACTGTAGGGGCCCGTGCTCACCGCCAGGAGGCACCCCAATGCCTGAGGAGCCCTGGCCCTCAGCACTTCCGCCACAGTTGGAAGTGCTGGGAGGAAGAAGACCAGGGACACCCGGAGTCCTTCCGGGTGCACAGCCGGTACTTCCGCCACACTGGGGAGTGCCCCCGCAAAATAATTGGGAGGCACCTGGAGCACTTCCAGGTGGGTATAAAAGGGGCCACTTCCATCCATTTGAGTGCTGGAGTCGGGTCGAAGAGGACAGAGCTCATGAGGAGAGGAGTGGAGGCGGTCAGAGACAAACAGGAGGCATTGGATAGAGAGGCCTGGACTTTGGGGGAGTTTGTGGGTTGTGTGCACAATTGTAAATAGTAGACTTGTAAACAAACGTGTGGTGGTGCAGAATATGATGTCTGCCTGTCTGTGTCTGGGTCACATTCAACACTGTGTAATTAAGAAATAGGTTTTATCAAAATTAAAAGACTAAATGCAAATTTATCAGTAAAACTGGATTAAGTTTACCATAGATATCATACAAAAACAAATTTTAACTGCATCTATGAATACCTCCACCTTTACATTCATAGAGGTCATTAGAAATAAGAGAAATTCTTTAGGACTATGGGATAGCTTTATATACTATGTGAAAAAGAGTGCAAAACCTTTAGTATTTAGGGAATGCTTAAATTAGTTTTCATTGTAGAATAAATTATAAAAAAGCAACTATTCATTACAGCTTTTTCAAAGATAGTCGGCATCCATTTAGACAGAATTCGTTGTGTTTTTTGATTTTTACAGAATTTCCTATGGTCAAAATAAAAATATGGCAAATAAGTTTATCCTATAAAAATGCACATAGGAAGTAAAATATATAAATAAATGATTCATGGTTTCTTGAAGTACATTTCATTATTCTTTATTTAGGCAAAATTTCTATTATAAGCAACCTGTGAAAATGAGATACATACCATATGTTTGTGTGCGTTTTTGTAGATAATAAAAAAAGAGCAGCCACTTGATTTCTACAGCGCAGTTATTAAATAAGACTTGACCTACTGGCTTCTGCAACCTGACAGCATAAAAATATTAGATTAAGCAGCACACTTTGTGGAGTACAATGTAATAGAGGTTGTGCTTCAACTGTATGATGCACTAGACTAACATTAAATGAAACATTAAGAAAGAAGAAGCAGAATTTTTAGTCTAAACAAATTGAGATAAAGAGAAGACGTGGAAGAAGTATTGAAAATTATGAAAAGAATCAGTAATGTTTATGCCAATGAGTTGTTTATTGTATGCATTGTTTTACTTTAGCTTCACATTAAAATGCTAAGTTAGACACTCTATTAGTGATTCAATGCAAGTGCCAAGCCACGTGTCATATAGTCCCCCAAAAAATCTTATAAGACCACAGAACATAACGTAGACAAATGTGAGGAGATCATACAGTCCATCAAGCTTGATTGGTTAACTAATAACTAAATTGGCTCATTTTCTCAAACAGATCCTTTTTTAATGTAGTGTACATATAAGCTCAGTCCATATCAGAGTCACTCCTTCGCTGTGACTCTCAAAGCTAACCACCCATTTGGTGGGAGTACTCATGGAAAATATGGAGTTCTTGACCAAGCATGGAAAGTGTAAAATGGCGTTAGGGCCCCTGGGATTCATGCAATAATTAAAAAGTCTAAAAAAAGGACAATAAAAACTGAAGGAGAATAAGAAGTCAAGGGGTGGGGTGGTATAAAGAGGGCCCAGTAAATGCTGTTATTAAATGCCAAGTCATGTCAGAACTTTAGTGACACTTCATGACTCTTACTGAGCAAGGATTTATTTTATAACCGATTAACTTGCATTAATTAGCCATTCATGTCATTTTAAAGTATGGCATATAAAGTAGACTGTGGTCTTCATGTTTTATATTCTAAACAAGTCTACTGCATAAACTGATGAATCCTGACTCAATCATTGTTGTGTGCCTGGATCCTTCACTGACACATAGCAGAGCCTAGAGTGCTTCTTCCACTGCACTGGAAGGGACCCCCGCATCAGCTGGAGGCATTTTGAAAAGATATAGTATTGTGACTGGGATACATGGTCAAAAAAGTACAAGTTGATTGGGTAATAAACGGCTACAGTTAAAAACCATAGAAAAAACGTCAAAATATGATGTCTAATGGCAAGAAGTTTGGAAAGTGAAATAAAAGGATTGCAAGTGATGGTCAGGAATCTGTTTGCATACATCAGTACATAAACAAACCTCATTTAAGTGGCAATAGTGGATAACATTTGCCAAACAAATGAAATGTGGACCTAATATTACTGCAATCACATTTTTTTTGACACTAGTAATCCAGACCAGGAACAGTAGGGTGGTGGACACTGGAGCCTATCCCAGATAGCATACAAACCCTGGACACTGCGCCATTCCATCGCAGGGCAAATACCAACACAGCCTGGTCAATTTAGCGTCACCAATTCACCTAACCGGCTTGTCTTTGGATAGTGGTGTAAACCAGAGCACCCTGAGGAAACCCACACACATGGTGAGAACATGCATAACCCATGCAGGAAGGACCCGGGATATGAACCCTGGTGTCCTTGCTGTGAGGTAGCAACACTACAACTTCTCCATCATGCAGCCCATGCTAGTAATGCAAAAATGTAAAGTAATTAATAATAATGTACAGCTGATGCTCCAAACTTCATATAAATTCTAAAAGTATCACAAGTTCAACTGTAAGTTAATGTGTAAATGTAAACTTTTAAAATGACTAGATCATTTTAAAAAGGCAATAATAATAACTGGCCAATGCAGATGAGATTTTTTTGCAGGAGAAATAAAAGTTATTCATAAACTATTCCCTATGATCTATCAAGAGGCACTAGAGGCGCCAGCTGCTCCAGCCAACTGAAAAACATCAAATGTAATTCTCATCTACAAAAAGATATTAACACTCAGCTAGATCAGTTGGGCTTGGGCCTGAAAAAATGTAATATTTTAGTAGGTAGTAGGAAACATAAGTGTAATTTCTGTGATCAACAACTATGTTGAACAATGCCTGATAATATTTCATTAAACTCATCTTGGTCTGCTGAATTCAAAAAAGTGCTGTTCCATCTGGATTCATTTGAGTTATGATGTCCTCATTTAAATTACTATTGGTGTGATCATTTGAGATTATTATTTCTGAGAAATTCCATTTTTCAAGCCTGCTTTTATTTTTACAGATCACTGGAAATATTAGACTATTCCTGCATCAAATAGCAAATATCAGGGCTATTCCCATGGCTTTGCAAAGTGCCCACAATGTTCATGTATTGTTCAAGCAATTGTGCTAATGGCACACTTTCATATAATAACTATAATGTGCTCATAAATGCATTCATGTCTGTAAAATTTTGACTCTGACTTTCCACCCTTTTCATCTGTCTGTTTTCTGAACCCAATCTTTCCAGGTAAAAGACAGTAACAGTAGCACTGGGCACATGGCAGGAACCAACACACATACCTACAATTACTCATGCAGGGTCAGGTTAGACCTGTCATTAAAATAAGCAGCTTGTTATTAAGAGTATGGAAGGACAAACACATGAACATGGGGACACTGTTTAAGCTCAGGGCCAGATTTGCCAAATGGGCAGTTGGGTGAATGCCCAGGAGTACTGGGATCTTGGATCAAAGGCACAGAAAAACCTAAACATGACACACGGGAATTATGCTTGACAAGCATGTCGACGGAAGCATCTGCACATTTGCATTCTCCAGTGGGATCACAAAAAAATGAAAATAAAAGCCCTCACAATATTAAAGTAATAATAACTATTAAGCTTGTTGGGCACCTACTTTCAGTGCAGACCCCCACCTAGAAGAGGTTGACACATCGTGTAGACACAATACAATTTTCTCACATGTCATGATGTTAGGAGTTTGAGCTCCTTCTCATATTTACGACTCACTTGCATTGATATCTGATTGGACAATCTTGTGTGATTTTTGTGGTGAGATCATTGGGTGAGACTTTATGGTACCTGTGCAATTTTACTCTGTGAAGAATGAGATGATGTTTTGCTGTATCACTGTTTTTAAAGTAGGCTAAATGTGCTTAAGTTCACTATCATTGATGGCTTCATTAGCTTTTATCTAATGGACTGTGCCACTTATGGTAATTTATTAAAAGTACAATCATGCAGTGCTACCAGTAATTTGTAGCTGTTTGGTAATGTTTCTCAGTATTTCTTCTTTGCAATCATGGCACTTTTTCAGAAGAAATATCATATAGTGGATGGTTTTCTTGCTACAACCTAATCAATCTATCCTCCTTCCTGTACATACACAAATATTTTGATTCCATATTTGGAAAAGTACAAACAAATAGTCACTTCCTGATTAGTCAATGGATACTGAAACACAGAACTGGGTCATACCACCCAGCAAACTTTATGAACTCAAGCCAGTAATGCCCAAATATTTTGACATGCATGTGCATATGTGTTTGTGTGTTAGTAGAGGTGAAGTGGGTTGCTTTCTTGGAAAGATATGGGAAGAGGGACGAGCAATGCTCATACTTGGTGTACCATAATGTCTTAAACTGACCCTGTGTAAATTACATATAGAAGGCACATCATCTGGGATCTGAGCACTTCAAGGTGTACATGCTGCACTTCCTTGCTGGTTGCTGTCTCTTGATTACATTTTGTCTTGTGTTATTGAAGCTCTTTAGAAAAGTAAAAAGGCAATCCAGATCAAATATAATATTACAAAACATTCTCCAAACTCCTTAACCCAGTTCAGGGTTGCCAGGTCCTGCTTATGCATACAATAAAAAGGGAGTATTTGGAAACACCAATCAGCTTAACCTGCATATATCTGGGGATGTGAAAGGAAAAACAGAGTATTCAGTGGAAAACAAGAAAACATGTAAACTACACATCAACAACAACTAGGTGGTGGATTCGATTCCATAATCCTATATCTATGAGGCAGAACTGCTAACCACTGCACCACCCTTTGATTAAACAGACTCTTAGCTTGACATATTAAAGAGAAAACATATTTGATATGGGTTAACTTTGTGGAAAGCAAAATAGCCAAATAGAAACAGAATATAAATAAAACAAATAAGACAATCCAAGGAAGAAAAAATATTCATCCATTCACCTGTTTATTGAGCACACTCAATTCACATTTCTGGCAGCAGTAATTTCTATCCCTGCAACTTCTGGAAACAGGGTAGGCCATCACTTGGTATACTCTGGTACACACTTGCACTAGCGAACGCTGGATCAAGGCAGAGTTGCCATTTGACCTAACATGGGTGTTGCTGATAGTTTATAGAAAAATGAGAGCAACCAGAGGAAAAACCCATACAAGTAAGAGTACATTCTAACTAAATCAAGAAAGTGAGAGAAGGATGTTAATTTTGATATAAAGATTTCAATGTGGTGTCAAAGAGATAAACACCAAGAGATGTGGAGAAGAGGAGTAGATGAAATTTAGAGTTAATATTCAGGGCTATCAAATATATCATTGAGAAATATCCTCAGAGAGGACATTTAAAAGTAATTTGATTCTTGTTCTTCTGGGCTCGAAACCATGTCCATCACTCACTCAGTTGACTTCTTCACTCATAGAATACGGCCTCACAGAATACAGTATTAAGGAATGCTTTCAAATGGCCCCAGTTCTTGAACACTTTCCTACTGTATAGTATTACAATACCCATGTCAGGGTTGGATGAGCAGTTCGTCTCTGTCAAAATATAATTTCTTTGAACTGTGTGGGTTAATTATTTCAAACTTACTACAACCCAAGGTTCTTTTTTTTTTGCTCTGTTGCAGTCAGGTCTTCAATAACTTTATTAAACTGATGCAAACCACAACTCACGTTGCTATCTCAGTGTCTTTTTCTTCTTCCTCTTCATCTTTTCAATGTGGGTCGATGTGCTTGATCAGTCTTTTTCATACACCTCGGTCCTGCACCTACTCCTCAGTCGAAACCTTCCCTTCAGATCTTTTACTTTATCCATCCACCTCTGCTTTGGCCTCCCTCGCTTTCTATCTCAGTGTAACAATGCTAATGATGTACCTTATTCTGTCAGTGTTGTACAAACTTAGTGTTTTTTTATTATTAAAATTTTATAACATATTTCTGATATGTAAGGCTCCTCGATTAAACTATCATATGTATTTTCTGAACCAACATTTTTCTTTGTAAGTCACTGGCGGCTGGAGCTTATGTCAGTGACCCTAAGTGGGATGCCAGCCAAAAAAAATGAAGATTCTTGCACATATATCAATATACTTCAGTTCAGAGTTTATGATTAACCAAACAGAGCATGTTTGGAATTACTATTATAAACTAGAGAGAAAAATAACACCAACATAACAAGAGCTCTGTTCTCTGGAGCAGTGAAGCAGGCGTACTAACCAATACACCACACTAAATAAACAGATATGTTTTACAATTCTTAACAAGAGTTTCCTCTTGAGTTTCAAGAGATCTCAGCACAGTAATACAGTGGGCTCAGATTTTCCAAATAGTGTCTTGATACTTTTTAATTTTTTTGCAATCTGAATGTATTTGTATAGTGTGCTCAGTATTAAATGGTAAAATGTATGGACATTTGTTATTTCACTATGATTATAAAACTGTAGTGCTTGCTTCTAAATAATACTATTAGTTCTTTAGTTAGTTGTTAGCTCTAATTCATACATTTGTGCTCCAATTAGATCATACTTATTCTAGAAGGAAAGGCAGGCAGTGTGGCATAGTGGTTAAGCATTTTAACTTCAAGTCCTAAGGTTGTGGGTTCAAATTTTGCTAATAACACCGTGTGACCATTAGAATGTCAGTTCATCGGCCTAACTTCAACTGGAAAAGCAAAGAAATGTTACCAATCTTATCTCAAATGTTGTAAGCCACCTTGGATGAAGGTATCAGTCCAATAATAAGTAAAAACTATCAAGTCTCCAAAGAGATTAAAACGAGAATAGAAAGTGACCCCACAAAATATAACATGCTTTTAAAACTAAGTTCTCACTTTTGACACCTTTTACAGTGGTGCTTGAAAGTTTGTGAAGCCTTTAGAATTTTCTATATTTCTACATAAATATGAGTTAAAACATCATCATATCTTCACTCAAGTCCTAAAAGTAGATAAAGAGAAACCAGTTAAACAGATGAGACAAAAATATTATACTTGGTCATTTATTTATTAAGGAAAATGATTGAATATTACATAATTATGAGTGGCAAAAGTATATGAACCTTTGCTTTCAGTATCTGGTGTGACCCCCCTTTGCAGCAATAACTGCAACTACATGTTTCCGGTAACTTTTGATCATTCCTGCACACCGGCTTGGGGGAATTTTAGCCCATTTCTCTGTACAGAACAGCTTCAACTCTGGGATGTTGGTGGGTTTCCTCACATTAACTGCTCGCTTCAGGTCCTTCCACAACATTTTGATTGTATTAAGGTCAGGACTTTGACTTGGCCATTCCAAAACATTAACTTCATTCTTCTTTAACCATTGTTTGGTAGAATGACTTGTGTGCTTAGGGTCGTTGTCTTGCTGCATGACCCACCTTCTCTTGAGAATCAGTTCATGGACAGATGTCCTGACATTTTCCTTTAGAATTCTCTGATATAATTCAGAATTTATTGTTCCATCAATGAAGGCAAGCCGTCTTGGCCCAGATGCAGCAAAACAGACCCAAACCATGATACTACCACCACCATGTTTCACAGATGAGATAAGGTTCTTATGCTGGAATGCAGTGTTTTCCTTTCTCCAAACATAACACTTTTCATTTAAACCAAAAAGTTCTATTTTGGTCTCATCTGTCCACAAAACATTCTTCCAATAGCCTTCTGGTTTGTCCACTGATCTTTAGCAAACTGCAGATGAGCAGCAATGTTTTTTTTGGAGAGCAGTGGCTTTCTCCTTGCAACTCTGCCATGCACACCATTGTTGTTCAGTGTTCTCCTGATGGTGGACTCATGAACATGAACATTAGCCAATGTGAGAGAGGCCTTCAGTTGCTTAGAAGTTACCCTGGGGTCCTTTGTGACCTCGCCGACTATTACACGCCGTGCTCTTGGAGTGATCTTTGTTGGTCGACCACTCCTGGGAGGGTAACAATGGTCTTTAATTTCCTCAATTTGTACACAATCTGTCTGACTGTGGATTGGTGGAGTCCAAACTCTTTACAGATGGTTTTGTAACCTTTTCCAGCCTGATGAGCATCAACAACTCTTTTTGAGGTCCTCAGAAATCTCCTTTGTTCGTGCCATGATACACTTCCACAAACGTGTTGTGAATATTTTGATAGATCCCCGTTCTTTAAATAACACAGGGTGCCCACTCACACCTGATTGTCATCTCATTGATTGAAAACACCTGACTCTAATTTCACCTTCAAATTAACTGCTAATCCTAGAGGTTCACATACTTTTGCCACTCACAAATATGTAATATTCGATCATTTTCCTCAATAAATAAATGACCAAGTATAATATTTTTGTCTCATTTGATTAACTGGTTTCTCTTTATCTACTTTGAGGATGTGAGTGAAAATCGGATGATGTTTTATGTCATATTTATGCAGAAATATAGGAAATTCTAAAGGGTTCACAAACTTTCAAGCACAACTGTATCTCAATTGCATCCCATGCCTCCTTTTTGACTAAAGCTATTTCTCCTAAGGAATTTAAGGAGGAACATCTGTGACAAAGTTGACTCTTAAATGAAACATACAGTAAATTAGAATCTCTTTTAAGTCTCGTGAGCCACCATAGATCAAATTTTGAGCAGTACAATTTTCTTATGGGTTTGCACACAGTGGATTAATTATTTTAGTCTTACTACATCCCACGGTTGTTTTTATTTTTTTTGTCTGTAGCAGTCAGGTCTTTAATAACTAAACTAAGGAACGAAGTCTAACTGCTGCAAACCACATCTTAATTTGCTATCTCAGTGTCTTCATCTTTTTCCACTTCTACTTGGGGTCAGTGCACTGTATCAGCCTTCTCCATACAGCTCAGTCCTGCACCCCATCCTCAGTGAAATTCTTTTCCTTCAGATCTTCTCCTACTTTATCCATCCACATCAGCTTTGGCCTCCCTCACTTTCTATCTCAGGGTACAAATGCTAAAGATGTACATTGTTCTGCCAGTGCTGTACTTTTTTATAATTTATAAAACATATTTCAAATATGTATGGTTCTTTGATAAAAATATATTTATTTTTTGTACCAACATTTTTCTTTGTACGTCATAGGCGGCTGGAGCTTTTGTCAGTGACCCAAAGTGGAATGGTAGCCCAATAAAAGGCACATTTTTACACATAAGTCCATATACCCCAATTTAGAGTTTATGATTAACCAAACGGAGCATGTTTTAATTTACTGTTGGAAACTTGAGAGAAAAATAACTCTGACGTGGCAAGAACTCTGTTCTCTGGAGCAATGAAGCAAGCGTCTTAACCACCAGGCCACACTAAATAAGATATGCTTTAGAATTTCTTTTTTCCTTTTACATGTTAGTTCTATGTTCATTTATCATTTATGTCTTATTGTAAATGTTCACAATATGTGCAGAGGAGTAACTGATAAAGTATAATGTAATATTTTCAAACCAGCTTAAAGTAATTCATGGGCAGCTCCTATCCTGGCAGAATTAACCACAACACAGGAATCAACTGTAGGCAGGGTGCCAGTCGATCACACGGCACATTCATGCCCACACCCAGACTCACATGGAACCAATTTAGAATAATTAAACATCCTAACCTCTTTAGGATGTGGGTTATTACATAATGAAGTAAATAAAATAAACTGAATTTTATATAATATCAGTGTTTGGTGACATTGTAGTACAGTGGCTGAGGTCTTTCTTTATATCCCTAGAGAGTCGTGGCACTGTCTGTGTGGCATTTACACAACCTTTACATTAACACAGTTTTGTATTTTTTTAATTGGTGCCCTTGTGTGTTCAAACACTCCAAAGAAGCACCTGTAAGAGTGACTAGCAAATCTAATTTGGTTTATTGTGCCAGATATATGTTGGTATCTCAATTATAAAGAACAAATACATAATTGTGCCACAATAATAGTGATATTGGAACAAGTTGTAAAACGAAACATATGAACCACTCATGATTTTCAGATTTTGTTTTCAGGTTTGATTTTATTTTTGCAATCAATAGATAAAATATAGTTTAACTTGCCCATTAATTGTATTGTGCCTAACTATTCTAAGATAGGCTGTGCCTGCATGCAATGCTGAAATAGAATGAATGGGTTCAGAAAATGAATGAATATATACAGTACATATTTGGATCAACTATATTTAAATACATTTTAATTGAAAGGAGGTAGGCATAATAGAGACATTTTTCTACCCACCTTTTCTTAGAAATAGCAAAACATTAGCAGCTTTGATTCTGAAAATAGAATGTAAGCAAAAAAAATAAACCATACATATCAAAAGACAAAATTAATGCAAGATCTGAGAGGTGAATGAACATTTCTCCTTTCTTTGTGACTTTTGTGACAGTGGAGAAGCTGGATGTTAGGTCGGGTGATTCATACTTGGAAAATTATCAATGAAGGCATTCATTTTTAAATGTCTCACATCCTTTTGATGTTCAAAGCGTGAAATTTTTATATTATCAGAGATGGCAACAGTTTGCTCAACACCAATGGTTGCATTGGTTTAATGATTACAGACGTTCTGAATATAACATTTCCAACATGGCAGAACTGCACTGGTGTAGGACTATACTACTATGAAGTAAGAACCATTTGGCTTACAGAATTGTATTATTTAGTTATTATTTTATTAATCTCAGTACCATTTGGCTTACATAATGGAATTATTTAGCTGTTATTGTATTATTCGAAATACTGACTTAATGGCTCCATTCTTCACAGGTGAAGGGGTAAGGTGGAACCGTTCCCAGTTTCTCAAGGACCAATGGCAGCATAATGCTGGGATCACTGTATGTTCTTTAAACGTGTCCTCTTCTTAAAAGTGTAATTAAATTAATGTTTGTTTTTCAAAAACAGTCCAGGTCATATGTTTTAATATATATTGTTTAACTTACAGTATATGAAAACATTTGTTCAGCTGTCCTGTTATAAGGTGTCTTGGACAGAAATGTTTAATCAAATCATATGAGAACCACTCAATATAAGTTATGGATATTGAAAACAAACATTTATTTTTAGAAAAATGAGTAATTGTATATGCTATATTCCATCCAGTTTCATTCTGTGAGGTGAAATTGGTTAAACATTAATACAGAGCTAAATATGCCTAGGATACAGTGTTCCAGTTCACATAACTTATCGTTTTTTTTTTTTTTTTCTTTATTAAGAATACAGAATTTCAAAGCCCACAAATACTAAATAAAATGTTCAGCATCTGTAGGATTAACTTACTCAGTTGGGGAATGAAGTAAAGAGCAAACAGTTTTTACTATTAATCACTTATGGAATTGTGTCAAAAACAGTCTTTTAAAACTGGGCCAAACAAGTTGTCTCCTATTTATTTATTCCTCCCCCTTGCACAATTCCCCCAACCGTCAGCCTACTTGAAATGCTTGAGAATCAATCCTGTTTTGTGGACTGTGATTAGGCTTTGATTATACAGTACCATTCTAATGGGAACTGTATTTTTGGAGATGTGTCATTAATCCAGCAGGGCTGAGCTGTTAGCAGCAGCTTGCTGTGATGGTGTGTAGCTTCAGAAAGACATGTACATAAAGGTGCATGAATTCCAGAAGGTGGGAGTACAATATTTTTTTTTTTATTGTAGCCAGTGCTGTGGTGTTTAGCTTGCTAGGTCATATTGGGCAGGGTACTGTTTACACAGTATCCATTCATCCATTATCCAACCCGCTATATCCTAACCACAGGGTCACGGGGTTCTGCTGGAGCCAATCCCAGCCAACATAGGGCACAAGGCAGAAAACAAACCCTGGGCAGGGCGCCAGCCCACCGCAGTGTTTACACAGTATTTGATTACCATATTTAATGACCAAACAATGTTCATACCAGGCAAATTATTCTTCCTCATTGCCTATAAGGTCTGGTTAGGCACTGTGGAGTTCTCAACTAACACTTAACTTAAAAATAAAGGTGCCTCAGGTGTTCTTCAGAGCGATGCCATATAGAAACCAAAAGACTCATCGTTGCCCGCCGCTTTGTAAACCGCAACAGTGGCTAAAATTTAAGACCGGTATAACCTGTGTCCACGGAGACATCCGCTGGTACAGGTCCGCCGCTGTGTCATCAGTTACGGAGGGTCAGTTCGTAAACTCACCGTAGCGTCCTACCTGATCCTCCACACCCGGTGATACTAGGGCGGGACTGGTCTAAAATCAAAAGCGGTGAGACACATACCACTCCGGGGTTAATTTGGGCCTCGTTATGGGCGGAGATAACCCGTCTCAAGCTGCCTCCACGCCCGTGTAATCAGCCGGCAGAGAGAGCGAAGCGTCGCCCTGACTGGCGTGGCAACTCCGGCCGTCGCGGGCTAACCGTCCATCCACCACGCCGGCGGAGCGGGAGAAACCACGCCCATTGAGGTCGCGCTGACCCTCTCTCCGTGTTGCGGTTCCAATTTAAAGAAACGCCGGCTTCTTTTAGAAGGGAGCAATGGAATGATGACTCCCTGAAGTTTGTAAAAAATGCAGTGGTCCTTGTCAATGGCCAGCGCACTAATCAGTCGATGCCACAGGGCCCCTACTTTGTGCTAGATAATGACCTCCTTTACCGTGTAGCAATGCATGACGGGCAGGAGACGAGGCTGCTGCTAGTGCCGCGTACCTTCCGGCGGCAGGTCTGCGAGCTAGCACACGCCCACCTCCTAGGTGGCCACCTGGGCACCGAAAAAACTCTGGAGCGGATCAAGCTCCGTTTCTACTGGCCAGGAATTAATGAGGAGGTTTAGCTTTTGCGCTTCCTGCCCGGAGTGTCAACTGCGATCGGCATGAAGGTTCCAGGAAGAAGTTTTATTTATATATATATATATATATATATATATATATATATATATATATATATATATATATATATATATATATATATATATATATCTGTAAGAAACTCCATGCACTAATTATGAATAGATGGTAGCCTACCATACAGTAAAGACTTCAGGTTGTTTTTTTTTACATATTAGGAAGTTTTTCAAAGCTCAAAGAACCACCTTCATGTGCAAAAAACCCTTCGTAGAATGAAATTGTGCTTTGCCAAAGAATAGTTCTACGAATAACCACACAGCCCAGTAAAGAACTATTAAGTGCTATTGAAGAACTATTATTTTTAAGAGTGTAGTTTTGATGGTGACTTCTAGTCATGGAAAAACAAAGGCTGTTAAGAGTAGGGTCAATTAAATGAAGCAATCATTATAAAGAAAGTGGCTTTTACAGACTGAGTGATACAATCTTTATTAAATAGATAAGTTAGAAAATGTATGCATGGTCTGATGTTCAGCTGCATTTAGGGACTTAGTGTTAAAGGCAGAGCATTTTTAACTTGTTTGTTTACTTCATGATAGACAGATATCACGTTCTTGTTTGTTAATGAGCCATATTAAAATAACAGTGACAATAGAGTGTATTTACATGTATTAGCAGAATACATAAAACAGATTTTTTAATATATCTTTAAAAAATTATGTAGTTTAAAGCCAAAACCAAATAGGTTTGTGGTGGTTGAAATAGACACCAGATTCCAGATCAAGCAATATAAACATTGCATCAATTGATGTACTCGTATTAGTTGTCAGTTGTGTATAACCTACTGTATTGCATAGTTCTCAAGCATAAAATTTTGACGGAAATGCCAGATGGGGAGTGAAAATTTTTGTTGAAGTCTCATGCTATAACTATTGGCTGTAACAGTGTTGGCACAGTGGTGTTTTTTTAGGATATTATAGCGTTGGTGAAGCACAGAGTAATCCACAGATAATGCAGCTATCAGGTTATTTTTAGTGTTGACAGAGCCAGATGTAGAGGACAGGAAGATATGGATGATCCGCTGTGGCGACCCCTAACAGGAGCAGCCGAAAGAAGAAGAAGAAGGTTACTTTTAGAGTATCATAAATTGTGAGTACTTGTGTATTCACTGTGTGCATAATGGCTTAATGAACCATGATTAGGGAGCTCCTTGTCTCTTTCATTCATTTCTAGGTAAGTTAAGTAACTTTCATTATCCCTTGTTGAATGTTTTACTTTTACAGTTCCCAAGATAAGATGACTCACCTGGTGACAACATCAAGCAGCAGCAGTAGCGAGATAGTGTCACAGAGATTCACACAAGCTGCATATTGTCATAATGCGTTCCATCCATATGCATGACTCTGCTCTCGGTTCAAAGACTTGTACTGGGGATCTGTTTAGCCATCTGGAGTGGCTTTCAGATGTTTAAAAGAGGAAACTATGCAAAATATACAAGCTGACATAACCTCTCAAGGTAATTTGAAGTAGGAAGTTTTGGGAAATGAAAGCTGCACAAAATGTTCTTAAGATAGATTCAAAAACTCACCAATGCTTTCCATAGGGGAAATATGTCAACATAAATGGTACCTTCCCTTCAGGAATAAGTGTACCAAATTTCAACAAAATCAGTACACTGGGAGCCAGGATGTTTCACACTTTTAAATGCTTTTTGCTTTTTAATTGAATGAATCTAAAAAGAATGTGCTAATGATTTTTTTAAAATCATTAAAACATGTGAAGTAAGAAATCAGTCCACATAAATTGTAAAATATAGCATAACTTTAATTTTGGATACAATTTAAAAAATGTAAAAAGTATTTGCGACCCAAGTTTTCATAACAGTTTTAATCGCACCCCTAACATTTTTTTGAAATGTAGATGCATATTTTATTATACCTACTTAACTTTTATCCATATTTATGTAACTCTATATTTATAGTTCTAGTATCAGAATGTAGTTTAAGTTAATTTGTTTTGGTCTCAACAAATGCTTTTTTCATATTTATATTCATATTCACTTGATTTCTTTTTTTTTAATCTTTGGGCCCCCCTTTTTGTTACTTTGCCCCACAGGTTGAGAACCACTACCCTAAAGTGTTCCAAACTAAATACGGCCAAGACAAGGTACAAAAACATCAGTGAACACAAAAAAACAAAGTTTCTCTTTTATTTTTGCATTGCTTAAAAGTTTAAGAAAACAACTTTATAACACAATGGCATACTTTAAAATGTCAAAATGATTTTTCTGACAAAATACCCATGAATTTAGTTAAACTCCTTAGAAAATAGGTTCAAATGAAATAAATTATGGCTTTTAAGCAAGTCAGATCTTCACTGTACTCTACTTTTGACAATTCTACTGCTAGTAGTGTCAGGATGTATGTGTCACGATTGATCACTAACACACATGAGGTGTTACAGTACAAGTGCAGGGAGCTAGGGCACATTATTTCCAATTGCCATCTCCTAGTCGACTCAATGGACTGGGGGATGCTATTATGGAGATATGAAGTACAACAAAGCCATTCAAAATGCAAGTAAGGGCTTAACTACCCAATGCTCTGAATTTGACTTTATCAGCAGGACGAGATAACATCAGAAATGCTCGCATCCGCTCCTCTGAGAAATCAGTTGGGATTGCCGTTGGCTAAGCCAGACCTTCTGTCAAAGCTTTGCAGCTTCAATATCATTCACTCCCGGCTTAAGAGAACGCTTCTACCACCTTCCTGAGGTGAAGAAGACTGAGGCTGAGCTGGAGATCAGAAGGATGTTGGACTTAGGGGTTTTCTCTACAGGTATCTCTCCACCCTCAGTGTGACAAATAGGTATTGGGAGATTTGCTTAACAGACTAGGCTAAGAAAAATACTGGACTTAGCACCCTTAGCTGGCACTGGTGTGAGAAAATAATTTTAGGATAACATAGTATTCATCTTAAAGAAATGGCATAAAGGATTAACAAATGTAGGAAACCTGTTCAAGCATATCAGAAAGCAAGATAAAGGTCAAGTGAACAACAAAGACAAAGATGTAATGCACAAAATGTACTAAAAGACGACTAAGAAATCAGCAGATTTCCTTAAAACAGCAAGATTGGGTAATTGTTATATGACACAGAAATTTCAAGGGTGATGGGCAAATCCAAAGGATTGGTGAAGAAAAAGAATATAATAAAACAGATGCTTGCTTTTAATAAGTCACTTTGCTGTGGACAAACAAATTAATCATATTAAATGTATGCATTGATTGAAACTGTACGTAAATTCAATAGTTTATAAAATGAACCTCTACCCTCTGTTTCTTTGATCATTCTGGCAATGCTGTAACAGACTGCTGTAAAAATGCTCCCTCTATGGTATATACCGAGAAGTAATTAAATGATGAAATGAACGGCTTTTCTCCTGTCTGATTACTGACTCAAAAATGATTTATCACACTTGTCCTGGTTGAGAATAAGTTTCTTTCTTTAATTAAGATTTTGATTTCTACTACATTGGCAGCATTACACCCTACCCTCTGGGCTACATAGGGAACAGGCAACATTCCAACAAGCTGCTATGGTCAATTAGTGACTACAGGTAAAATTCCGTTACAATGAATATCTTTACAACAAAATTTTCATTACAACAAAGTGTTTTTATGGTCCCGACAGTTTCCCCATATGAAGTCTATAGAAATCTTGTTACTACGAAATACATTCAGCGGACATTTTCATTACAACTAAGTGCCCAAAAGACCTTGACATGCCTGAATGAATCATCCACAGAGCAGTTAGTTCTGTGGCTGCAGCTCAGTTGTGCACAACGATCCCCAAACAGAAACATTGTACATTTTTTCTTTGTTCAAACTTTCCTCATATAGTTTTTTTTTTTTTTGCTGTTTTTGTTTTCTGTGGTTTTCAGTGATACTTTTGCTTATTGCTCGTCAACATTGGAAGACATCCATTGGAATTTAACTCATTGTCACCCTCCTGTAGAAATAGCAAATGGAAAAGACGACAACAGTTCATATTAGAAAAAAAAAACTTTACATTTTTGCGGTTTTCAATTCCAGCAAAAAAAAAAAGATGTTGCCAGTGAATTTGGAATTTCGCTATCGACACTGTCAATTTTCTTGAAAGACTGAGCAAAAAGAGAAGAAAAATCTCAGGTTGCAAACGTTTTCCGAACTGCTGCATTTGAAGATGTCAAAATGTGGTTCAATGATGTTCATTCAAGAAACTTTCCTATTAATGTGTCACTCATTCAAGAAAATGTGAGGTTTCTAAACTGGGATCTCCCCCCACTGGACAACACAGTAAAGAGCATCCCGAAGTGCGATCACCGCATCTGTGGAAGACTGTTTATTCGTTGCCGGGGCAACAGCAGGCTCACAGCTCTGCTGCGTCTTGCCACTGAAGCAAACAGAAAAGATCTCAATGGGTGATGCAAGGAAGGCTGTAAATGCAGGGAACAGTATTACTTGGCCATTAACCTAGCCACAACCCTGCCTGACTGATGTGCCTGTGTATAGAGGAGGGGTAGATCACGCTACAATGAACAACCGTGCTGTTCTTGTTTCAAGCTGAATAAAGCTGGTTTTTCTAAAGTACAGAGACTGACTTGTGTTTTGGGGTGCAAGGCAGGGACTTATAGCGCGGCCACAATCTTTTAGGATTTGCTTCTGTGGTGCTTTGCTGCAGCGCTGTGAACCTGCTGTTGCCCTGCCCTAGCAACGGACAAACAATCTTTCACAGACATGGCAATCGCACTTTGGGATGCATTTCAGTGTGTCATCCTTTTGGGCAGGTGGTGGGTCCCAAAAGAGTTCAGAAACCTCACAATATGAAAAAGTAGAAAAGGATGATTCCACTTCTGATTGATAACTGTGCTGCCCACAACATGCTTCTACATTTAGATAATGTTTGCGTTGAATTCCTCCCACCCAATTGCACACCAGTGCTTCAGTCATTGGATTTGGGGATTATTCACACACTGAAAGTGTATTATTGCAAGGAAATGCTGAGAAAAATTCTCGTCAGCATAACTTGTAGACAGGAGAAGATTAAAATTAACATGAAAGAAGCTATTGAAATGATTGCAAACGCCTGGATCCAAGTTAAAGAAAGCACTATAGCGACAAATACAGAATCTAATTACTACGAAATTTTCATTACTACAAAAAATTTTTTAGGTACCTGGCATTTCATTGTAACGTAATTCTACCTGTATATTGCTGCCTACATCAATGACGTAGTCATCTATTCTAGCACCTGGAAGGAGCACAATGTGCTATGTATGAACCATGTCAAATGTTTAAAAATCAAACCAAAAAAGTGTTACTTTGGACTAGCCAAAGCCAAATACTTGGGGTATGTGGTGAGACAGAACCACAGTGCTGGAAAGTTGCAGGACTGGCCCTGATCACAAACCAAAAGGTAAATGTAAGTCTTCTTCTGCTTCACAGGACTGTTTTACAGATTTGTTCTGTGATTCTCTGAGAGGGCTATGCCTACACAGTAATTGAACTGACTCAAAAGCAGTCTCCTAACACCATGGTATGGACTTTTGAAGCCGACATTTCTCAGCCCTTGCATTGATACTGCCTAAGTTTTCTGCTCCTATTCTTCTTCAGACCAATATATCAGACAATAGCCTTGGCGCTGTGTTACATCTAACTGTTGATGGAGTCAAACACCTGATCATGTACCACGGCGCTGTTGCTAATGATATCTCTTGTTTGCAATACAGCATTGATCAGTTGACAGGAAAGAGGCCTAGCCCCAACACTGAGGGGCCTTTAAAAAACAGATAACTGAGTCAAGGAGGTTGTCTTTTGAAACAGTGGCAGCAGGGGAGACAGAGCTCTCTGAAGAAACTAAGCAAATGGTGCAACAACGTTTAAACTGGGTACAGCCGGCTTAGCACCAAAACCTTTGCACCCGTATCTGAAAATTTCTTCACACCGCATAAGGCTGATATCTGCTTTTCAATGTTTTCTGGGTCCACACTTATGTTTAAAATTGTGTATTTGTTATGTCCTCTGTGATGTTGTCTGTATTATGTATGTTAAGGTGTGTGTAGTTTGTGTCTACATTAATTATTGCTTTGTGGAATGTTGATGTATGCTGTTTGGCATGCAAGAATTTCTTAAATTATTAATCTCTGTGTATTATGTAAATTAATTAAATCTTTGAGACCTCTTCCTCCCTTTCCTCTTCCTTTCGACCTTACCAGTATAGATGGCCCTACCAGGAGCATTAAGTACCAGCTGGCATTGCTCAAAGGATCATAAAGACTTATAACCTCTACAGCAAAGTGATAGATCTTATTCTTTTTATTATTATTATTATTATTATTATTATTATTATTATTATTATTATTATTATTATTATTATTATTATTATAATATACAGTAAGTGTCTGCTGAGGGCAAGTATTAGTCAGCTTTATTTTTGTGATGATGATGATGAAATGTTTAAGTAAGAAGATTAAGGTACTTTTACACCAGCACTCCAGCAACTTTCTCTTTAACTTTACTGGTTTTCTTGTGGTGTGTTCATGGATGTGACAATGGATTCCTTAAGCATACCTACTTAATCAAGTTTGCTGGAATGCCCTCTCTGACTCTTTAACTTAATTAGAAAGTTTTTATCGTCTCTTGGTCTCAATGATCACAAAAATGTTAAATACAGTTGTGCTTATTGGTTTTCTGGGGCCTGCTGGATGTCTCCTTATATAGTATGTGGCCCACATGTCTTCGCAGACACTGTTTCCAGTATTCACTCAACTGCCTAATTTAATGAGCTACAGTTTTCTTTTAAGGTGCTGCAGAGATACAACTACTGCTGATCTGCCAAACTGAAAGTGGGAAGCCAAACGATACATAATGGGATAGATCAGGGGATGAATAAGAGATTTTCAAAACTATGAAATAGAGAAAGTGTTGTCACACGGATGTACAGCCATGGGAGACAGTTTAAGGGAGATGGTAATTACCTGCTGGACCAGGGGTTGGCACTGTATACTAATGTCTTCTCTTTTGCAGCCAATCAGTTTCTGACGTCACTTCTGTGTCCATCTGCCTGGACCCCTCCTGTTCCTGTTATTTTTTCTCTCATAACTGTAGTGTCTCTTGGTTTTGTCAGTTAGCCATCACCCCAAAATCTTCTCTCAATTCTAAACTCATTCTAAATCACATTCCAAAATCAACATCCACTTCGGCAATCCTGGTCTATTAATTATAAACCAGCTAATTGTACACAAGATTTAAATTCTGCATGCCATTGGATATTTTAAACTCATATCAGTATTCTTATACCCTTTAACATAAAACATAACAGTGCAAACCTAACCAGGACAAAGCTTACTTAAAATAAAATTAAATCGCATAGAAGAGCATGTCTAATTTATTGCAAATTACATGATTGCCAATTATATCACCAAACTGTAATTATTTAAAAAGGGAATTATGGCAAAAGATTCTAATATTTCAAATAAAAAATGTGTCTAAAACTATAAAATTTACACATTGTGTCCAAAAATACATGAAACTTGATATGCTTAAAACTGATTAGGCAAGAATTCAAAAATAAGAGAGAATGAAAAAGTTAATGTGTTTCTATTATATTAAAAATATGTACATTTTCTCCTGACAATGGCTTTTTTTAGAATATTATGTCCAGCTTGTTTAGTATGCTACAAAAAAATAGTGTTACTTGAGGAAAAAAAATAGAAGGACCTGAGGTTTGAAAGAACATTTATTGTACCTCTTTAATCTAGTGGAGTCAATATAAAGATTTGATTCAAATGTTTAGAATCCAAAAAGCTATTGTGAAAGTCAGGCCCAAAAAGACTCCTCTAATTTGAACTCAACAATGGCACAAGGACCTAAGGTTAGAAATAAAGTGTTTATTGCAGATTTATTCAGCACAGAAGGAAAAAGTGGAGCAGAACAGTGTGGGTCTGGAACAATTCATCAAGTTATGAATTGGAAGCCAACTCCTGGGAGAAACAGTTTAATGAGTTTTTTTTTTTCATTCAGTTTTTATGTCTTCTAGAAAAATGGCTATATGGCTTTCTTATATATGAATAATTTAAGTGTATAATCTACCAAATATATTAAAAGATGCAGCATAGTCTCCATGCCTTATTATACAAATTACTTATATCTGTTTAATGACTATGTAATGGGTGAACCAATACATGGGTGGATTATGGATAGGAAATGGAGGAACAGGCAAGGTGCAAGGCTTAACAAGGTCCTACCAATTCAAAAGAAGTGACAACTCTAGGGTGGCATGCCATGTGTGAACACTGGATGACCAGAGAGAGAGTGTGACCTGAGATGAAACAAAAACTGCTTCTTGAGGCTTGAAAAAATAATTCTTGTCCATTCTTTTAGAGACTGCAAGTCCACTGAGTGCTATAAGAACAATGAAAAACCTGCAGGTAAACAGATGAAATCACATGGCCCCAGGTTGGTAGAGAAGGGGACAGTTTACTTTTTGTTTAGAGGTCAAGCAATGAGAGACACCTCAGTTAACAGAACTAAATTATCAGGGGTGTAGAGAGAACAGAACTCAACAGAAAAAAAGTAATTCAAAGAGTTAAATCTTTTGGAAGCCCTGAAGTTTATTAAACCTAGAATCAAGAATTGCATGGGGGCAAAGACTAAACTGGTAGGAGAAAAAGATACTTGGATTGAGAGTTTTGAGAGAGAGAAATAAAGAGAAGCAAAGAAAGAAGAAATGAGTTTACAAGAACTTGTAGACAAGTGGGTTAGTCGCCCTGCCTGGTAGGCAGAGTTCATGACATGGAAAGCACCAAAAAGGCTGCAGGTTTGGATGTTTTACTGTTTATTTGCTAATTTAAGCCTTTTTTAACTTCGTCACTCACATTAATTCAGTTTTTTAGGTATTAAACTATTAATTGTCATTCAATTTTAGCCTCTTTGAATCTATTCTGTAAAAGTTGGCCACTCCTACTGTGTATCACCCCCATTTTCGTTTCAAAACCAAAAAGCATATGTTTCAAAAAAAGCAGTCATTAGTTTAGTTTCCATATCTTCTAAAATCATTAAATATAAGACTCCATCAGCTATATCAGTCACCTTATGTCCATCATTAAAGCAACATATGGGACTGGGCTTTGTGCTGTCAGATTCACGCTTGCGAAGCAGTCTGAATTGATATACAAACGGTACTATAAAAGTCAAAAGAATGTCTCATTCCAGAAACATTCAGTTTACAAGAAAGAGCCGCTTGAGCAAATTCAGCTTTGCTCTGGGTCAAACAAAACAAGGCAATAAAGTGTGCTTACATTTGTGTTTCAACCAACTCATGTTCAATACTTTCAGTTAACAAAAGAGGTAGCCATCCAATAAAAGCTTTCCTTTTGTATTGTAAATCTCTGACTCACACAAATGCTGTTAGGGTGTGCTTTGTGAAATGAAGGGACCCCCCAATGACATATTCATGACCCGTTTTCTCAGTTCTTATTCCATTTAGACAATTTTCCCCAGGAGGAAGCCTAAAGAATGCAAAAATATTTCTATTATTCTTCAAAGAAGTAAGTTTTGCTGTGAAAGCAAATATTCTTCTTTGACACTATGTTGATATTGAACCTGGAGCACACACTTGAACCTCTTGCAAATAAAAGCTCCAAAAACTATTGTGGAATTTAGTTTTTGTAATACAGTACTGTATATTCCATATATTTACTAATTTTAGGGGTACACCATTTGACCATTTTTAGAGTGATGTCTGTATGTCTGAATAAAAGGTTGAGGACAAGATAACTAAAAAAAAAATCACAATTTGTTTTAGACATCTGTAGATCAGATGTGTTAAAACAATCATTTGTTTCTGACCTAAAATATTTATTTTAATTTTCATTAAATTATGAGGTCTGTTTGTGAGTATAATAATATCATTTATTTGAAGACAGGGATCTATTTCTAAGACAGAAAAAAGACAACAAAAACAATTAATCTATCCATCTTCTAAACACACTTATTACATTAGAATTTTTCTTACCAGCACCGGGTTCAAAGCAGGAATGAGCTCTGGACAACATGAAAGTTCTCTTCTAGTCAAAGCCATCCATACTGAAATGATTTAGAATCACTAATCTACCATAACTAACAGGTCTTGCGGAAGTGTATCCATAGGCAAATAAATCAGGTCCAGGGAAAATCTGCAATCTTCACATAGACCAGACTGGGATTTGAAACTAGAACTCTGAAGCTGTGAGACAGTAAAGCTAGACACCGAGCATGACATGCATGCAAGTCTGAGGTTTGCCTTGTGGGGTCATCTACGATAAGCACTACCACTCTGGGAAACTCGAGTGGGGGCGCACTCGCTGATGGTAACATCTCCCTTTTCTCCCACAGTCCTGAGAATCCTCCCACAGAGGGAAACTGACTCCGCCCTCTGTGCTCTCTCCCAGCATGGCTCATCTCACTCAGTAGAGTTAGAAAAGACAGAAGAAACCTTTTGTTTAATTTTTAGTTAGCCTACTTTTTCATTTGGCTTTATTGGATGTGCCATCTAATGCCTGTTTCTGTTTAAAGATTGTGTAAATTTTAAAAAGGCCCCAACATTTCCTACATGATAAGTGTATTCCCAAGACTGACAGACCTCAGTATTAAAAAATGAAAAAACTAAGTCAATGATACAATCAGACACAAGGTTTAAAATGACAAATCAAGCCAAATATATATTTTTTATTTTAATTTATTTACTAGAGGGGAGAGAAATGAAGGTCAGTAGGAACAAGACAGAATACATGTATGTAAATGAGAGGAAGGTCAGTGGAATGGTGAGGATGCAATGAGTAGAGTTGGTGAAGGTGGATGAGTTTAAGTGCCTGGGATCAACAGTACAGAGTAATGGGGAGAGTGGAAAAGAGGTGAAAATGAGTATGTAAGCAAGGTGGAATGGGTGGAGAAGAGTGTCAGGAGTAATTTGTGACAGATGAGTATCAGTAAGAGTGAAAGGGCAGGTCTACAGGACGGTATTGTTGACCAGCTATGTTATATGGGTTGGAGACGGTGGCACTATCCAGAAAGCAGGAGACAGTTGGAGGTAACAGAGTTAAAGATGTTAAGATTTGCATTGGGTGTGACAAGGATGGATAGGATTAGAAATGAGTACATTAGAGGGTCAGCTCAAGTTGGATGGTTGGGAGACAAAGTCAGAGAGGCGAGATTGGATTGGTTTGGACATGTGCAGAGGAGAGATACTGAGTATATTGCGAGAAGGATGCTAAGGATAGAGCTGCCAGGCAAGAAAAAAAGAGGAAGGCCTAAGTGAAGGTTTATGGATGTGGTGAGAGAGGATATGCAAGTGGTGGGTGTGACAGAACAAGGTGCAGAGGTCAGGATTATCATTGGAAAAAGGTGATCTGTTGTGGCAACCCCTAACGGGAGCAGCTGAAATAAGAAGAAGTCTGTAAATCTATTTTCATTTCTCTATTCAGAAATGAAACATAGTCAATATTACTTAAACAGTTAAAACAAAATCCCTACCCTTCTTTCTATTTTCAATGTGAATTGGGCATTTCAGACAAACCATCTTAAAATCTAAAAATAGATTTGGGGTTCTTCCAGAGGGGCTTAAAGTGGAGAAAGACAAACTAATTGTGATTGCATTTACTACACTTTTGGCACGCAGACTTATTCTGATAAACTGGAAGAATCCAAACTCTCCTCTTTTAAGTCAGTGGGAAACTGATGTGTTATATTATTTGAAATTGGAAAAAATCAAATACTCAGTTAGAGGATCCGTACAGACGTTTTTCAAAACATGGCAGGATCTAATCAGTAATATTTTAAAATAAGTTCATGAAACATAGAGAATTTATTAATTTAGGTATGTTTAAAAGCTGTAAAATTTTTATGCCGTTTGGCTTGCTCTCTCTCAAGGGTGGGGATCGATCTGTTCTTAACTCTATTTTTCTTTTTGTAAAAACTTGATTGCTTTGTATGGAGTGTAATAAAATTAATAAAAAAATAAATAAATAAAAAACAAAAAAAAAAAATTTAAAAATAGAAGAGCCTCGTGGCCATGTGTTTTTCATTATGATATTAATGATTGTGATGATTATTAGTATTAAAATTGATCAATTTATCGAATTAGTAATGTAAAACATTAGTCTGTGTTAAGGTACATAATAATGCATTTTACATTTATGTTCATTTATTTGGCTGACACCTTTATCCAAGGCAACTTACTACATTTATGATAAACCTGGTTACATTTCTTTTTGCTTTTCCAATTGGTGCACAGGCATTTCAAGTGACTTGCTTAAGGTCACACAGGATCAGTAGCAGGATTTAAATGCACAATCTCAGGGTATAAAGTCCAAAGCATTACCCACTACACCACACTGCCTGCATTATGTCCTTGTCTTTGATACAATACCAAATTCTCTTATGGAGGCAACTTAATGTACCGTGTAACTGTGATTACTCATATTTGTGAAAATTAGAACTGTTAAATGTTACAGAGAGTCTGCAGGTCTTATGCTTCATTAATAAAAGTCCTATTCAGAATCATGAATTTTCTGATTTAGACAAGGTCAAGAGGAGCTAGACCTCTCCTAGCAGCACTGGGTGTCTGGCAGTGTTCAACCTTTGGTGTGACCCATCTATCTCAATCATGACCATTATGCCAGTTTTGAGACATTAGAGATGCTCTAGTTAACCATCTCACTAAGATATGTAGTGCCTGGAGAAAGCTCACATATTCAGGGGAAAAATGTGAAGTCTCCTTGCAGGAATTAACCCAGCAATGATAAGCACAGTGGCACCAACAATATAAAATATAAAAGTTTAAAGATGAAAAATAAGCAAACAGTTACTGTGGTTTCCAATCCATGTTATGCTTATCTGTTACAAACAACAACTTGCTGCCAATTACTTTAGGTTTATCTATTGTAAATATGATAAAGTGTGCCTTTCTCCAGATTAATGAGATGAAAATAATTGATGATATTTTTATTATTAATATGTAAATGTGTTATCTACTTGTGAGCATGAATACATTATTTACAGCTACATGACAGCTATCCCTCAGTAGATCATTGTTGTTTCCTCCTGCACTTGTTAACATGTTGTCCTTGGATATGTTATAAATTAACACATATGGTTATTAATGTAAATGTATGCTGTTTAAAATAGAATATTTATTATATTCTAACGACTGTGGCTTTTCAAAAGCACATTAAAAAAATGCCTATCGTGGCACTTTACAGTTGGACTTTTCAGCAAATAAATGAGAATTTCCGAAGCAAAATTTGAGCATTTTAAGCACAATCTAATTTTATGCTCATGGCACCCTGATCAAAGGAAGAAGAATATTTTTAATTTCAGGCTGAATACATGTCACCCCACTTATCACCTGTTTGGCATTCACAAACATTTTTTACCAGGAGTGTGAATAAACTTGACATATTTTTTTCAAGCTGAATACAATTTCATCTCTGGATCACTGAAATTACTTATATGCATGATAAAATGCTATCATTTTACTGTTAGAAATTACACATTTGTAAAGCATTTTAAGTGCTTTCTTTTGAAAACGTGTCGTGTTTAGCACTTCAAAAGTGTTCTTCAATCTTTTGCAAACCTACAGCAAAAAAAAAAAAATCAGCTAAATCTGTCGAATCTCACAACTTGAATACAAAGTGTAATCGATTTACATCTTTGTGCCTCCCTGATGTGCAACAAATTATCAAGGAGATTCAAGCCTGAATAAATGGTGATTTTATTTAGCAATAGCACAGATAATGACAATTCCTAGGTTTGAATCAAAAGTATTAAAGAAATAAATGTCATAAGGTATGTCCTTCTGCCATCTGGGCCCCACTACACAAGATTAGGATGCTATCATGGGGATGGCTTATCCACTTTCCCACCTCATGTCCATCCTCTCTTTCAAATTCTCTGATAGCAGCATGTTCCATACAGTTCTGTCTTGGCGAGGGTTGTTAGATGTCCAGCAAAATTAGAAGAACCATCTTGCCAAGTGTTTTTTATTATGATATCATTGGCTGTGATAATGATTATTAGTATTAGAAAATACTGTACCTATTGTCACACTTAGGAAGCAGCCATCAAGTCCTAAGGTGAGTGATATTTTTCAAGATGAGGGGTTGGTTATGTGCATTGATGTCTCTCACTTTGTCTGCAGAAATAATGAAAAACCATAATCCACCTATCTTATTTCTGGTCTCACAAAATTGCCACGATCTCACACAACGAAATATCAGTGACATTACTTTCGGTTCCTGCACAGTGATGTCACTTCTGGCTATCTCCGATGTTATCACCTCGAGCTCTGCCATATCGATGTCACTCCTGGTCATTCCCGATGACATCACTTCTGGTCATTCCCGATGACTTCTCTTCCGTTGTGTCACTTCCTTCCACCATGTTTTCTTATTTCGCTATATAAACTCCATGATTCTGACTGTATGTGTCAGTTGTGATCAATTTTTTATTTCTTTTTTACCTTATTTTCATCTTTGTCCATCAGACAATATACAGGGACATTCCCCAACTCTTCTTGAGCATTTTTTGTGCCTTATTTCACCACACTATTTATTGAATTATCAATGCAAACCATTTGTCTGTGGTAAATGTAATATCTAATTGCCTTTGATACAATAAACAATTTCCTATGCAAACAGCTTAATGTACAGTATGACTGTGATTACTCACATTTGTTTGTCTCAAAGAGTCTGCAGGTTTTGTATTTCACTAATAAAAGACCTATTCAGAATCATTCATTTTCTGAATTGGACAAGGTCAAGAGGAGCCAGACCTCTCCTAGCAGCACGGCAGGAATCAAATTTTGATGTTACCCTCTCATCTCAGACATGCCAATTAATCTGATTTAGAGACATTAGTTAACCAACAAGTATCTCACTGTAGAAAGTTTACATAGTCATGGTCTCATATCCTTTGTCCGGCAGGCAAAGCTAAAATCCTGGGATATGTCCAGCTGTTGCAGAACCATTCTATTAAAGGGGCTTGAGTGTCATTAGTAAATTGTTTTGTACCAACACTTTATGGTCAGAACCCCTATTGTCTATTTGTGTTCTCTGAACTACAAAGAGAACCCCATGCCACTCATTCCATGCACCCACTTTTCAATACTATGTACGTACAGTGCATCCAGAAAGTATTCACAGGGCATCACTTTTTCCACATTTTGTTATGTTACAGCCTTATTCTAAAATAGATTCAATTCATTTTTTTTCCTCAGAATTCTACACACAACACCCCATAATTACAACGTGAAAGAAGTTTACTTGAGGCTTTTGCAAATTTATTAAAAATAAAAAAACTGAGAAATCACATGCACATATGTATTCACAGCCTTTGCCATGAAGCTCAAACTTTTGCTCGGGTGCATCCTGTTTCCCCTGATCATCCTTGAGATGTTTCTGCAGCTTAATTGGAGTCCACCTGTGGTAAATTCAGTTGATTGGACATGATTTGTAAAGGCACACACCTGTCTATATAAAGTCCCACAGTTGACACTTCATGTCAGAGCACAAACCAAGCATGAAGTCAAAGGAATTCTCTGTATACCTCCGAAACAGGATTGTCTCGAGGCACAAATCTGGGGAAGGTTACAGAAAAATTTCTGCTGCTTTGAAGGTCCCAATGAGCAAAGTGGCTTCTGTCATCCATGAGTGGAAGACACCACTTTGAAACCACCAGGATTCTTCCTAGAGCTGGCCGGCCATTTAACTGAGCAATTGGGGGAGAAGGGCCTTAGTCAAGGAGGTGACCAAAAACCCGGTGGTCACTCTTTCAGAGCTCCAGAGGTCCTGTGTGGAGAGAGGAGAACCTTCCAGAAGGACAACCATCTCTGCAGCAATCCACCAATCAGGCCTGTATGGTAGAGTGGCCAGACGGAAGCCACTTCTTAGTAAAAGGTACATGGCAGCCTGCCTAGAGTTTGCAAAAAGGCACCTGAAGGACTCTCAGACCATGAGAAACAAAGTTCTCTGGTCTGATGAGACAAAGATTGAACTCTTTGGTGTGAATGCCAGGTGTCACATTTGGAGGAAACCGCTCATCACCAGGCCAATACCATTCCTACAGTGAAGCATGGTGGTGGCAGCGTCATGCTGTGGGGATGTTTTTCTATGGCAGGAACTGGGAGACTAGTCAGGATAAAGGGAAAAATGACTGCAGCAATGTACCGAGACATCCTGGATGAAAACCTGCTCCAGAGCACTCTTGACCTCAGACTGGGGCGACGGTCCATCTTTCAGCAGGACAACAACCCTAAGCACACAGCCAAGATATCAAAGGAGTGGCTTCAGGACAACTTTGTGAATGTCCTTGAGTGGCCCAGCCAGAGCCCAGACTTGAATCCGATTAAACATCTTTGGAGAGATCTTAAAATGGCTGTGCACCGACGCTTCCCATCCAACCTGATGGAGCTTGAGAGGTGCTGCAAAGAGGAATGGGCGAAACTGGCCAAGGATAGGTGTGCCAAGCTTGTGGCATCATATTCAAAAAGACTTGAGGCTGTAATTGCTGACAAAGGTGCATCAACAAATTATTGAGCAAAGGCTGTGAATACTTATGTATATGTGATTTCTCAGTTTTTTTATTTTTAATAAATTTGCAAAAACCTCAAGTAAACTTTTTTCACGTCATCATTATGGGGTGTTGTGTGTAGAATTCTGAGGAAAAAATGAATTTAATCCATTTTGGAATAAGGCTGTAACATAACAAAATGTGGAAAAAGTGATGCGCTGTGAATACTTTCAGGATGCACTGTATATCAGCCGCTCCAAGTCAAAGGCAATGCAAATAGATTGAAACTGTCAAGGTATTATCATTTGTCTTTCTTTCTTGCCATCTGTGTCCTCCTTTGGATATTCAGAACATAAGAATTTTGACAAACAAGAGGAGCCCATTCAGTTCATCAAGCCAGTTTGTTTAGCTAATAGCTAAGTTGTTTCAATATCTCATCCAGATTTTTCTTAAAGGTTGTCAAGGTTTGTGCTTCAGCTACATGACACAGTAATTTGTTCCAGAGTTCCACAATTCTTTGAATAAAGAAATGCATCCTGCCTTCAGTTTTAAATACACTTCCCGTTAACTTCCACTGATATCCTCAAGTATGTGATTCACCCTTAGACCGAAAGACCGTTGACGGAACATAAGAACACTCAGGTTCTGGTAACCCTACTCTTTGTCTTTATTAATCTTCTATGTCTCTGTTCAAAGCATACTAGCAGGGGCACCTAACCTGTTGTGTGGAGTGGGGGTCATTTTAACAGAAAGCTCCACCGTGGCATTGTGTTCCATAGCAGCCCAAGACTCCTGGATTACTTATAAAGGCCCAGCCACCCAGAGCTGCCTCTGAACTGCCCAACCTCAATTTTAAACAGCAAAGTCCTAATGTTTTCCTTTATTGGTCTCCCAGATGGTTTGAGGAAATCTAACTAGTAACCTGCCTAGTATCAGAGCTGGTTTAATGTAAACCATACAGCTCTTAGGTACATAATAACAATACATAAAACAAGCTCCCAATACCTGTTAATGAAATGATAACATGATAGCCCAAAACATGACTTAATCACACATTTTGCATGTACATATGCAATTAGAAGTCTGTTTTTATATGGGCTTCTGTATTTTCATTATGGTCAATGTGTAATCCGTATGTGCTGCATAAAGTGGGTTTCTATCTAACAAAACAAAAGCATGCAATACTCACCTTGTTTGTGGTAAAATTCTCTTAGAATAAATAAATGTGTAGGCTCAGAAACATTTTTGTGACAGTTTAATTGTAAATTGTTAAAAATCAGTATAACAAAATGTAAAAACAATTGTTGTTGCTGTTATTAATCTCAGTCAGCAATGCTGTTATGTACAGTATGGTACCATAATGAATCACTGCATGTTGGCACATATTTATTTGCTAACTGTTTTCAAGTGACACTGTGGGTGTCTTATTTTGAATGAAAGTCAGATCTCATCTCCTAATATAATGGGAACTCCAATAGCGGCAATCACTCCAAATAGAAAAGGTGGCAAAAGTGTATAACAAAGTAGTCATTGCCCATTCTGCTAGGGTTTAGTGGCACCCAAGACTTGTTAAGACAGCAGATTTAACAGAGATGCAGACATCCAGCTTTGCCAAACCAGAACTGCAGTTTATACCAAAATCAACCCTGAAATTCAAAGGTGTAAATCTGAGTTAAACAAAGGCATTCTTTAGACCAAAAGGAACAAAATGGACACTCGAGTCCAAATAAAGACTTAATGCATAACAACTGTGATGTACAAAATATGAGAATGCACTGACTCTGTCACAGACAGTGACTTTAATCCAATCACGAAAGGTTTATACATTCCTTCAAAAACTAGCTTTACTCTTCACATGGGAGATCTCTCTAGGCACTCTTTCTGAAATTACCTCCGGCACTCTCTGAAACTCACTCCTCTCTGAAATCATAAAGCTGATAAACTGATCTGTCTCTTTGTGGGCCTGAAAGCTGAGATCAACTTTGCAAAGCCAAGCTGTGCCAGTAACTGAGCCCAGTCCGGGAAGACTGAGAAGCAGACTTTACTTCATTAAACTCTAATGTTAGAAAGTGAAATGCTTTTCCCTAAATTGCAGACAACACAGCAAAGGTTCTAAATCCTCCACTTGAACCCAGAAGGACAACAACAACTCCATCCAACATCAAACATTATTCTTAAAAACTTACACTGTAAAACTGTTTGTTTGTGCCAAGATAAATAAGAATTCTAAAGAGACAGTAAACAAACAGCCTCTTTTGTGTAACATGTTTGTCTTGTTTTGTTACATCTGTCAATATACTGTATATATGATAATTGTGATATATCTATAATCATTGTGTTTCTCAATAGATTGTATTATTTTGCTTCTTAAAACGATTGTGCTTCAGTTACCTTAATAAAAGCCTAACAGTCGGAGATTACCTCTTACATCAGAGAAATTTAAGTTAAAAAAGGTAGAAGCCTTACTAAATTATTTAATTAATTACTGGAATTACCAAAGGCATAAATGATAATTAACCAAGCTAAATCTCTTTATTTTCCTACATAGAACACAGGTAGGAGATTAGGTGGCCATAATAATAAGAAAGAATCACCTTGCCTGATCAAGAATTTAGACTCTAAGAGTATCCAATTGCAATTCTTACAGAGGTAAGAAAATTTTCATAAGAATTACTAATAAATACATTGAAATCACATTTGTTTTTTCTAATCCTTGTTTTTATGCCATATTTGGGCCGTATTTTGTGCAAGAAATTAGACCCTTACAATAAAAAGTAAACCAATGGGTCACAAGGTCTTGAAGTTATGCATGCCACACCAACCACGCCCAGGAATTCATCCCTAATGTAGATATGAGAGGTCAAAGTTACTCCTTTTCACAAAACTTTGAAAAAATGAGGATCAGTAATATAAGAGTGTTGTTTTATGCTATTCAGATGTTTTGAATAATAATTATAATATTTTTGATGCTTGATTCTTTACCAGTGGTTCCTTCCCTCTAAGAGCCACTCATAGAAGGGTAAATATGAGAATTTTCAAACATAAGTACCATTTTAGATTATTTCAAGGTTGTTAATCATGAATATGATGTTATTTTCCTTTACTACGGATCTAGCCTTCTATAGGCCTCCATCAGAAGATGAAAAACAACAAATTTCTATTGTGATCGAGAATGCTTAAACATTAAACATCTAAATTGAAGGACACATTTTAATATTTCAAATATTTAACACAACTATTTTTGTTTATTGTGTACTGCTGCATAAAATAAATCATTACATTTCTTATGAACATCCTGAATTAGGGTGCCTTCGGCTAGTTCAGACTTTTGATTATTATTATTAATTGCTATTGCAAGAGCTGGTTTATTGTAGAGGTAGAAGCCAGGATGAAATAAGACAAAAGGCAAAGAGGAGAATGACTAGAGATGCCACTTAAGGTGGACAAGAGTACAAGCAACCCCCATCAGGCTGATCAAAGCACAAGATATATTTTGGTAGACCTAGACAGCTGCAGTATTTTAGGTTTTGACAATTTATTTCTTACTTTAGCTGCTCACTTTTGTTCACTGTTCAATTAAGTTTAATAAGATAATGAAAAGCTCTTTTTTGTGTTATGACTTTTGGGCAGGGTGGCATGGTGGCGCAGTGGTAGTGCTGTTTCCTCGCAGTTAGGTGACCTGGGTTCACTTCCCGGGTCCTCCCTGTATGGAGTTTGCATGTTCTCCCCGTATCTGTGTGGGTTTCCTCCGGGCGCTCCGGTTTCCTCCCACAATCCAAAGACATGCAGGTTAGGTGGATTGACGATTCTAACTTGGCCCTAGTGTGTGGTGTGTGTCCTATGGTGGGTTGGCACCCTGCTCAGGATTGGTTCCTACCCTGTGTTGGCTGGGATTGGCTCCAGCAGACTCCCGTGACCTTGTGTTTGGATTCAGCAGGTTGGAAAATGGATGGATGGACTTTTGGGCACATTCTGGGTTGAGGGAAGCATACTGACGCACTCTTTATAAGTATGAACGACTAGGGGGGAGCACAACTCCCCAAACACCTGACACGACAAACATAGACACAAGTGCAGCAAAACACATTTATTTAGATGGGGAAACACTTCCAAATCATTCCGCTCAGCAGCACAGTACAAAAGCAGAATATGCTTTACAATGTAGCACTTTTCTCTCTTCTCTTTTTGTCTTTCCATCTTCACTCCTCCACAGGCAAGATTCATCCCTCTTCCTCCTAACATTGGCCCTCTTTGCGAGACAGCTGGATCCTTTTTATGCTGCACATGGGAGCATTCCAGGTGGCTCGTTAGGTAGATCTGGAATTACTCACAGGTATGGAGAAAGTAGGGCTCTGCAGGTCCCATAGCTCCTCCTGGCATCATCCATGGAACCCAACGGGGCTGTGCCAACAAATAGTCATTCCCATTTTGGGAATCTGAGGTGCCATTGTAACCTGGAGGGCTGCCAAGTAGCAGTTCGGGTGAGACAGCACCCTTTAAAAGCCTTCTCCCCCCCCATCCTTCCTTTAATGAGGCATCCCAGCTGGGTAAATAGGAAGACCGTCCTTCACAAAGTCACACTAAAAAAGTTAAACGCATCAGCATTTGCTGGAAATTTATGAGAAATAAAACCTAAACCTAAAAGCAGAGAGTGTGGCATCAGTTGTGCAAGTTATCTACCAGTATGGCTTTGGTGACGCAATAAAAGTGGAAGTGCGAGTATAAGACACACAAGCAGCAGAAACAGCATGGGAGGCATGCTGAGAGTCACCTTCAAAGATGACAAGTATAAAAGCACACAGGATGCAAGAACACCACCTCAGAAATAATGGCAGAGTCTGAGAAGCAGGCTTTATGGAAACACACTCAAGAAGATGGTGAAGAAACATTCGCACACATTCGAGTACCAAGGAAAGTAGCCAAAAGTGCACATAGGGCAAGAGATAGCAAAAATTTTTACCTAACTTCAACATGTAGCGTTGCTAGTCATTAATATTATAAATACAAGAATTATCAAACCTACTTAATCCAGTTTAGGATCACAAGGGGTCAGATTTTATCTTGGGAAGACACTGAGTATAATGTGGGAAACTACCCTGGACATGATGGCAGTCCAACACAGGGAATAATTCATGTACGTACCAAAAATAACTCATAAGAGAACCATTTAGAATTTCTGATTACCCTAACAAACACATCTATGAAGATGTGATAAGAAAACTGAAGTAGCCAGAAATAAAATGTGTAGTCTTAAAGAAAATATTGAAAATCATCACAGGGTATGGGATTTAAATCCAAGGTGTTGATCCATGATCCAGCAGCGCTAACCATGGTGTACAATACACTGGTTAACATTTTTGCATTTCAGCTTCCTAAGACTGGGTTTAATTTTTACTCTGTTCAGAGTCTGTCTGTTTTTAGGCCTGGCTTCATTTTCTCTGAATGCTTTGCTTGTCCTCTGTATCAAAAATACTTCACAACCTATGTCAACAGATAATTTTAAATTGGTTTTGTGTGGATGAATGTGCTCTGCAGCAGCTTGATGCCTAATCCAGGGTTAGTTCTCACTTTATCTTCAATACTGCCAGTATAGAAGACAACCTTATGGAGGTTTGGAATGGATTTATAGCTAGGGTAGTTTTTTTCATGTTCAAGAGACACTAAACAAATATTGTTATTTTTACATGTAAATCCCAGTTTTGTCATTTTTCTGGAGTGAACAAAATAAAATCCACATCACTTGGATCACTGTTCAGATTTTTCAGGAAAAGTTAAATGATGTGATGTTAATAACGACCCTGTATAATTGAAATGGTAATGATTCATTTCCATGAACTTTGACAAGGTTTTAAGCCAACTGAAGTGGGAAAAAAATGAATAATGAACTGACAAATACTAGAGATGATTGAAAAGACAGAAGAGTGATAGCTAGTCAGTACCCACCATGAAGCAATGGCCTAGGTGACAGGTTGCATCGCAGAATAATAACAAGAGATCTCTTTTTTGTCCATTATGTATATATTGTAAGAAGAAGCAATAATGTCAGAAGTAATATGGTGAGTTGAGAAAAGAGTCAAGGTCAAGGGAGAAATATCGAAGGGGACAGATGATCAAGCTGTGATTGAAAATTCAAAGATGGATGAGGCATAATCTGAATTTCAAAGGGTTACAGTGAGAGACCTACATGAAGAGGGTGAGAGTAATGTGAATATCAAAAATAAGAAAGGGATCAGTGACTATCATAATGTCTAAGCTAAAGAGAATTCATCACATATGATGAAAATTTCAAACTGTGTGCCTTTGACAAGGTGGAAGATATGACAAAATAGTAGAAATGGCAAATTTTTTAATGCTAATAAATATTCAAGTGGAAGTGAGAAATTGAAACTATGTAAGCATTGTGTGCAATATGAATAGTGGAAAGGTGTAGATGACACCAGATGAGTCATATGAAGGATATATTAAGAAGAGGAAATAGGAGTAGAACTGAGCAATACCATGAATATTAGCCTTTACCCTTTATAAAATAAAGAAAATGTTTTTGCTCTTTTTGTTTAAAGATTTCATAAACTAAGTGCTTAAATGAATGTAATGCCAATATATGACACACACTATACCAATGGTGTGTCTTGTATTAGTTTGTTTCTGAACGATTACATGGAGGTACAGTACTTTTAGTTAATACCTAACAGACCTAGGAGACTAGATTCAAACTCTTACTTAGTCTTTGTGACCTTTGAGTGTTCTCCTGATGTGTGCCTGTTTTCTGGTAGTCATTCTGACCTCCTTACCAGAAAAGGCTTAGGTAAATTGACGACTCATTAGATACATGCTTTAGTGGGTTTTGTGATGGCCTAGTGCCCCAAACAGGCTGAGATACTGTCCTGAGTCGGATGCTGTTAGGAGAGTCGGTGGATTAATCGGTGGATTAATAAACATCTATTTATAATGGATTAAAGCAGTGTTCAGAAAATACAGTATAATGTATAAAATGCTCTCCATACAGGCTGCTCGGTGGATAACAAATCTGATATTAGTACTATGAATACTGTAATAATTCCAATGAATAAAATGATTAAAGTCTGACTGGCTTCTGCAGCTTTGGGAAGAATACAGCAAAGTCAGGCTGTTGGTCGTCCTGTGATTCCAAAAGAGATCAAACACCTTAGCAAGTGAACAAATGGATACATTTATTATAAAACATCCTGGGTGAACTTGAAGGTAAGAGGTGTAGTATTTAAATTCTGCGATACATACAGTAGTCTCCCTTTTTGGTCCTAATGTTACTTATATCTGTGCCAGTTCTCCACAACCCTAAGCTGAACAACATCCCTGTTTAACAGGCCATTCATCCATTCATAAGTATACAATAAAAATAATTGTACAGTATGCCACAATAAACATGAATGATGGCAAAACCCACAGCATTTATAAAGAAGCACATGCATACAATCAACAGTCCTGCCATGGGTGGGGGTAATTCGGAAGGGATTTAGCACTAATGGAATTATTAATAGTTCTAGTGGATGTTCAAATCTGATTTTGGAATATTACAGTGTGTCAGTTGCTCGAATGTTAGAACGCTAGAATGGTTTCAATTCTAAATGTTTAAAGCTGGAAAAACATTTAAATTATTATTTCTTTACACATTCATATAATCATTTAGAACTTTTTAACCAGCTTCTTTCTCATATTGTACTGGGTAGAGACTTTCTAGAGTCAAGTCAAGTCATGTTGAGGAGCATGCACTGGTACAGTGCATTGCCGCACGCAACACATGATGAAACAGCTTGAGATCCCAGTTGGCAAACTCCAAGGCAGATACGCATTCCCATCTCACCCTCCAGAAATGACGTTCTATCTGCCGCAGCCAGGTTTTACTTGGGCGACCACTTGGCCTGGTTCAGCCACTCAGGTCTTCAACATTGAGGATCCCACGAGCTGGATCACCCTCGGGGAATCGAGCCACATTGCCATAGTGCTATAACTGACGCTCCCTCACAATGCAGGTAATGTGCCTCACACAGGACTCCATGAGCAACCGCTCATTCGACACAAAGTCAAACCAACGGTACCCAAAGATTTTCCAGAGAGACACAGTTTCAAAGGAGTCCAGTCTTTGTCTCAGGTCACTGGATAGCATCCATGATGTGTAACCATATAGCAAGACAGGAAGCATCAGGACTCTAAAGACTTGGACCTTCATCCTTCTGCATAGATATTAGGAGTGCCACACACTCCTTTCTAGAGACCTCATGGCCCCCCATGCTCTCCCAATCCGTCTACTGACTTCATAGGAAGAGTCACCAGAAACATTAATGTCTAGAGACTAACCTAAATGTTAATTCAGTCATGTCCAGATATAACTGCCCTGCTGGTATCCGGTAGTAGTCAGGTAACTGCAGGGCACACATTTAGGAGCACACAATATAAAGAAATGCATACAAACACACTGAGAATATGCTGTCTCCAGCACAGGATCAGGCTGTGGTGAAAGCCCTGTGTGAGAATAATGATCTCGGCTGCACCAGCATGGCCCCTCTTACATATAAGATTGGGTTTTTTTTTTTATAATTTTTTGCTTAAAAGCACATTGAAATGAAAGCACCTCCACTACATAGGATCAGTACTCTACCATCTAGCACTTAGAGTATTTATTACAGGTTAATCCTCCTTTTAGGATTTACCCTTTTAAAAACCACTGTAATTACACTGAATTGATTTTTAAGAATTAATCTGAGATTCTTGGATGAGAGCCTTAGTTCAATTATTGTAAATTCCTGTAATTTAAATTATTATGCTGCTTTTTAACCCTTTATTCCTACTGTTGCCATACATTTCTCCTGTATATAGCTCTAGAACTCACAAATTCATTTTTTCTCCACCTTATTTACAATGTTTAATAATATGAGTTACCTCAGTAATGTTGCTTATACTGGAATCATTTTGATATCTTTCGGTGCAGAGAATTCATTTTTAGTATGGCTAAACTTAAGGCACATTCTGTTCCAATCACACACTATAATGTTTCTCCCTTTTTCCTAATGTTTAGTATCATTAAAAAGGAAAATGAATCACTGCAGCTTTCTAACAGAAGAGAAATAACGGATGAATTATAGACAATTTAAATTCCAAACAAATGAAGCAGATGTCTGCTTATATTAGAATCAGTATGCTTGTCTGTATCCATGAGATTTATATTACCTGAAAGAATGTGGTGTTTATGTGATAGGTCAAATAATTAGTTGATTACCTTCATCAGAAGGTTTATTTGGCTTGCTTTGTTTCATAAGTGTGCAATTAAGTGCCTTTGATTACCTCTTTCTGATTCTTGGATTTTATCAGCAGTTGTTTTGTACAATGTCTGTAGTATCGCTTTGTAGTTGGCTGATTCTTTCATGCATGTGAACTACAGGCACTAGAAACGTGCACATACAGCTTTCCACTAAAGTGACCTACCAATGGCAACCTCCAAGGCAGCAGCTGTCACAATCTTGAGAGTAAATCTCAAGTGTCCTATATTTCAGCCGTCAAATGTACACTTTTACAACCTGGCTGAGACCAAGGCAAAAATCCAATAAAAATTAAGCATCTCAGAGTAAGGCACTTTTACAAATTATTAATTAGAAAAATAAAACTTAGTCCACATTTTATATAGCATTGTATTATAGCTAATACCATCCTAAGGTATTTTTAAAGTGCAGAGTTATAAACAAATTGCTTTTAGATGCTTTCTTTACAGTTGGAGCATAAGCAGTTAAGTAACCTTCTCAAGGTCATACACTGAGACTGAGCCAGTAACTAAACCAGCAAACTTGTGCCACATTGTTTACCTAAATTATCTGTTTCATTCATATGGAATTTTTAGTTAATATATGATAATCTTTGACAATCTATTAAAAGTATATACTGTACTGTATATATATGAAAGCTATGACAGCATGACTTATTAAGCATAAGGGAAAATATCAAATGCTATTCACTCACTCACATTCTGAAACTGTTTTCCCCAAGATGGGATCAAGAGCAGCCATAAGTTATTAATGAATTGTGGTATAGTAGCTAAAAACATGGACTCTAAATAAGTCTCTCTAAAGAGATTCTGACACATACAGTGCCTAAGAAAAGTATGCACAACTTTTCAAATTTTATTATTATACAACATTAAATTACAGTGGCTTATTTGACACTGGTCAGCAAAAACGAATCTTTATTGTCAAACTGAATGCAGATCTCTGTCTGTAATGGTTGTAAGTTTTAAAAGTCTAATATATTTTAAAAGTTTGGTTTTATTGTTGTTACCATAAACCTTGGGCACTGTGGGTGTCTGTAACATTAATAAGCTTTGCACTCACATATATATCCTGCTTAAGTAATATTCAAATACATACCATAAATATTTTACCTAATTTTATTATCTGTATTCTTTTTATTATTTGTATTATTATCATCAGGTTTCATTGTTTGCTTTACTTTTTAATTATATTAGACTTTCTTATTTTTCGCTTTTTGTACTGACAAATCTGCTGTATCAGTCCGTGAAGAAGGTATTTCTTAGGCCATGCAAGACAAAATGGAGAATTTTCGTTGTAAACTCATTTCTTTCATGTTTTGGGGGTTAAGGTGGAGAGGGATTGATATTCTAGTTAACAACAGATTGGTTTGTTGTACCAAAATAGTGTTACCTTAAAGTTATAATAAATGTTTCTTCACACTGCTACTGAAAACTCTAAAACCATCAAAATCCAGACATGCTGGAGCATCTGGAGAAAACAACAGCCACCTCAACTAACAAAAAATAGAGACAGAAAGAAAGAGAGAGAAAGACAGCGAAATCCTAACTACTGTAACAAAATGCACCCTGAAGATTTTCTTTTGGGACCTCCTGGCAGAGCCTGTTGTGGACTGTGCTGAACAATTCTTTAATACAAGCTACAGTAAGTATAAAACTATTATCTGGGTCATGATTGATTTGAGTTGTTATTTTGTCCTTATTATGGCTTTGGAGCCTGTCCACAGTGCATTGTCCAGCCCTGAATCTGGTTCATACATGGAGCTAACACTCCCTGAAGAATAAAATTTATATACTTCATATTTTAAGATATACTATAATTTAGAACGTGTGGCCGAGGATAGCATCCTGGGTTTGAGGTCATTATCTTAGTGGAATTTGTTTATTCTCCCCTTGTCTTTCTGATTTTTCCCCCACATCTCAATGATATGTGTGTGTGTGTGTGTGTGTGTGTGTGTGTGCGTGTGTGTGTGAGTGTGATAGTCAACTTTGTTATTCTAAATTAGCAATGTGCAAGTGTGAGTGTGCCATGCAATGGATTGGTACTCTACCCAGGACTGGTTGTTGCTTTGTGCCTGTTGCCAGAACAACCTCTGGCCCCCTACGACCCTGATTGGTATTAAGTGCATCTGAGAATGAAAAATGCAGTTTTAGCTTAAAAATATCACTCAGTTGTGTCATACACAAAAAAAAAAAAACTAAATAGGATTAAATGGGGTTGAGAAGGTTATGTTATTTAAATTAAATATAAAACCTCATCCTAGTTTCTACCTTGCACTTATAATGGTGCTAGGATAGGATCCAGACTTTTAAGACCCTGAGTTTGAATAAGCGAGATGAATGGAAGGATATTTATATAAAAATACATTCTCTTCCATCAGTGAAGCTCTATATGTTCAATTCCCTTTTAACAATTTGATTATTTATCTCTCTATTTATCTCTATTTATCTTTAGATTATTTGTAGATTAGATAAATGTTATTAATGCCAATAAAAAACACATTAAAGCAAAGAAACAGACTCACAGGATAAATAAGACAATCAATCAATCAATAAATATTTGTGCAGAAATATCGAATTAAAATGTGTGATCAGAAAATATCCCCCAAGGCACTTCATAGCACCCCATTGTGGAATGAGCCTGTGGCTAAAACTGCTCTAGGAGAGCACCTCCTGGAGGTGATGGGGGGATTTCTCATGATGGCATCCAGTTTTGCTGTTATCCTGTTTTCCACAACAGCTTTCAATGTGTCCAAGACTAGCCTTGTGATAAAACTAGCTTTCCTGATAAGGTTATTTTTATACTCAAGTTACTGCCCCGGGAGACTACAGTGTATAACAATACAGTGGCCACTAAAAATTGGTAAACCATTTCCAGCAGCTTGTTGCATACATCAAAAGATCAGAGTCTTCGCGGAAATAGTCTGCTCTGGCATTTCTGGTGCAGCTCCACTATTTTGTCATTCCAATTTACCTTCCTGTTCACATGAACCCCCAGGTACTCTTAGCTCTGTACCACTTTCACATCCTCCGCCTGAATAGTGACTGGCCTCAGAGGCTCTACTCTTCTACCAATCCATACCATCAATCTGCTCCTGTTTACTTATGTAGAATCCTCAAAGTTTATTTCCTTTCAATTTATCACATATTAAATGATCTTGTACTTTGAATTGAACTCTTGATAGACTTTTAAAGGGCCTTGCAATATGCTCTATGAAGTCAGCTATATATAAAACTAGGGGGCTTCGCACTCTGCTTGCTTTGCTCACCAACCCCACTGCCTGCACTACGCACTGACAACTTTGCGTCTCTGCCGCTTGTGTATGTGGATTTCACTTTCACCAAACAACAAAATTTTTAATTCTCACGGATAGGCACTACTTTTCCCTGTTGGCAACACGAATTAGGCGATCTACAAGTCTACGACTTAAAGTTAAAAGCCAAACAATATCTACATACTTCTGTCATATCACCTATGTCCATATATTCAACCTCTTTATCCTTTTACCTTTTTGGCAATATCACATTAAATTTTGATTCCATGTTTGGAATTACATCATGACAATGCAACGTATAACCACCCATGAGTGAATATCACTCTATCTACATGAACTGTGTCTGACAATAGCATTTACACAAATGAGAAATGATTGAACCATGCGCGTGGTTGTAAATGTTTTAGATGTGGGCAGGACTTTTCCAAATCTCTTTGCATAAAGTCTTGTCTCACAGGGCTTGAAATTTTCTCTTGTGGGATTTCACTTTCAACAAACAACAAATCTTTTTAATTCTCCTGGATACGCCACTTCATTGGGAAGAAACAGTACTTTTCCCTGATGGTAACATGAATTAGACGATCTACAAGTCTACGACTTAAAGTTTGAATCCAAACAATATATTCAATCTCTTTTCGATGTTCCATTATTTCACAGTGTAATAATTTCCATTTCTTTGCTATCCTTTTTTTGAGACTTTCGAATTTTCATACTTCCGTTATCTCTAACCTGCTCTGAATGTGTATTGCGCCAACGATTTTGAATTCTTTACAACATTCGGGCATGGTTAAATCTCTTGGCACAAAGTCTCGTCTCATGGGACGTGAAAGTGTCTCTCTGAGAGAGTAACATCTCATCTCTCTTCCCAAGATTTTTTTTATTACAGTATAATAGAGAGATTGATTTATTAATTGATCAGCCATTTTAAATACTGGGGAAATACCAAGTTTCAAAGCCTTGCTGCATTATTTTGTTTCAACTGTGGGCACTATCTCCCCCTGTGCTTTTTCTTTTTATCATTCCACTACAGTTGGATGTCCTTTCTTTTTTTGCTTGACATACTTGACATTTGTATCTGCCCTGTGAAGTACTGAAATATTTGGGTACGCCTGTGACTATAAAGAGGAAACCATACAAATCCTGTTTTCTTGTTATTATTTAAGAAGATTACTTCTTTCCGTGACTCTGCTTATTCATTTATTGATGAACTGTGAACGTGCTGAATTTTCTATAACCTTGCCAAACAAGAGACTCTAATAGAAAACAGTTCACTTGTTAATTAGAACTGAGGTTAATGGTAAGGATTTGGTGGTTCTGCACTGGTTTACAGATATAGTTTTTTTATGTCTTTAACATATAGTTGAAAAGCAGAATAATATAGTACTATATTGCATTACTTCCATTATATGTAGTATTGAATCTTTACATGGCTCTTTGAGATAGCTTGCTCTCCTTAAAAGGACAGTTCGCTTTTTTTCGTACTAGATGGAATAAATCTTATGACTTTGCAGACTTGCGATTTATATAGGCACCCCTGTCGCTGGTGATGTAATATCAGCTCATACAAGGGTGACTCATCCCTGGCTGATGCAGCTTGTCAGCGCTGTTACATAGCTCTCCCACTGAAGACAATGTCCCAAGTGACCACTTTCAAATCCTTGCAATGACACACAAACTCATTGATATGGCAGTGTGGTCTTCTGTCTCACTTCAGTCATGCAGATAGTGACAAGGGCACATCATCAAGGATCGTGAGCGCTGTTTTGTCAAATGGCCCATCTGGGATGTTGAGTTCTGCATGGTCATGTGGTGCAGCAGAGGCATTCAAGGCTGGTCAGTTGTAAGTAGACAGGCAAACCATTTTGGGTGGAGATGCAGATATACCGGTCTCCTGGCTGTTTTCCATCATTGAACTGGAGATGCATACAATGTCTGGATCACAGCTTTGAGACTCACCCTCTGCTGCTGCTTCACAAAACCTCTATGATCTCTCTTGTCTTCTGCCTGTGTATTTTTATCTCTCACAGCTGACCAGGGGGCAGTGGCAACTCAATGTGCAGCAGTTTTCTCCGGCTCCATGAGCCCAAAGCTTTGCTGGTGTCTGTGCACCCAGGCTAATGGACCTCAGCAGATGGAGAAGTGGTGGTGCAGCTGCAGAGGTGGCAGTCTTTTAGCTGTCTTCCCCCCTGTACTGCTGCTGCAAATGGCACTCCAGATTATGAGCCTCAAGAATCTGCAGCAACTCCTCCCAAGGGCCAAGCAGGTCCATTTTATGTCTCCAAGGCCCTCTGCACTCAGCTAAGTTGGACTATAAATCTTTTCTTCCCGCTTCTGACACCAATGTGCCTTCAGTGCCGAGCGGCACAAAGGACAGATTTTCTGCTCTTTATATGGCTCTTTTAGGTGGCTCGCCATCGTTAAAAGGACCGTCGCACTAATTGGAATAGCATGTGACTTTGCAGGCTTGCCATTTATATAGGCACCCCTGCCACTGGTGATGTAATGGCAGCTCACACCTGGGTGACTTATCCCTGGCTGTTGTAACTTGTCAACACTGTTACAATGTTATACCTTTTTCTTTTTCAATTTTTTCTTCTTTCCCCCCACTAAATAACATATTTTAATGTAGAAAGAGAAGAGTTTTGTCCATAACATGTGAGTATATTTTAGTTAAGAGGATTGCATCATCACTATCATTGCTGATTCATAATTTCAAGTGACTGTTCAAATTCTTGGTCAATCTTCGAGTGGAGTTTGCATAATTCCCTTTGCCTGTGTCAGCTTTTTCTTCATTTATACAAGTTTACCTACCAAAGCTCAAACATTCACAAATTATGAAAACTGGCATGATATACTCAGTGGTGGACTGGCACCCCAGCCAGAATGGACCTTCCTTAAATGTGGTAGGCATCCTAAAACTGAATTAAGCAACTTCAGCATATGGTTTGATACATAAATGGATCTTTTTAGAATCAAAAAATTGGCAGCCTGATTTTTAAAAATGAGTCCAACTGACGACCTTCCACTTTAAACTTTAAACTTAAATATATACTCCTCTTCAGACATACTTATTTTTTCTTGTTTGTCAAGGCTTAACTGGATAGTTTTGGTTGTATTTGCAAGTAGTTTTCTCTAGAATTGTTTGAGTGCACTATGACCAACAATAGTTTAGATAAGAATGTCCTCACTGAATCCTAACTCAAGATTTCGCCTTCCCAATGCAGTACTATTCTCCATACCACCAAGCTCAACTCCTTCTCTTTTTGAAAGGAAAGCCCTTGCCTCTGGTTCTCTCCCAGCTCCAAGCCCCATGACTGAAGTGTTAGAAAATCCTTAGAAGACTATGTTGTGACTAGTACTATTCCATATGTGAGCAGAGTAGCAGTTCTGACATTGCCCTGTAGTATTACAGCTGCTGCCCGCTAGAAAGCTAGGAGGCTAAAATTCTTGCACTTAACATCTGTAGTCATCCATCCATTAATTGAAAAAGAGCATATAAAAAATGAATAACATATAGTAGTTCCCACCAACATCCTACTTTCCTGCTCATAGGATAACTAGATGTATTTGCTGCACTCCTCTTTAATCAACTTGCATTGATTTGTTGAACGAGAATTTCACTATATACTCTTGTAAGGTTTGATTCTCCTGAAAGAGAGTTTTTTTAAGTTCAGATATGAGTTAAAGGTTTGACCACATGGTATAATATCTAGGAAAAACGCCTCATTCATAATACAGTGGCCATGATTTTCTTTGCTTGGCTTAAATTTCTTCTTTTGAGGAAAAGTTAAATCAATTCCATTGATTATCTTTTGGTATCCAGTTCAAAGAGATAGATCCATGGTTCATCTGCAGTGACAACCCATGAAAAAGGCTATCACTCAACATAGGAAAACCTTTAAGTGAGACATCTTAGATGTAAAAATGAATAGACCTTTCCAGGATAAGACTAATTTAGCAAAAGAGGAGAACAATGTATGATATGTATGTCATGATATTTCAATAAGATAAATGTCCAACAAAGTCTTTTAAAGTCTTTGATAAGTATTCCATACAATGTGGATCTGTAGTCAGGTTGTCTGGGTCAGTCCGAGAGATGCAAAGAATCCTCATATCTTGTTATGAAACGTCAAGCAAAATGACACCTTTTATTGACTAACTAAAAAGATTATCACCCTAGCACTCTATATCTTGTTATAAAACTCTTGTCTCTATTTAAACCATGTTGTAATGTATTACATTTCACCATGAGTTTAACTTTCCATTCTTTTCTGTCTTTTCTGCTGTGATCTGAAGTTGCCTTTAAGCACTGTGACTTAAAGTCCTTCTCACAGTGTCTTTGGCTGTTGAAGTGAGCTCCTTCAGTAACATTCCTATTGCCATGCTTAATGTGGAACCTGTGTAAGTTCATCCTTTGGTGTAGTGTTTGTCCAATTTCTTCAACAAAGAGTGCAGTGCTGGGAAATTTAATACAGAGAATTAGGATGACCACATTAGATGATCTACAGGAAAATGATCCCTTTATGCAATGTTCTAGCTGGCAGTGTGGTATAATTACACAATCTGTATCATACAGTAAAATGTAGGGACACGTTTTGCATCTTTTCTGTAGGCAAAGAGATGTGCCATTATCTGTTGGTTCACCCAGGGAGCTTCGGACAATTAGTTGTTGCAGGTTTAGTGGTTGTCTGTATGACAGGAGGGAAGGTTCTTGAAATACATCTTTCAGCATTTCATCATTGTTTAGTATTGGCTGAAGTTCTTTTATCAGTTTTTGAAGTGCTTCAAGTTGCGCGTTATAGGTGACAACAAGGGGGATGTGGTTCTTGTTGTCTTTCTTTTTTATATTACAAAAGGTTGTCTGTGGGAATGGCAGTAGCTCTTCTTATTTGAGTGTCTTGTTTTTTTGGGAGTATAACCTTGTTTGATTAAATCTTGTCTAAGCTCCTGCAGTTGTTTATTCCGATCTGCCGGGTTTGAGCAAATACGGTTGTAATGTATTGCTTAGCTGAAAATAATTGAGCACCATCTGTCTGTTGGTTTTTGAAAAACAGAATTTACAAAGGTGTTATTTTTCAGTTGAACTGTGGTGTCAAGGAAGATGATTTCTGTTTTTGAGTAATTCAGCATCAGCTTTATGTTGGAGTGGAAAGAATTATATTCCTTATGAAAATGGAGGAGGTCCTTCTCACTGGCAGTCCAGATTATGAAGATGTTGTCTATGTAACGGAGGTACAACATTGGTTTTAAGATGCACGTTGACATAAAATTTTCCACCAATTTTGCCATAAATAGGTTTGCATAGTGAGGTACAAACCAACAGCCCATTGCAGACCCCATTTGTTGCAAGTAAAGTCTTGTCTAAATAAGAATAAGTTGTGTGTCAGAGTGAATTTGTATAACTCAATTAGTAAATTATGTTGTTCAAGGTACGTTTCACATGACAATATGCCATTATCATGGGGGATGTTTGTGTAAAGTGCCTCAGCATCCATTATGTCCAGTAAGGTTCCCTCAGGTAAGGGGCCTATAGCAGACACTTTTTTTAGGAAATCAGTGGTGTCCTGGATGTAGCTGGTTGTATTTAAGGTGAGAGGTTTAAGGATGTGCTCCACCCATCCTGAAACATTTTCTGTAAGGGAACCAATTCCTGTGCTGTACCTGTCTTAGTGTCTATATAAACACAGGGAATTTCAGTCTCTGTATTACATGTTGCCTGAACAAGGGGTCTGAGTTGCCTCAAAAGCTTGCATATTGTAATCTTTTTAGTTAGCCAATAAAAGTCATTTTGCTTGACTTCTCATTAAATTCATAATGGCTAACACAGTACAACACCCTAATACTACTTTCAGCATAGTAACAGAAAAGCAAATCTGAAGAAACATTTTTCTGCTCAGTGTTGTGATTTAAGGTTAGGCTTCACAGAACCCAACGTACTGTCCACACTGTCAAGTTCTTTAATAAAGATAGCACACCAAGACAGGAGGGCAATCCCACATATTAGCCTGTATTTTTAAGAGTTTTCAGAGACTATTTAGCAATTATAAAAAAAAGATCCTTATCCTTTTTCTCTAAGTTCTCACTCCTGGTATCTCTTGGCATCCGGGCAAATGGTTTCACTCCCACTAGTTAGCTAGTACACCCTTATTAATTTTTTTGTTAAGCAGTTCTACATTGCAAGGAATCAGAATGTTGTGGGCATTCTCAGGCACATAGAGAAAACAAATCTGAAACCTTTACTATTTAAGATAAGAATTTTAACAAGCATGTATTTGTTATCCAGTGTTAACTCGTGAAGTGGTCCTCTGCTCCAGTTTCCAGCTCCTCCTGTTTCTTGTGTTCCTTTTGGCTTAATTGCTTTTCACATTGCTGTCCTTGATTACACTTTCCTGTTATTTTTTTGATAATTTAGTATGCCAAACATTTCTTGCCTAACTGCCTCTCTGCTGTCGCACAATGGCTGTTTCCAGATCTAAATCAATATCTGTAGTAGGCGTTCTCATTTTTCCTGACTTCCTAACCACATCACCACTATTTCTCTTAGCCTATGATGGAAAAATAATAACATTTTATTACATTTATAACATTAATGCTAGCTGGCACAACCCTAGATTGTCTGGTGAATCTAAACTAAGTTTATACAAGTCTATACAGTTAGTGAGGAAGCCCTAGCTCCCATCCTGAAATGGATAGTTTTTGGTTACGGTATGAAGAAGACATGCATAGTGACTCTATATTTGGTTAACATGGGGAGTGTACACCATACTCATCCTGGGTAGTTTTTACCTGATGCTGCCTGTGATGAAAAAGTGAGTTCAGACAAAGAACTGGTTATAGAGGTAAATGTATAATGAGTGGGTGTGATCAGTATGAAACTTGATTGGCTGATTTCAAAAGTGGGCAGAGATCCTTACTGATTTTTGATGCCAAAAACAGTGCATCCAAGAAAAGTTAAATTCTTTATTAAAACCATATTTAGAAAGTCTTTAGGAGGATTTGTTATTTAGTTATTTCTAATAAAACCTGTAATTACTCTGTCTATGAACAAAAATATAACAGCAGAAACTGAAATGTCAGGTTTATTAAAACACTTTCTTCTGACAATCGTACCATTTAATTAACAGCAAACCCTCAAGCTTTTTCGGATATAATGCAGACAATGGAAAGGTTAATAATGAGGTAGCAATTAGCCTCTTAGTAGAGTACTATTCATAGCTCACCTTTTCACACCAGTCAGAAAGTAAAATTAACAGATTTTCAGGCTCATTCGCAATTGTGTATTTATTAGACAACAAAGTGCAACATAGTGCGCTAATATAAAATCTTACCTTCTGTATTTGTTATCTTCTGTAATGTATTAGGTATGTAACATAATACTGTAGAGCTGTAGACTGGCACTTGCTCCATGTGGAGTAACAGACACAGCCCAAAAAAGGTGACATCTGTCATCTTTCTGACATGTGCCTAAACACACTGACTAGTCAGGCTAGCCAAACTGCACCACTTTAATTGAAATGAATCAAAGCAAATTAAGTGAAGGTTAAATCTCTGCCAAGAGGGACAAGTGTGCACAAAGCCTTGAGCCCAGTGAATTCATTTTGCCTTGAGGTTGTTTTAAAATCTCTCTGGCCTCGGGCATAGTGAGAATCCTTTCCGATTGCTAGTCATGGACACGTATAACACATAATGGGATGTAAAACTGAGACATGTTCTAAACGAAGGCAAATAGTATTCGAGTGACAGCTTTATCACACAGCTTTCTTGCAAAAGGTCAGGACTCCTAGGTGAAGTTTGCCATTTTCCGTTTTTTCCACTCCCAAAGGTCTGCAGTCAAACTCAACTCCTGCCTCAAGGCTAAGCTGGCTTCCTCGTTAAGTTGCTCACAGGAAAGTTGAGTGCCCAAGGACAAAGATTTTTTTTTTTTTTTCAAATTTATAAATAGAATTTTTTAACACAGGAACAGTGGTTGATGCAGACTCTGACACTTCCCTCAAACTGGAGACAAGCTGGGCCCTTGAAGTATTGTTTCAGTGTGATTTAGTCTCTGAAAAATCAGTCAGTAAAATAACGAAAAGTCTGATTTTACCAAGAAAATGAAAGTGGTAGGACTCTGTAGAATGGAGTGTCATGGGGCGTATCATACATATGAGAGGTTAGTGGGGTGTTGCAAACAAGAAAGAATCAAAATATTTTCAACAAAAAACACAGTAAGCAAATGCCAGGGCATTTGGCATGACATTTAATTTTAAAAATGTGGAAGGAAAAAAAACAAACTTCCATGTGAAAGAAACTTAAAGCTCACAGAATAACGTCAAGCACTGCCTTTCAGGGACCAGGTTTCTTTTTCCTGTCTGTGAGGAGTGTACTATTTTTTCTGTCCACATATCCTTGTACAAGTTGGTTTAATAGGCCATGTTTGTTTCATAGACTGGCAACCGATCCAAATTGTTGTATGAAATGCTATTTACACACCCTTCGATAGAAAAAGTGGTGGATAATTAGTTAGCAAAGCAATACCCTTTCTTATTCAGCCGGCTGTTACAAAAACTCTTTATGGCTGCAGAGGACAATTTTTTTAGAGCTGCCTGGCAACCTTCCTAGAGAGGGACAAGGGCACACAGCGCTGTCAGCCCCCTGCCCTGACTTAAACAAGGACCAACTGAAAAGGCTTGTATGAGTCACACTGACACACAAACTTGAGACACAGTAGGAAAGCAAACCCTCCAATGTAAATGCTAAAGAAAATGCCTTTACAGGAATGGAAGATTACGTGTGGTAAGCTGATTTACTATGCATCAGAAGAAACATCTCTCTCTCTCTCTCTCCTTTTATAAAATGCTTAAAAAATCAAATACATAAAATCATACAGGTAAAAATGAAAACAAGGCTAATAGGAATTTTAATGAGAATTTTGTTACAGTATAATTACTGCTGATGCAGTGAGTGGCGGTACTTGTTAGATGCAGCAGGCAACTGCTATGAGCCGCACAGTAAATCATGTCATCCACTTCGGTGAGTAATCTACAGATGTGTAAAACTGCTCTCAATTATAAATAATAACAAAGCAAGCATTTGGAACCGCCACACACTCAGACTGCATCATCATCATGTCAGCCGCCCATAAATAATTCTCACTCTGGCATGCACGTGAAATGGTCATGACTTAAATCAGTTTTTGATGTGATATTTTATGTGGAACCCTCATTATGTGAGGTGTTACTTTACTGAAAAAAAATCAACTAATTGCTTCTTTATCTAATACAGACTAAAAAAGTGTAGTTGGCAAGATTGTTTTTCCTTTTGTTTTGTAGTGAGGCCTTTAACAAGTTGCTTCCTTCTGCATTCCCAGTGAGCCTATGGCAGAATTTCTTTTTGGCATGTTGATTATGGCCCAGGGGAGATAAACCTGTGGAGGATGAATTGATTGGAATGGTTTTCCTCACAATGATGAGCTGGAGTTGAATGTCTAAACACCTGCTTGGAGGCAAGCCGCGATGAGGGCATGATAAGAGACTAAGAGGAGAAAAGATGGAAGTGTTTAAAATTATGAAGGTAACAAATAAGGCTGGTGTCAACTGTTAATTTAGACTATCCCATCAGCGATGACAGAGATTTTTAAGTGGGTACTGCAGTTTTTCTCCCAAAGATGCAATGTTCAGGCAGATTGGTGACTGTAAATTATGCATGAGTTTAGGTGGCTGCATGAGTGTGAATAACAATGGTCTGGGATATGATAAAGGTTTGGTTTTGACTTTAAGTGCATGTCTGCCTGGATTTGCTCCTGCTCACTACATCCCTGAAATGGTTCATGTGAATTCAGGCAATAGATGAAGATTCTCACAAAAACTATTAAAATTAACTCTAAATAAAAACCTTTAAATGATATAATCAGGATTTCATCCCTGGATCAAATATGTTTTCATTAAATTTAACCTTTTTGTTCTTGAAATACAATTTTGTATATTTTGTTAGAGCATGCTTTTATTTTCCTTCTTAAAGCATATTGCCATGCTTAGTAATTTAAGATTATTATGTTTTGTGTATAATAAATTACTTAATTTGTTATGTTCCTTGTGCACTTTACAATAAACCATAGGGGACTGTGCTTTCCCTGACATTGCAACTGAGGGAGTGTATCCAACAGGGGGAGCTAGCTCCCTGGTTGGAATAAGTTCTTTTATAATTGCAGCATGTTACATAACCTGAAACTATATAGATATGATATTAAAAGGTGATACGGCAGTAAGAAATCACATAGAAGAAATGACTTAGCTTTTTTTAATGACAGCTTACGTGGCATAACAGACGAGGAAGCCATGACAAGACCTTTTGGGTATTTGGGGCCCGATGTGAACAGTCTGCCATTTTCATCGCCGAAGGATTTTCAGGATCAGATGATGGTATCTCCCGTCGTCTTCAAAGGTGTGCCGGGCAATGTTCCAAGGCTTTATACTCTTTCTTTATGTGCAGCCCCCCACTTAGATAAATCATGAAAAGAAGATCCAATGTCATGCTGACTCTGAAACACAGAAATAGTACAATGCTCATTTCGCAGTTGTCCCTGTCTTGTCTTCTAATGTTTGCCTAGCAGTTCTAAATGATGAGCCCCGTGTGCAAAATCTCTGGCTTTGTGTTAGCTGTACATGTGAGTAGAAAGGAAACGAATATTTAGAACATTTGCACAGAGCACAGTGACATAGTAAACTTATATTCTGATTACAGGGAGCCTTTATGTTTGGGATGTGGAGTTCAGTATGTTGCTGGAACATTGATCAATGTCTGCTCTGTTATTGACCTTTTCTTCATGTTGTAATATTTTTTATTTTTTGGTATTAGAACCATCTTGACGTAAGTGAAAGGCTACAGTCATGTACTGTACACACTCACATCAGGCCAATTTACAAAACCCATGTGAATAATGGGTTGCATACTACTTTCACAATCATCTATCTTTATATATAATACACTACCATGGTTCAGGATTTTAAATTACCTGCAGCTTGCAAACTGTTTAATCTATTGACCTGAAATTTGGTAGACATATACTATGTGACGTCTACTATCCACTTTCAAGGGTGATAATTTTATTTTATTGTAGAATCAACTCTTGGCAAGCGGCCAGCAGGGCGGCCATGCGAGCACATGTGTACAGACAGTGTTCTTATCCCTACCACTTTTGCTGTCACTTCCCCTACCTCTCCATATCTTAAATCATTCCTGAGACAGATTGAAGACTTAAGTGTCAGCTTAGATGAAAAATTAAGGAAAACGTACTAAGTAATTGCAACACAAACACTGACTTAATCAGTTTTAATGCGAAAAGATGCCGACGAAAGAAAAGAAGTGGGTCGCAGTGGTAGAGAAAAGAACTGCTCAGGACGCAGCAAGCGCATCAACCTCTGATCAAATGAATGCTAAATGTACTGAGAAAGAGTATGAAAACTATGGATGCTCAAGTCAAATGTATTCACTGCACTTTATCGTGTAGTGCGCTGTTATTGGTTGTGTATAATAAATAACTGTTGTGTTCCTTGTATATTTTACATTAGACCATAGGAGGCCAGGCCTTGAATCTTTTTATTTGGGGTATGGAGTTCAGTATGTTGCTTGGACATTGATCAATTTTACTACTATTGTACTAGTATTGTTCTGGTTTCTTGATATTTGAGTAGGTTGTTTTCCTAGGTCCTCCCTGCGTGGAGTTTGCATGTTCTCCCTGTGTCTGTGTGGGTTTCCTCCGGGTACTCTGGTTTCCTCCCACAGTCCAAAGACATGCAGGTTAGGTGCACTGGCGATTCTGAATTGTCCCTAGTGTGTGCTTGGTGTGTGGGTGTGTGTGTGTGCCCTGCGATGGGCTGGCGCCCTGCCCGGGGTTTGTTTCCTGCCTTGCTCCCTGTATTGGCTGGGATTGGCTCCAGCAGACCCCCGTGACCCTGTAGTTAGGATGTAGCAGGTTAGATAATGGATGAATGAATTATGTTGCGTTGGTTTGCCTTTTTGGCATACCCTTTGTTTTTCCCTAAATTTTTGTTATTGTTTAGAATGTTTTGTCAAATAAATCTTTAAAATCCAAAGAACTGTGTTTTTTTTTAAATTAGATTAGGAGTTTGGCAGTTCCCTTATTCCATATTCATAATTTTGAATATAAATGTCTTTCCCATGTTTCTCTTGGTCTTTGCAGGGCATAAGTCTTCATCTTTAATACACAAAGAGAACAAATTCTCAACTCATGAGAGATGACAAATTAATATTTATCAGAGAGGAAATGTTGAATAAAGATGGAACAATTGCATTTCAGAACATAATTACAAAAGGTTTAATATTTTATATATTAATACGCATTGGGATGGTCCACAAAATAGTGCAAAGAGTTGAAATTTGTAAATTTATGTATTCTGATGTGGGTGTGTACATAATTATAACTTTTACTGTCCTTGTCACTACCTGACTACCTGACTGGCTCTCTGTTATGAAAGATGACTGGTGAAAATAAATTAGAGGTGGCCTTGTCTGCTCAACTAGACAGTCTTTTTTTCAGCCTGTGGATAAAGTCAGTATTTGTTATTTATTTATTTCATTTAGTTAGTTTAATAGGGGAAGGGCTCCCCTGACATGATTAAGAAACATTTAAATTTTTAGAGGATGTGTTTTCCTCTTACATATCCTGCAATTTATTTTATTATCTATGTTTAATAAATGTATAAGTACCTTTAAAGTGTTCCATTGACATTTGTCAGTATAAAAATGCTTTACAAATTAAACAGGGTATCTAGATAGCATGGCATTCTCAAACAAGCTTGCCCAATTTAGAGTAACAGGGGAATGGCACCTTTCACAACAGCATCAAGCACAAAGCAGAAACCAATCCTGGACAGGGCACCAAGCTCAACATACTGCCCACTTACGCACACACCAATGCTGATCAATGCATGGATATACTGCATACGTTGTGTGCAGGCAGCTCAGGGTACAACATGCTCTTTGACTCAGGGATGCAGTCATTGACTCCCCTTTTTTGCAAATTCTCTTCAGCCAACTTTTATTTGTGTTTCTAATTTTCAATGACGCTTCAATTTACATGAAGGAAGTTTTCGTCAAACTGTCATTTGCTACCCTTCATGGCCAATGTTAACACATTACGTGTTTGCTGCTGCAGAAATGCAGGACACTGTCAGACATATGCTGCTGTTCTGAGATTACCACAGTCTCTATAAAATGCATTGTATCATTAAATCTCACCTGCTTAAAAAGTGCAGGTCTATTGCATTAATCAGTGATAACCACATGTGTTCACATAGAGCTTTCTTGCTATTTTACTATCAGCCCAGGAGAGACCTCACTCATTCTCTGCAGGCTTAATAATAACTGATTATGAACTCTCACATATAGTAATTGCTGAGCCATCCATTCACTGAAGATACCTTAGTAAATATATTGAAGAGATAGGCCCTGCTGACTAGAAATATTAACCTCAAACAGATGGGAAAATGCACCTGGGTATTTAATGAGGGTCGTTTGTGAGCATTACTAATAAGAGACAAGGCCTTAAAAGTATTGTCATTATTGTACTATATGACAAAGTGAAGAACCTTGAAGGCCGTTTTTCAAATACATGTACATTTTAGAACAAACAATTTAAGTTTCAGTAATATGTTAACTTGGGTTTATACAAATTTAGCTCAACACTACCAATACTTTAATGCAGTATTTCTTAAAAAACTTTTTTCGGGACCCAATTTTGCCTTTTTTGTGTTTGTTTGAGACCCAGAATCATCTCCCCCTTGGAGAATCGCCCACGAGTAGAGATCCGCTTCCCTTGGTGGAATTGCCGATGCATGTTACAGCAGTGCAATGGCAGTTGCTTAAACTACTCATGGCGGCCCATTGCAGGACACTCGACAAGCCATGCATGACCCTTTCTGGTTGACTGTAATTGTGAATCACCATTTAAAATCTGGGCCTCCACCCATAGTTTAAGAAACTCTGCTTTAAATGATGAAGTTGGTGTTTTTCAGTTATTTCTTCACAAACATGGTGTAAATTAATTTGTCAAATGAAATTGCATTTTAAATTGAAGCATATTTTATTAATTTTAAAAATATAACTAGTCTGCTTTTGCACCTTACAATGGAGCTTATGGGTACCAAGGTTCCATTATGAGAAAAAAGCCCTAAAATTTAATGAAGAAGTAACTTTCACTTTAAAAACATGAGACGTATCCTTCAAGTTTTCAGGCCAGTTTTGGTGTTCAGGCCTGTTTTTAGATTTTGTGGGAACAGACTTCATGGCAGAAGTGTTGTTATTTCATAGTAGTGTTCCAATAGTCACCCTATTCTCTTATCTCTAGACCCCAAGCAGTTTCTTAGAGAGAGTTCAAAATAAGCAGAGAAGCTCATTCAAACTTCAAACTTTTATTCACTCAATATACAGTAACATTTTCCAACTAAAATTCTTCATGTGCCCACAGCAACAGCAAAGCAAATGGATTTGACAAATCATAACAGTCTGGATACATACAATACAATCTGGATTTATAGCAGGTCTTCTTGATAGGAGTTTATACTCCGAGTGTGCCTGGCAATCAGGTGGCTATTTCAATATTGCGTTACACTTTAAGCCAAGAGGTCTTGAATCCAGCATTATCTCTGGGTGCACTTGATGGAATGAGAGAGGGAGACAAAGAGAACAGCTGCTGCACTTACTCTATATTTATGTTGGTCTATTCTTTCTTACTGTAGTCTTTGGACTTGTACTATAGGGGCCAGCTCCCTTCTCATGTGTATGCCTCATGCCTTCGAACTAGTCCTAGCTAGGTACATCCTACAATATGTTCTTGAAACTTCTATCAATCACTGTTTCACCCATAGCTGTGGACTAGGGTAAACATTTGTTAGGGTATATTGTACTAGCAGCCATACCACCAGCTGAGCATATTCAGGGCCGGCCAGTACTCAGAAAAAGCTTGGGTTGCAGCTGAAAGAGGTGTTGGTGAGGGCAGCAGAGGGAGTTTACCCTATGGTTGAAATGTGGATCCCAAAGCTTCACTGTGATGGTGGGGACAATGTGCTGTATAAATGGTCCCACCCTACTTGAGATATAAAACCAAAGTCCTGACTCTCTTGTGGTCATAAAAGATCTCTGGGCATCCTTTGTAAAGAGTAGAGGGTATCCTGGATTTCCAGGCTAAATTGCCCACCCCAACCTATCTCTTATCATCCCCTGTCTTTAATTGGCATCTCTCACACCACGTCACCACCTAACAGCAAATGTGTGGTGAGTGTATTGGCACAAAAATGGTTGCCATTGTATCATCCAGGTGGATGTTACACATTAGTGGTTGTTGAAGTGGCTCCCCACTCACTAAAGCACTTTAAATAGTGAGAAAACTGCTATATGAATGTAAAGAGTTACTATTATTAAATATTGTATTTTGTCTTGCAGCCTCCAAACTGTGCTTAATATACCAGTTTAGGTAATACCAAGCTCTCGCTTTAACTGTTTCTTTTACAGTATGTGGTAAGTACAGGAAGCAGAGAAGTTCTTATTATACATTATTTAAAAGTTACAGTAGAAGGTTTTCTCTAGCATATACTTTATTGCCATAAGAGTGCCATAAGGATACTAGTGGAAATAACCCATTACACTATGAAAGCACACACTACAAACAATTATTCAATGTCCATCCCTATATCAGGTGAGTTATGTAATCTGCAGAAAGGAAATGTCAAAACTATTAAAAAAAACTCCCCAAAACTTACATCACAAATAATATTTACCATTTTATTGAATTCAATTATTAAGGCAGGGGAACTATTAAGACACATAATGAACAAACAAGTGACTGGTGCAGGGAATTTAAATCAAATAACGAAATGAAAAGTAAAATCAGTTAAACTTTTGATTTTTAAGGTAGACAGTATGATAGCTTTATAGCTGGCCTCACAACTCCAGAGGCAAGGCATTCATTTCCATCCCTATCACTATGGTGTATACATGTTCTTCTCATGTCTTTTGGGGGCATTCTCTAAAGGCACAAGTTTACGCCTACATCTAAAATATTTGCAGAGTGGATTAATTTGCATCTCTAAATTACCCGGATATTAATATGGGTGCTCAACAATGGACTGGGGTCATATTTAGGAATGGCTGCTGTCTTGCACCAAATTCTGAAGGGAATAGCTGTAGCCTCACCATGACCATATAATGCTACAATTAGGTTTACTAAGTGGATGGATGCCTGCTGAATTTCTGCTTGAGTAACTCTCAAACGAGGGGTTTATTAGTGACAATGAGAATTCTAGTCAGGCTACAATGCTTTTCACTCATAAACACTGTTAGAAGAATTATTCTCTTTGCATGGAATTTTTTTTTTACATAAGCACCCCAAAATACCACTACATTAATTTATTTATTTATATATTGGTATAATATGCAAATTTAAACAAAAACAATTAAGTGACATCCACTTAGAAATCAGAATAACAAAAGCAGCAAGGATTAAAGAAATCTGTGCCAGCAGTTGTGGTGAAGATTTTCCTTTAATATTTCTATTTTCTTCTGCAAAGTGGGATGTTTAGCAGCTTGTACTAAACGAATGTGGGTTAAGCACATTTTCATATATAGACTGCAAAACATATTTTGATTCTTCTCTTTTTAGCATAGCAGAATATATTTTAATCTTAGAATAATCACTTGTACTTAAAGCGGAAATGCTAATTTAAATTCTAACACTTTAAATCTATGTTTCAATATTGCCAATTCATATGAGATTAAGACAACACATGATGCTTTGAGCAAAGCTCTGCCTGAAAAAGAATCACAAAAAAAATGATGTTACATAAAGTGGAATATACAGTTTGAATGAGATTGAATGTCATTGGTCACCAATTAAAATTCCAGAGTATTTCTCATAGTATATAACTACTTGTTCTTTTAAAGTTATCATTTTCAATTCTTTCTACCTATTAATACTTACATGGGACTCTACATGTTCTATGCTAGTTGATTCACTTTTCATAGTTTTACAAGCTGTGCCATAAATCTGGACTCGTGGGGAAAACAAGTAGTTCAAGTTCATATATTTGTATCCTTGCCGCCCCAAGATGTCTTTGAGTAAAAAAGGACAATTCCAGGTCATTTTTCTTGCAGTAAATCAAAGTCAAAGAGAGGTCAGAAAGTTAATTTAATAGACTGCATACAGACCATGACCCACTAACTTAAACTTAACTTGTTTTTATTTTTTTTCCCTTTAACTCCAGACCTACAGGACACCCTGTATACTATGGAAAATTAGAGGCAACCCAACATAAAAAATACCCTGAAATGCAATGCATTTTTATGTTGTATATTTAGCTCTTGCATGGCTTTTTCATGCCATAAAATAAATCAATAAAGCAGCATCACTGCTTTTCTCAGCATTGCATTTCATTCCAAGACCATGCATTAATTTTTTCAAAATAAAATTAAATCAAATCATCATTCAGTGTTAGGAGTTGAAGAGCATCATCTAAAATAATAAAATATTTTAAGGCACACAGAGACAGATGAAACACATACACAATATTTGGGATGAGCAGTTTTGGACCTTAGACCAATGTAATATTTATTGCTTTACACAAAATAGGCAAATCGATTCACCCTACTGCGTCTAATCAAAACCTCCAAGAGGAAAGCCTCCAAAGCAACAAATCAGGACAAGTCATGACTCATCTTCCTTTTCCCTTCTTCATATGCACTGGTGATGATTGTGGGCCTGTGGCCAATTTGTCTCTTCTAGCTCCCATATCCTGCACTCTAGTAGTTCGGTTTTCAACACCGATTTTCATCTTCTCAGGGGATTTGCTCATGCTGGCCTGGCTTCCTCACCTCATGCCCTTGGAAAACACAGACAAACTGGCCATCATAGTGCTGTTAATTAAATGTTCCATGCCATGGGGTGCACAGCACCAGCACAGTGTTCTCTAGGAAGCTATGGAACAGGTGCAGTGAGTCTGCAGTTTTGTGGCTCAAATCAAATCAAATTTCATTTGTCACTTGCCAATTATGCATACAGTGCAATATGTACTGAAATACGCCAATTTTTCTGTAAGTAAACACTGCAGGCTATCAATCAATAAATATGCTCACCTTCTGGTCATTAAACTATTATCTCTTACCCTGCACTGCATTATAAGCAAAAATTTTAACTCTTCAGAAGGTTGGACTCCACTAGTTACAAGAGCCAGTGAAGGAGCTCTTCCTGTGTTCATTTGCTGTTGAAATGCTCTTACCATCCAGCTGCCTCTCTTCTGTGGTTTCCTTAAGTAAGTATCACTTGCAGTCATTTGACTCATTAAGCATCAACAACTGTTGAATGATTGGCAGAAAAAGAAAAAATCAAACATCTAATAATATAATATCTGGCTTTTACAAAGGGTGAGAATAAAAAGAATATGAAAAACCCAAGCTCAATAATTACCTTAATACTGACAAATGTTTGCATATTTTCAGTATCTAGAAAGTTAAACCTCAAAAATGAACAGAAAATTGCAATATCTCTCTATTATAATAATAAAATCCTGGAATGAGAAAAGACTTTTTATCTTGGGATGAGATGTGACTTTTTAGCCTGGTTTGAGAGGTGATTTTTTCAGAGACATACTTTCATGGTCCGCAAGATGAGACTTTGTGCCAAGTGATTTAACCATGGCCAGGGCCTGAAATAAAAAACAAAGAGTAGATGACAAAGTAGAACGTCGTAAAGAATTCAAAAATGTTGGTGTGATACACATGCAGAGCAGATTAGAGATAATGCAAGTACTAAAATTCGAAAGTTTCAAAAAACTGATAGTAAAGATCGCATTAGCACAAACAAATGGAAATTATTACTCGGTGAAATAACATAACAGCGAAAAGAGATCGAATATATTGTTCGAATTTAAACTTTAAGTCGGATACTTGTAGATTGTCTAATTAGTGTTGCCATCAGGGAAAAGTAGTGTTTCTTCCCAATGAAGAGGTGTATCCGCGAGAATTAAATGATTTGTTGTTTGGTGAAAGTGAAATCCACATATGTGAGCGGCAGAGGCGCAAAGTAGCTAGCGCGTATCGCAGGCTGGGAGGAAGGGCGAGCGAAGTAGGCAGTGGGTGAAGCCCCCTAGTTTTACAAAACGAAATCATACATTTTTTTGGTGTTTTGAGCAGAAAAAAACATTAACTAGTAAAGTCCAAGATTTTGTTTATTAAAATGATTGGTCTCATAATTCTGTTATTTAAAATAAAGCAGATGGGTGGGTTTTATTCCATTGCCTTTCAGCACCTATTCATGAAGAGGTGCTTTGTCCTTTTCCAACTAAATGCTAATACAAGAGCTAATTTATACTACAGATAATTAATTTTGCATTTTTTTATATCAAGTAATAGCCCAATAGTTGAATTATTTAAAGTATATAAATAAGGCTGACATGACGTCTGCTTGCATGCTTTTTACAGCATCAGTCAAATACATATATTTAATTTGGCCATATTTAATTGTCACTTATTACTTGAGTTTAAAGATCTGTCTGAAGGATTCAGCAGCAAAGGACCATAACATTTGATTTTATCTAGAAGGAAGTATTAAAAACTCCAACGTAATGGAGCAGAGATTTTTAATACTTATTGTAAGGCATTGTAAGATATTTTCTTTTTTTAGTTGTTAATTTTTAGGATATATTAATACTAGTTGGAATAATAATAAGGTCAATATAAATAATTTTCTTGAAATATGTTGAAGGCGGCATAGTGGCACAGTGGGTAGCACTGCTGCCGCGCTGTTAGGAGACCCGGGTTCGCTTCCCAGGTCTTCCCTGCGTGAAGTTTGCATGTACTTCCCGTGTCTGTGTGGGTTTCATCCGAGTGCTCCGGTTTCCTCCCACAGTCCAAAGACATACAGGTTAGGTGCATTGGCGATTCTAAATTGTCCCTAGTGTGTGCTTGGTGTGTGAGTGTGTGTGTGCATGCCCTGTGGTGGGCTGGCACCCTGCCTGGGGTTTGTTTCCTGCCTTGCGCACTGTGTTGACTGGGATTGGCTCCAGCAGACCCCTGTGACCCTGTAGTTAGGATATAGCGGAGTGGTTAATGGATGGATGGATGTTGTAGGAAGATAACAGGCATCCCTGATCAGAAGGGTGAAAAACAGACAACCTTGAGAGGAGACCAGAGTGATGATGAATTGACCACCAGAGCGAAAAAATAACTGGCAGGAGATAATGATGCCCCACATGCAAGGTGGCAGTGGCCCTCATTTGGGAACCGTTGAGATACCTGCAGGGGTGCTAAGGATATGGAGTCCAGAAGTGCAGCCCTGCAGGGGTCCCTACGTTCCAGTGAAGGGTACTGTCTGTGAGGGAGGACCTCCCTACTAACATTAAGACCCAGCAGTGCTTCCCAGAAGATGAGGCATGACACTTGAAGCATCTCCAGATCCTGCATAAAAGGAATTCTGCTGCCACACATGGATGTGTCAAAGTGAGGAGGTAGTGGGAGGCACTAAGCGGAGGAGAGGAGGAAGAACAGTATTAATTTATTGTGATTTGGATGCTAATACAAGGGAGAGTATTGTGTTTAAAGGTGCTTATGTGAATAAAGCATATTTTATTCATACATCGTTTGTTGTGTTACTGAGTGTGGAGTTTGGAGCTCTCTGGTGCTACCCCTGGTGGTCACAATGTATATATAGTGTTATATTTGTCTTTAAATAACAATAATATTAATAATGATGCTCCTACTGGAGTAGCTTAGGAGACACAGACACTGTAAAATAAAACTAAACAGTCAACATGACATCATAATTGTAACTTAAGGCTTTGAACACATTTCTAAAGAATGATTTAATTCAAAGTCAAAACTTAAAAGTCTCTAAAATCGACTTACATTGACACTTAAATTACAACTTGGCAAATATCATTGTGTGTTGATCACTACCATCTGTAAACTCATTGATGGCACTCCTAATGTTCCATCATGGCTCACTAAAACATTCTGTATAGTTTACCTCTCACTTGAAAAACTCTCGGATATCAAACATTAAATGAATGGTGATAGTGCATTTTCTACGTATGCTAACATAGACACAGTAAACAGTAATCATTGGCTAACATTTGAAGATTATTATGTTTGATTGAGAAAGATCATTATCCCACTGTACTCAAACAGCATTTCTGTAATATATAAAATAAACTTTTACAGTCCCCATTTCTGTAATATATGAAAACATTTTATATTCCCTTTCTTTCAAAGATCCCAGTGTACAGTGGGAAAAAGATCTCTCACTCAAAATCTCAGAAAAAGAGTGGAAGGTAGCAATGCAGAGAATTCACTCGAGCTCCAAATACACAAAGCATACAATTATTCAAATTAAAATTATATAATGAGCGCATATCTCTCATTTAAAATTGTCCAAAATGTTTCCCGGACAAGATCCAACCTACAAATGTTGCAATCAAGTTCCAGCCTCACTGGGCCACATGTTTTGGGTCTGCACCAACTTAACATCATTTTGGACCAAAATCTTTAAATGCCTTTCAGACAGCCTTGGTGTCACAATCCCTCCTAACCCATTAGCAGCTGTGTTTGGGGTTCTTCCAGATGAGCTTAAAGTGGAGAAGGACAAACAAACTGTAATTGCCTTTACTACACTATTGGCATGTAGACTTGCCCAACTGGAACAATCCTAACACACCTCTTTTAAGTCAGTGGATAACTGATGATATATATTATCTGAAAGTGGAAAAAATCTAATTCTCACTTAGAGGGTGTGCACACAACTGTTTCAAAACCTGGCATGATCTGATAAATAACATTTCAGAATAAGCATTTAAATTTAGGAACTGCATTCTCTCCCCTCTTTTTCTATTCTATTTTAATTTATTTATTTATTTACATATTTTTACTATTATTAAAGTGCTACTCTGCTGACCAAGTTCTTTCTCATGGGTGGGGATCGATTTGTTTCAAAGTAGTTTTGTTAAACTTGACTTGCATGTATGGAATGTTTTTTTGATTTTAATAAAATAAAATACAGTATTAAAAAAAAAAGATAATTATGTTTCCACTGCATCAGAATATGTGGTTATATTAGGCTAGTCAATTTTATTTTTGCCATCTCTCACTTAAAAATGTATGTCACTTGCTCAGATAAGTGTAAAATAGAATTTAAAGTGACATTTCTAAAAACCTGTGAATCCCAGTTAGTTGAATATATAAAGCAGCCTACTGAATAACATAATTTTACCTCAGGTTATTATTTTAATAAAGCAAAAGTCTGCTTGGATGTTAGAATGATTTGTCCTGGATTCCCCGCTGTTTGCTCCTTAATAGACTGGATTTTAGAGTGCTACTATTATTTTTATTTTGTTTGTTTTTTGAGTTCATTGCATACCTTGTGATTAAGATGACTGATTTTGCAATTCATTTCTCATTTGCAATTCATATTTCTCAAATGACTTTAAATTCTCAAACTTGCCATTTTGACTGTCAATGAGCCAGGGCCTGTTCAAACATCATCAGGACTAAAGGCAGGTTCAAATGCTCATACAGATTTCCAAACTCACATTACGCTGGGCTAATGTTGAATTGCTAACTGCTCTCACATTCATGTCTTTGGAGTGTCGGAGAAAAAAAAAAAACAGAAGAAAAACATGCAGACTCCAGACATACAATGACTGGGCATAGGATTCATACCTAGGACATTTCAGCCAACTTGTAAAAAAATTATACGCATGCTTATTCATTTAAAGTCCAGGATCTGTGTAAAGAGCTCTTGTCAATATTTTTTATGAATTCTGATAGTGTAGCCTGCTATTCTAGAACATCCTAGAATGGGAGTTGATTAAAGTAGCATTATTTATGTTAATGTAACTGTAATTGCACATCTAATAAAAAGTAAAATCATAGGTATGGCTGTTTTAGTTTTATTAGAGGGATGCTTTCGATTTCATTGAACAGAAAGACTTTTTGATTTCTGCTGAGAAATTGTCAGGAGTGCAATGTCATTTTGAAATGTAAGAAAATCTTTAAAGGTACAACAGAAAAATAAATCAATCAAAGGAGTATTATCTAGGTATAAGAATCAAGACAGTTTGTTTAAAAACTTGGCAAAACTAAAATCACAGAGGGAAGTTGCCATGTTTGGCAATGTGTTTCTTCAGCTATTTTAAGGTTTCACTGAAATGTTGGCCAAAAAGACAATACGTAGGACGTTGATGTGCTTTAAAAGTTTTACTGGATCCAGAGTTTATAGTTTAAACAATTGTTAAATAGGTTGCTAATATTTTTGAATAATTTGTATATTATTCCAAAATGTTCCCTTTGAAGTGACCCTACAATGCAGTAGAAATTGCATGAATTTACTATGCTAGTTACTGTATACTAAAGGTCAGCATTAAATTTCCAAAAACGGTCACGCCATTGTTAAATTTCACCCTTTATTTCATAAGGAGAATCTTTATGCAAAAATAGCTAACACAGAGTTACCATTGCAAAGATTAAAGTGGCAGACACTGATGAATACAATGATGATGAGTCAAAGGCATTTTAAGACAATGCTTGGGGAGATCAACAGTACAGTACATTTATGTTAACATTGACAGGATTTAAAGCAGTATTGTTGTAATTTAGGGTTTTCAAATGGAGAAGAGTCAACATTTCTCTGGATACATGACCTTAAGCTTTTATTTGACATTATAGCCCACCCCAATAAATTCAAAACTTCTATACAGGGCCTTTGGCTAGCAGTCACAGACCTTTTTGAAATCTGTAAGGGATTTCTTATGAGACATGTTGTCGATTCTCACAAAATTCAAACTTTGGCCTTTCAGTACCTCAGACATTTGAGACAGAATTTCTGCAGATCACATTGTCAACACTGCTGACATTGAAATATATATCAGAATTCTTGAGTCAAAGATCTCTGTCAGGATTTCAAGTCATGTGTCTCTCTGTTTTCATTCTTGATTAAACTTGAAAACTTTGAAGTAAAAAATATTTTTGGTTGTATAATGGTAGGCTGATGTTGGCAATTTCAAAATGTACTGCATTACTTTAAAAACCTTAAGATTTTTAATTAGATATCCACATTGAGAGAAACTAGGCCAGACTAATGATTTATTTGTATTTTTTTTTATTTGGAGTTATTTTGATTGGACTGGGATCTTCATGTCTTCTAATCAGCGTATAGACAAGAGCGAGGGAAGAGCATTGCAGTACGTGTTATTAAAAGAATTAGTGTGTCCAATGATATTAATACAATCATAGACAGAAGTGGTATACAACTTGTATGTTAAACCCATTCAAAACATCAGCGAACATCCTTATTCCTGCATGTAGGCACAATGAGTTCTTCCTGACAGTATCAGGCTTAAAATAGTATCCTTGGATGGGAAACATGTCCATCAAACTTCTAAGAAACATATGCCAAAATATCATAATACCAGTCCTAGATTACTAATTAATGAGATGGCATGCAATCATCCATGCTGTGTCAAGGATTCAATCTGAAAGTAAATACATTTCATTGATCCTAAAAATGCTTCATTTAAAAAAAAATAGCAGTGAATGTAGGAGACAGACCTACATACTCATCAGGGTTTTAGGTTGGTAGAAAATACAATGAATACATTTCTTTAGTTTTATATGAAGTTACTTACTCTATGAGAACTATGCCCTGTAACTGAATTTGAAATTGATATATTGATAACTAGGGCTCTAAGAGAGTTCCTGATTGTATAAAATCAATACCAGCAGCTTCAACTGATACCCACATTCTTCTAAATTGAAGCATTTTTTGCACATTTTAAAAAATCCTTGTCTGTTCTTGAAATATACTGTACAATGGAACTAGTGAGTACACAGGTCCATAGGTGAATGAAAACACTTTTATTTTGAAGCAGCAATGATTCTTGGAAAAATACATTTCCTCTATCACTTCTCTGCTCACAGCCTCCATCGTGGGTAGAGTTGTGACAACCTGACAAGCTCCAACACTGAGCTATGTTTTGCTTTTATAATGCTATTTTTTCAAAAGTTATGTTCTGCCATGGCTAACAATAACAAACGGATATGTTACTCACATTGTTTGATTGATTATTTTTTCCTAAAATGCGCTTACTTCTGCTCATCACATTTTCTGTTGTTAGTGCTATAGAGCAAGAAAAAAAAGATCAAATACAGAAATCATTCCATTCAGCTGTTTCAATGTAAAATCTCTCATTTCATTCTCTTGTTCTTTTTCTCCTTCTTTCCTACATTTATCTTCTCTTAAAGGTTCTGTATGTCTTTGCCTTAACTCCTCATCAGATAACTCTCCTGTCTGAGATTCCATCACCTCTTGCACGTCACGTGCATCAACCTTAGTCCCCGATTCACAATCTCATCAAGATTATCTTTCTCAAAGTTCTGAAATTTTAAAAATTGAACACACACTCAGGCAGTTTTTTCTCTTCACAGCATTCATAATTTTTGAGGACAATATGTACCAATTATTGTCAGTATTTTCAATTGCTCTTGCATAATTATAAACTTCACCACTTTTCAGACATAACAGTATGTCACTGTATGTGCAACAAAAATGCATATTGCATACTCCAGGTCCATGTGTTCAGGTAATAAGCTAAATGACAGTAAGAAAGATGAAAATGAAAATGCTTAATGCTTCTGTTTTAGAAGCACAGTGTATAAAAATATAATGAACTATGCAATATGAAACATGAAAATCCACCTATCTATTTATTTTCTTACAATGCTCTGTTTCTTAACAGTATAGCAGGGAGCTTATCAAGGCACAGTGGAGTAGTAGGCAGGAACTTTTCTTGAGTTGGACAGTCCATTGAAAAGCACAGTTATGTATATTTACATTATATCCTTATGTATAATTTGATACTATCCGTATGTATGGTGTTCGTGTCAATACCCCGTATGTATAGTATTCGAATCAATACCTCGTATGTATGGTGTTCGCGTCAATACCTCGACTCAATACAAGTTAGAACCATGCAATGGGACTCTGCCTCTGTAGTTAGAACATAACGTGGCAAACGCGGATGCAGTATTGCCTGCTTGGCTAAGAATATTCGAATGCTTCAGTGACGCCGCTGGATGGCCGAGTATAGTAAGTTGGTGTTGGTTCAAGCAGATAACAATAAGTTTGGTTAGTTTTTGGAACGTTGGTTTGGTGGGGCGTACTTTCCAGGACTAACATCGTCAACTTCGACAGCTCCGGAACCATAAGTAATTTAGAGCTCATCGCCATTTGCTTGGTACGTCGAAATCTATCTTTGGGCAGTTCGATTTTGGCATCTGTCCTTCTGACATCTATTGGTAAACTGAGTAACGTTGGCGGGGTATTAACAATGGTCATTGTTTAAATTTTAGCCGATCTCAAATCTAAAATGACCATGCCAACATAATTATTACTCGGACTCTGATTAAAGTCGTAAAATATGGTTTGTTTTGAAAATTTGTTTGCCGGATAAAATCAAATGAGGTGCGCCGAAGAGCTGAGTTCACATCTCGCAGCCCCGTTTAAACAGGAAGCTCTTCATTACATCGGCCGAAAAGGTCTAAAGGTCTATTTTAAGCACAAATCAGTGCCATGATAACGAAGTCATTTCAAGGACTTAAAAAAACAAATAATTCTTTGCAGAGAAAGTATGGATTTCACAAACGAAGAATATGTAGCCCGATTCGATCTGGCTCCCAGTTGCTTGTATACATACTAAAATGGACAAAGTGGAAAACAAAACCTTCATACAGACAGTGAAAAAGAAGGGATTAGATCTGTGGTCCCTGAGCTTGTGAGACACTGGATGACCTATTTATATACAGACATGGAATTAAAACATTTTAAGGAGTAATTGAAAACAGGGACAGACAAAAGATCAGCACATGATAGTTTTCAAAGCAACAGACTAAACATAAAATATGAAATCCTCTATAACTAATATGCACAGCACAATGCAATATGTTACTTTAATTTTTGGCTTCCCAATCAAATACTTGCACTAAATTTAGAGTAGCACTGAATCTTCCTTGAGTGATATGTTGGTACAGTGCTTAGAACCTCTGAGACATGGCTCCAGGAATTTGGTTTTAACCCATGAACCAGTCATCTGCAAGAATTTGCAAGATCTTTTTGCATTTTTGTAATTCTTCTCCTGGCACTCCAGGTTCATCCAAGAATTTGGGGTCAATGTTTCTGACAGTTTGTTATAAGGTAATATTCAGATATGAATTCACAGTACCCTTGAACAACCCACGAGTTTCAACAAAATTAACTTTCGTAGGGCGACAGTGCTGTGTGGGTTTACTTAATGCACATTAGTACAACTGATAATATGAAGCAGAGGCTGGTATAGAAAGCTTTAAGGATGCAAGAAGCACACACATATGTTGAAAAAAGAAAACTGGGAAACAATCAAAGAATCTTTGAACATACTTAAGTTTATCAAGGAGTCATCTGTCCGATGTTTACTGTAGTCATGACAAACAGTTGTTGCATTCACATGCATTGAGATGGATTGGCAATTGATGTCATAGCATGTGAACACTCTTTGAATTGGTAGCTCCCAGTTTAGACAAATAACATTGATTAAGAAATAAATTATAAGATAAAGAAGAAGAAGACATTACATTTTATATTTCAATACACTGACAGAACTTTATATAGAAGGAGGAGCCACTTTAATCTACCTAGAACATATAACAGAAACCATTTCACACCAGTATGTCGTCCACACATTAGCTAAAAGGTGGTGAAGTGGTGAGGGAGATAGTTAGCCAATTAGATTAGGGGCCCAGAATGACCATGCCAGGATGGGCAATTTAGCCAGGACAATCAGTAAACAGCCTACATTTTACAATAGATTCCTAAGGATCTTTTATGACCACAGAAAGTCAGGACCTTGACTTTACATCTCATCTGAAGGATGGTGCCATATTTGCCACACATTGTCCTTGTCACTGCACTGGGGCATTGGGATTCACACAGACCACAGGGTACATACCCCCTGCTGGCATAACCAACACTCCTTCCAGTAGCAACTCAACTTTCCTAGATGGTCTCCCATTCAAGTACTGACTGGACTCAAGAGTCCTTAGTTTCAGGTGAATGAAAATATGCTGAAGTGCATGTGGTATGTTCCTCATCTTGTTTAATTATATTAAATTACGTTAAGAATGGTATTTTTATGGCTGCATTGCATTTCAGGTAATATGATAAAAACTTAATGCAATTATTTCTTTTTTAAAGAGCTTATCTTTAATTGCTTTTTTGGCAGACATAGTAGCAAATCAATCTGCTACATTTCTTTTGTCCCAAAATTTTAACTGGAAATTCACATGAATGCAACCAATTGGTAACGAACTGAAGCTGCCAAACAATCTAACCTTCATGTTTTTATAAAACCCATGGACATACTGAAGGGTATAACCAGACTCCACAAGGACAATAAGCAGAAATAGAAATATAATGCAGGATGATTAATATGTGAGGTGCCATTCCTGCATAGAGAATTCTCAGAAACTGGAAAAAGTACATTCAGATAACCAGTGGATCATAACAGAATTGTGATACAAAATGGACATGCAAAAGAAACACTACAGTTTAAAGATAATACTTTTTCTTACTTACTGTTGTAATAAGAAAAACTTTAATGCAGTATTATTTAAGGAAAACTTAACATATTTAAATAACAGCAATAAACAGTTAATCTAACATTTTCTTAATCCATATGAACACCTATGGAGAAATGAGGACTGTGGCTGACCTTAGTCACGAGGGGCAATTTGTAGCTAAGAAAATAAATGGCTTATCTCTGCTTAAAGCACCAATAGTTAGATTTATTTTGAATTATATTACTAATAAGCCCTCATATAATGTGCTTACATTTTTACTCTATCCAAGATAGATTAGTCATTTAATGTGCACTCAAGAATTCACATTATCTTCTTCAAGATACTTGGCGTTCTCAGCCAATTTGGATGTTAAACGTATAACAGATAACTGTTCTCTGACTAATTAACTAATATTTCAAGTTAGAGAGATTCATATTTTTCTTTCATATGTTTTTCTTTCCTTTTTTTATTTGACTTTAAGTTAGCTGTTACCATAAGCATGACTATAATGTCTTTGGCTATTATTTTTTCTTATATGCCTCTAGCCATAGACTGTTTATAACCTAAAGTTTAACCTAGTCAGCTGATGGTACCAGATGCTGTATGTCACAATCATTTCTGCTATTGTCTCTGTCATCTGGCAGACTTTTTTCATGGTATCCCCATTTTTATTCTTTCCTGTTGCCTTTTCTTTCTTGCACTTTCAGTGCTACTTATTAAAAGTCTGGTTTAGTGGGATCTATGTTCAGCTTTTGTCTTTTTTTGTAAATCCTAAAGAGCCACTGTTAATAACTGGTTAGGTGAGTCTTTAGTGCTTGTGCTAGCAGCATTGGCAAAACTTGAATAGCCCGCTGAATGCTGTATGTGCATATGACTGTATGAGTTTGTTGTATGTGAATCTTTTGCAAAAACAACTTTCCTGCTTAGTCGACAAATAACTGTGTTTAATTAATTTGTTATACCATACTCATTGTCTTTGAAGCCAAAATCTTGCCAAACAGGTAAGTTTAGTTTCTACCTGTTCACCCATTTGTGCTGTTCTGTATTACATGCATTATTTTCGTACCTTGCTACATTGCATGGCTTCATGGCTATTAATAATGAGGCCAACTTCTTGTCAAATTGAAAATTTAAGAAATTGCAGAAAATCAGTTTTGACTTGCTTAGTAAAAGCTGTGATGCCCCATCAAGTCAACCTAGGACACCATTTTCAGTAGGCAATATTAAAGCGGGTATGCTTGAATGGATTTCAACCATCACCTAACCCTATCTGGTAACTTTAACTTGACTCATCTAATGTTATGCTAATTGGCAATTCTAAATTAGTCCCATATAAGTGTGGTGGTGTGGGCCATTTAATTGAATATCCCTCACTAACAGCTTTTTCTTGCCTTGAACATGATACTGCCAGAAAAGCCTCTGGCTTCTTGTATCACTGAGTTGGATTTTAGAGGTTTAATAATGTAATCTTCTGTTATATTGTGCCACTTATGTCTGCACAGGGTCATCCTGAAGACTCCGTTGAAGTAAATACTTTGACCCTGGGCGCAATAGGGGGCACTCTCACTAACAACCTTTTTCGTTCATCCACAGTGCTGAGTGGACAGACCAGGTATAAGCATGAAGGAATCAACACCACTTTACAACCTTCTGGTACAGGCTCCATTTAAACACCAGGAAGCTTTGTCTTTTGACCAGACCCTCAGACAGAAGAAACACTGTCATCAGGTGATTGTCCTCTTCTTAAATTATTTTTCATTTAGAAAACAGCAACTGCTGTTGTTTTATGTTTATTGGTGCTATTTCTGTGGTTTAATTGATTAAAAGGGGTTGCATTGCACCATTACTGCCTCAGCCTTTGAACCAGTGCTTGATTGTTAATTTGTATAGCAGGTATTATGTTAGCTATTCAAGAAGGATTAAAACGATAACTGTGCATTTTTGTATTCTTTGGCATAGTGGACCACAGATCCAGCATCCTTAGTTCTGATCCTAAATCTGGTTGTTTTTCTTGTGGACCTTGCGAGTATTCTCATGTCAGCATAGGCTTCCTTGAGATATTCCAGTTATCCCATCCTCATCCTCAAAGATGCACATGTTACAACTCCAACGTGGGGCTGTGGGCTTGGCTTTTTCTATAACATTTCAAAGACATGTACAGTGCATCCAGAAACTATTTACAGTGCATCACTTTTTCCACATTTTGTTATGTTACAGCCTTATTCCAAACTGGATTAAAATCATTTTTTTCCTCAGAATTCTACACACAACACCCCATAATGACAATGTGAAAAACGTTTACTTGAGAGTTTTGCAAATTTATTAAAAACAAAAAAATTGAGAAAGCACATGTACATAAGTATTCACAGCCTTTGCCGTAAAGCTCAAAATTGAGCTCAGGTGCATCCTGTTTCCCCTGATCATCCTTGAGATGTTTCTGCAGCTTAATTGAAGTCCACCTGTGATGAATTCAGTTGATTGAGCATGATTTGGAAAGGCACACACCTGTCTATATAAGGTCCCACAGTTGACAGTTCATGTCAGAGCACAAACCAAGCATGAAGTCAAAGGAATTGTCTGTAGACCTCTGAGACAGGATTGTCTCGAGGCACAAATTTGGGGAAGGTTACAGAAAAATTTCTGCTGCTTTTAAGGTCCCAATGAGCACAGTGGCCTCCATCATCCATAAGTGGAAGAAATTCGAAACCACCAGGACTCTTCCTAGAGCTGGTCAGCCATTTAAACTGAGCAATCAGGGGAGAAGGGCCTTAGTCAAGGAGGTGACCAAGAACCTGATGGTCACTGTCAGAGCTCCAGAGGTCCTCTGTGAAGAGAGGAGAACCTTCCAGAAGGACAACCATCTCTGCAGCAATCCACCAATCAGGCCTGTATGGTAGAGTGGCCAGACGGAAGCCACTCCTTAGTAAAAGGCACATGGCAGCCCGCCTGGAGTTTGCCAAAAGGCACCTGAAGGACTCTCAGACCATGAGAAACAGGTAAATGCCAGGCGTCACGTTTGGAGGAAACCAGGCACCGCTCATCACCAGGCCAATACCATCCTTACAGTGAAGCATGGTGGTGGCAGCATCATGCTGTGGGGATGTTTTTCAGCGGCAGGAACTGGGAGACTAGTCAGAATAAAGGGAAAGATGACTGCAGCAATGTACAGACACATCCTGGATGAAAACCTGCTCCAGAGCGCTCTTGACCTCCGTCTGGGGCGACGGTTCATCTTTCAGCAGGACAACGACCCTAAGCACACAGCCAATATATCAAAGGAGTGGCTTCAGGACAACTCTGTGAATATCCTTGAGTGGCCCAGACTTGAATCCAATAGAACATCTCGAGAGATCTTAAAATGGCTGTGCACCGACGCTTCCCATCCAACCTGATGGATCTTGAAAGGTGCTGCAAAGAGGAATGGATGAAACTGGCCAAGGATAGGTGTGCCAAGCTTGTGGCATCATATTCAAAAAGACTTGAGGCTGTAATTGCTGCCAAAAGTGCATCGACAACGTATTGAGCAAAGGCTGTGAATACTTATGTATATGTGATTTCTCAGTTTTTTACTTTTAATAAATTTGCAAAAACCTCAAGTAAACTTTTATCACGTTGTCATTATGGGGCACACACACCTTTTATTTTATTTTATTTTTTTCCACATGGGAAATGCCTTCCCCCACCACCCCGTTTCCCACCTGCATAGCACAGTTCAGGCACAGTACAAAATACACTTTTCTTCTTCCTTTTCTTTTTCTTCTACTTTCTTTCTCTCTCGTTGCCTCCACTTCTCCTCCAGCAAGCTCTATCCACCTCCTACCAACTCTGGCTCTTGGAGTGCCCCAGGTGCTCAATGACCTTCTTCTGACAGCACTTCTGGGTGTAGCGGAAGTGCTGCCACATAGGGCTCAACAAGATCTGGAGTACCCACTGGTGGCACCCATGGAACCCAACAGGGCTGAACTAAACTCCAACTTCCACAGAGCCCTGTGGGAGTCTGAGGCATCGCTGCAACTCAGGAGGGCTGCCACCTGTTGCTCCAGGGGAGTTACGGTTCTGGTTGTATTCTCTCCCCCTGTTCTTTCAAAAATAGAGGCATCCATGCCAGGTATTGACCTCAGCCGCCCACCGCAGATGCTGACTTCCTGTTTCACAGGGAAACAGGACACTTTAGGACAGTGGTACTCAATTATGGTCATGTAATGCCACTATGGCTGCAGATTTTTGCTTTAATCAGTTTTTAAAATTAGTACTTATTTATTTAATAAAACCATTTTTAACTTAGTTTTATTTAACTTCAGAACCCTTAGTTTTAAATTGCTGCATTTAGGTTTTAATTGTTGCCTGTTTTTTGAAGTCATCAACTAATAATAAGCTGCCAATGACAAAGGAACCACCAGCTCTCCAACTAACATGCTTCTGTTTAAACCTGTGTATATGCATCATGAAGTACCGTATATACTTGTGTTTAAGTTCTCCCGCGGATTTTTACCGTATAATTTCTGGTATTTTATAATGTCGGTTGCTATTGGTCCAAGAGATTATGATATGCTACCACCCACCTGAGCGAATAACCACAGAGCACACTGACGTTTCTTATGTGTATAAGTCGAGGTCCGATCTTATGATCGATTTTTTAGGTTTCAAGACCCGACTTATACGCAAGTATATATGGTATCTCTGTTAATAAAAGGTTTTGAAATAAATGAGAGAAAAGGGAAGGACCACAAAACATGTGGATAAAGTTCTCAAAAAACAACACGTATACAATTGTTTTGTTTTGCAAGAATGAAAGCATTAGCAAGTTTCATTATCTGTTTGGCTGACGCCTTTATACAAAACAAATTACAACATTTAAGATATGTTTGGTTGCTTTTTTTTTCATTTTTACAATTGAAGCACAGGCAGGTGGAGGGGCATGGTCGTGGTCACACAGTGACAGTAGTGGGATTTGAACCCAAAACCTCAGGGTCTGAGGTTCAGAGCCTTAACCACTGTGTAGCACTGGTTATCTGTTTGGCCTGGCTTCTAATTACAAATTCGGTTGGAACGAAAATCTGCAGTGACTGTGGACCTCCAGGACTGATGTAACTCAGTACCCCTTATTTTGGACATATATGTAAAGAAATAATTGTCATTGCATATGCCATGTTTGCATTTTCAGCAAAAGTAGTAGAATAAAAAACACACTGTTAACATCCTCTTTACTTGGTGAAAACATCAAGTGATTTTTAAACAAGAGACTAGATAGTTTCAGACATACTGTAGTGTTTGCTTGAATTCTACAAAGGTCACAGAATTTGTCATTTTTTAACTTTAATTCCTATTTTTAAGCATCATTTTTAATCTGTTAATTGTATAGATGCATTTTTCTACTGTTCTGCATTAAGAACAGGTGCCGTCTTGAATCACTGAGATTTTAAGACAGATGTCTGTGCCACCCACTTGTTAAATAAAAGACTTTTAAATTCAAAAAGACTCCTGACTCACCAAGTGGCTGTAAAAAGGTCACTTAACCTCTCCTTGCTCTGCTTTTCAAATGAGATTTTAAATCAGAGCTCCTGTTGGTCGACTCTCTACTGCAGTTGCTGATGTACATTTAAATGTAGAGTCTGTAAAATGTTGTAGAAACCATTGGGATGTTAAAGTGTTATATAAATGCATATTGTTTCTTACTGAACTTGAAAAACATTTTAAACTCTCTTGCTAATAATATGTGAATAAACTCAATTGTTGCACAATAGCATTCATCTAAATGCTGATCAGATTGTTGTTGCATGTTGTGATGAAGTGGCAGGGCAGTAATAAGTTATAAATGAAATGGCATTACCTAGGTGCCAAAGAGTGAGGGATCTTTTCATGCCAGCGCAGTTTGTTTGAGACAATGAGCGTCAACAGTCATATCTAATCATACATTGATGGGACTTTACTGCTCCAGAGAAGAAATGGATAGATCTAGGCCGGCTTTGGAAACACTGTTCTTTACTTAAGGCTTATGGGTGCAGTGACACCAAGGGCTTCTACAGAGAGATCTAACTAGGTGCACGTGTAGCCATGGAAATCTGTCTTTGAAATACTCCAGTGCTTTGTCTAGAAGTGACCCCAGGATGGAGTTTAAAGGCTGCACATGCATATTGATCATAGAGTCAAAAAGTGACCTAGGACAAAGGGTATCTGGTGGGATTAAGAGAGCACATTGTGAGATATAGTCTTTTGGGATAGCCTTCCCACTCAGTAAGAAACTAATGAAGGAAGGTCCAAATGGACATCGTTGCTTGTTTTTTGTTTTTTTTATTTCCTTCTGATGGATGTGTTTATCTCTCTCCTGTCTGTTAACAATAAATACTAATATTTTCATATACTTAAGACCCCTTCACATTATTCAAGTGGCTGTGCTAAAATATTTGTGTCTAGTCCATAGTCAGGAGGTGATAGGAAGTGCAATGACAGCCTAATAAAGTAACAACTCAATTGCCCCACTCCCCACCCCAAAGCCATAAAATGGCACCAGAGTGTCTTGGTGAAAAGGTACTGGAATCTCACTCTCTCTGGGGCTGTCCTGACCATTGGCTTTTTTGCACTAAGGACCACTGGGGTAAAACCCACACAGATGTGCAAAATAAGGAAAAGCCTTCTCTCAGTAGTTTATTATTAAAATTTTTATAATAACACTCAACTTTGTCTTGTTAATCACTTTTTCTAATTGTCCATCATATGCTCAAAGTAATTTCTTATCTAGAAAATTCTGGTTTGCAGAATGTGTAATTGTCTTCATGTCAGGGGCTACAAAGCCTCTTTCTGGCTAAAGGGAATAACTCTATTGGGAGTGCAGTGTTTATGTCTAGTTTATGCATGGTGGTGTGTGTATATGTGCAACTTGAATTTTGTAGTTTAATGATAGGATTTGAAAGCTAAAGTCTGTTATTCTCTGCATTTAAATGACAGGCACTTTTTTTCTTTTGCACTTTTGTTTTGAGCTTTTTCAGTCAAAGCTATGGAGCACAAGCCAGCAAAAAGTTAAATAATTTCCAGTATCATTTGCTTTCTTAACCCTTCAAATTTAGCCTCAATTTTGTCTGCTATAACTTCAACTTCCTTCACTAAATATTCATGTTCTACCCCTGAAAATAAAGGTCAAATATTACTCTTTCAGCATTTTAAAGCTGAAGTATTAATGATGTTGTACACCTACTGTATGCTACAGCAAAATACATTGCAAAATTTAGTAATGTTTTTACCAGGCAATGCACTTTGAGTGTTATTCTTACTTCTAAAGGTGTTGAAATAAGCTTCCAAACAGTATAAAAATGTCAGTGAATGTGTTTGGATCTCCTAGTAAAAAAATCAGGAGTGGTCTCCACTAGACCTTTTTGTATACTCAGATATGGGGATCGATATTTGAGGAGTAAACCGCAAGACAATGATTATATATTTAAATAATGTACATTATAGAACTATCAACAACAAATTAAATCAAATTAATAATATATCGAACAATTATTATAAAAGTAAAGTTGAATAAATCAGACTCTGCAGCTGCATGAATAAAAGGTAAAGTATGACTTCCAGTTAACGGAACTAGTCCAAATGTTGATAGAAATCTATGTTTTATATCTAATATTTGTCTGAAAAATTTGGTTGAACTAAATGAAAGCGTATTCAGTCACTGTGTTTATATATAACACACACACACGCACACAGACAGACACAGAGATATAATTCCAAAAATGGTATTTTCTGACTCAGGCAGGTCTAAAATGTCGAGATTCATCAAAATCTCAAAATGGAATTTTTGGAGGATTCCAATACTTTCCCTATACTTCGTAAATGAGAAAGTCAGGGAGGTCTGAATCGTTCATCAAAATCTCGACATTGAATCTTTAGACGATTACAATACTTTCCCTATACTTCGTATACAAGAAAGTAAAAATGAAATATCTGCAATTAATATGTCCAGTTTTGCAGTTTTGAAGCAGTACAAAAAACAGAATTATTTTTTTCCACATTTACCATTTTCAAATAAATATCCATTGCGTACATATCCATTATTGAAGACCCAGAGTCTATGTATCATTTAGAAGGGCAGATCTTACCCACGACAGATTAAGTTGGTAAGAAAATAATACTGTGTATCCAAATTACAAAACCAACATTTGTAAGCGTTAAAAACGATTTTACAAGAAAACAATTCTGGAATATAGAAAGTGGAATGTGGTGTCATTTGAAAGTGAAACACCCCTCTCTTTTAGTAGATATTAGACTGTCCATTAAATTGTATGCAATTAAAACAGGAAGTTCAAGAAAGACATGGGAGGTGGGGCTTGAGGCAGGTGTTTCTGTGATGTAGCAATTCCGCCATCTTTGAGGGAAAAAAAAACATTACAATGTCGTATCAGGATTTGCTATATGGCATTTTAATGGCAAAATGTTGTACTTTAATTATAGCAATGAGGAAAGTAATGATTTTTATGCATTAATGTTTGGTCCTGCTGGTCTAAAGCAATGGGGCTGAGTTTAAAGGAATAAAGGTAGTCACAGTAATTTGAAAAAAGAAACCAAGGCCAAAATTATGAATGCATTGAATGCAAGGCTTTAAGCTGATGGAGCTGAGTGACATCTTGATCTTCAAAAACTTGCTAAGGTGGCCTACCTGATGGTGCTATATTTGAAAAAGTCCACTATGAAGTCTTATATGTGCTGGTTCCACTTTTTGGAAAAAAGCTAGCATTATAACACCCCTACTCCTAAGAAGTTCAAGGTCCTATTGTGGAAAGAAGAGATATATAGAAAATCATTTTGTAATTGTTGCCGACTTCACTTTGACCAGCGAACATCTGGCTGCAGAGTTGTTAGAGGCCCAAGCACACAGCCCTAAAGTCTTATTTTTGAGTTGTGCAGTGTATGAAATCTGCATGTTTGTTCTGTGTTATTGTGGCTTGTACTTTTCCACCTCATACCCATTTGATTCTAAATTTGAGGCGTTCCTGTTTTAATATAAGCAATTTAGTGAGAATATATTTTCCTGGGCAGTGGGAGGTTGTGAGGCTCTCTGTTGATTTAACATTTAATCATATAATGATGTTTTTTTGTCAGATGATGATGATAATATAAGAGAGTATCACAAACAACTGATGCCAATAAGACAGATCAGGCACCACCATTCCATTACTTGATTGACTTTCTTTGTGATGCAATGAGCAGTGATCTTATAGGAGCAAGACTTACTAATCATTAATAAAAGATACACAGATATTTTTAGCTAAGTTGACGTAAATGTTAGAGAAGTCTGAAAATTATGGTATGCCAAAAAATGCCATTGTTATAAAGTTGTTGAGATTGACAAAGGACTGTGTCCACTATGATATGACTTGATGTTAATGCAGCAGCCTCTTTATGAAAGCTCCATGTTCTCTATTTTTTACTTTTTGTTACTGAACTTGTTTTACTAGTTAATAATCTTGATTAAGATTAAATTTAATTTGTCTTCTGGCAAATAGCTGCTACTGACAGTAGCCCCTAGAAACTGGATTAATGGATTTTAAATGGATTTTAAATGTACACATTTAACACAAACCCAGGTGCTGACTCGTCTTGACTGACCTTCAAACAGGCTGTAAACAGCAAAGAGGACCAGGAGACTACCTTATGTCTGTAATACCTGTTAACACATGAGACACTAAGAAATAAAAGCAGGGTTTATTGAATACTCCTGTGATCAGCTACTTGTGCTGCAGTCACAAATACCTAAGTAGTCAATTTCACTATACTACAACAGCTGCAAAGAGCTTGGTGCAGGAATAAAACCAAGCTGAAAAGGATTTAGAATTGGTCTTCCATCCATTGAAATGCTCAATGTTTGATTGATCTCAAATAAGATGGACGGGTTATCTGCTTTCATAGCGAGTTAAATAGCATACAGGTATGGTGTCATTTAGTGCTTTTTTTAGAGCTTGCTTAAACATAATGTTCATGACACGGTTTTAATGTTCCAAGCGTCTCACATGGGTGCTGAAGTCACCCAATGGAACTATGGAGTCCCTGGCTGGGACCCTTTCCAGGAAACCCATCTAAACCCTGATCTAAAACTGAGCAGTGTTTTGTTAATGGACTTCTGTGCCAGGCATGGTTTATTCATAACAAACACCATGTTCGAACATAAGGTGGTTCATAAGTGTACTTGGTACAAAAAGCACCCTAGGACAAAGATCTATGATTGATTTTATAATCATATCATCAAATTTGCGGTGGTATGTTCTAGACACTTGAGTGAAGAGAGAGGCAGAGCTGTTAACCGATATTGATGTGAGCAATACTGGACCACTACGAGGAACAGTCCTGTCTCCTTTTCTCTTTACTCTGTACACCTCAAACTATAAATGCAATACCAGATCATGTCACTTGCAGAAATTCTGTGATGGTTCTGCACTTATAGGGCATATCGATATGGGTGATGAGACAGAGCGTAGGAGTCAGGTGGAGAACTTTGTTTGTTTCTTTGTGAAGAAAAAATTATCTGCAACGTAACACCAGCAAAACCAAGGAACTGGTTATTGACTTTCAACGCTCCAAACAGCCTCTATGTCCGGTCAGTATTCAGGGAGTGGATGAAGAGGTGGTGCACTCCTACACGAGCTTAGGTGTCCACATCAGTGACAGGCTAGATTAATCTCATAACACAAAGGAACTTTATAGGAAGAGTAGGCTCTTTTTTCATAGGAGACTGCAATTCTTTAATGTGGGTAATGACATCCTTCACATTTTCTAAAATTCTATGATGGCCAGTTCAATTTTCTACACTGTGGAATGTAGGGCCAGTAACATCACGTTAAGAGCGAAGGCTCAATTTTAGGACATTTTCTGGACCCCCAGAGGTAGTAGCAAAGAAGACAACTAAAACAAAACTGACTGCCTTTATGAACAATGATGCACATCCTCTCTCTGACACACTAACACTGAGGACTTTCAGCAGAAGTGTTTCAATGGGGCTCCTTTATACTAACAGCAGTGGATGCCAAGTCAAACTTTTTTCTTTCTTTTGTCAGTGGAGCACTTTAAAACACTGCTGAAAACACATTACTTTAACATGACTTTCTCATAACTTAATTTTAGTTTAATCCTGATGCTCTGTATATTCAGTTAATTATAACTATTCATGGTGGCTCCAAAATTCGTACTAACCACTATTGTCTCTTCTGTTCTTTTCCTGGTTTTCTGTGGTGGCGACCTGCGCCACCACCACCTAATCAAAGCACCATGATGTTCCTACTTTGATGGATTAAAGGCCAGAAGTCCACATGACCATCATCATCAAGTCCTTCCATAAAAACACTGAATACAATGAGGACTGATCATTTATGTTAGGTAGAATGCCCAGAGGGGGCTGGGCGGTCTCATGGTCTGGAACATCAGCAGATTTTATTTTTTCTCTCTGTCTGGAGTTTTTTTGTTTTTGTTTTTGTCTGTCCTCCCTGGCCATTGGACCTTACTTTTATTCTATGTTAATGAGTTGTGTCTTATTTTAATTCTTACTTTGTCTTTTTTTCTCTTTTTCTTCATCATGTAAAGAACTTTGAGCTACATTATTTGTATGAAAATGTGCTATATAAATAAATGTTGTTGTTGTTTCTGGTGTGTGTGTCTATCTATCTATCTATCTATCTATCTATCTATCTATCTATCTATCTATCTATCTATACACTTGTACTTGCAGTCATTGTTTGTAGGAGCTCTAGGTTGGGAAATAAAAAGGAATTTCACATCAGATTTTGTCAGATCCAGGTCTTCTTTTTTTGATGTTATGTATAGTCTACAATATACATTGTTAACCTTCTCATTGCACTCAAATCAAATAAATAATACAATAAGATAAACATTCAAGGTGTGTGAGCCCTCTTCTCCTCAGAAGTGATTAGGACTGCAAATCATGATAAAGAGAGGAATGCGGGGTATTAAAGACAATTCAGAGCAAACTTTTTTTTAAGACTGCAATCAATGTGGAACTGGTTGGTAGTCCATTATAGAGCACAATGACATGCTTACCCTCACTTACAAATACATGTGTAATTTAGAGTTCCATAATCTAATCTATTTGAGAGAGGAAAGTCAGAGTATCCAAAGAAAAACCTGCAGTCAGAGAGGGAAGAGTGTGAAACCTTCATGTAGACAGGGACTGTGCAAAGGTTCACAGATCTCTGTTAGAAAGCACTTGTACCTACTGTGACATCATGCCTTATAGTAATTTAAACTGTGCAAATAAATTATGTACTGATGTAAACAAGTACAAGATATGTAATTAACTTTGCAAAAAGAAAAAACACATATACTCTTTTATTCTAGCTAACTACCTTGTATATCTTTCATTATCATCACTGTCATCATATTATTTAACCTTTTTCTGGTCAGGCTCAGAAACGTAACCCAAAAAAACAGACTAATCAGCAACTTGGGATTTTCATTAGGGCATCCTGTCTACAGGCATAAGCTACCATAACCAAATCCTTTTAATCCGGAAGGACATTGATTCAACTCTGAGGCCAATGTATATTGCTGAGCTCCTCACTCTGTCCTTCTCTGATTGTTACTTGTTGTGGTGGAATGATGCTTACAGCTATGATGTTTGGAGATATCTGTGTTCCTCTCTGGGTTGCCCATGGAAATCCTGTAATTTATGAATGTTCAAACTAAATCTAAAAGAACCTTGACCATAACAGAGACACTGGAATACAGTTCTGAGCCCTATCTGAGAGTGAACTTCACAAACAAGGTCACCCACTGTCAAAAAAGCCACAAAAAGCCATAGCAAGGTTTGAGGTAGCCATCCGTACATTTGGTTTTCTGGCTGCAAATTGTAGTTTAAATGATAGCACTGCTGTGCACAAAATCGAGTATAAAACAGAACTAAGGGAATAGGGAAAAGGTGGAGGCTTTTAAAAGGGAAGACAGGAAGTGAGGTCAAAGGGGTTGAGCTCATGAAGGTCTTCAGTCATAGGTTCAAGCCCGGACATGACATCACAGAGGCCGGAGCCAGCAAGGTCTTCTTCCATAGGCTCGGTCCCAGAAGTGACGTCAAGAGGGCCAGATGGAATCTCCTGTGAATGGTCTGCAGGAAAGGGAGAAAAAGAGTCAGTGCACTCTGCCACATCCTGGTATGACTCGGAACTGCCCTTACTCAAGCTCTTTAGCTGCCTCCCATGCGCATGTGTGTGACACCACATAGCTCACCACAAAAGAGCTGCAATGAAGAGACATGTCAGCTCACCTACACAAAATAAAATGTAAGGGACAATCACAATCCTGATTGGGTGACAAGTATTAGTGAGATTTTATCAATTATTTTGTTACAATTAATTAAATTAGGGTTGTTCATAAGAGAACTGAGCTACAGTATACAGTAAAGAAAGTGCAACTGAATCAAGAGTAAATTGTTTACAGCTTTTTCTCAAAATGAAATCCCCCTCAGATGTTTTTGGTATTATGTTATTAGCCATGTGTAGACAGGTCTGAAATTGAATTTGAAAATTAAAAAAAAGACAACTTTTTATTTTAAATTTTAAAATAGCTTTGCATTGTTTAGAAAGAATAAAGTGCAGGTAGGGATTGGATTTTATCCATATAAGTATTTAAAAGACAGATATTATCCTTTATAATGCTATATTTATGTGTCTGGAGTCCATAAAGACAGTAATATGGCCCTCAGTGGAATTGCAGTTGTCAAATTAAATATGACAGTTTGATGAATGTGTTTTTTTTCTGATCCGTGCTACTGACACGTTCTATTTGGCACCACCATTAAACTGCTAAGCAAAGATTTGCAATCACTTTCCACCACTGCACTTGACTTCTGGTTCTCACAGCTGATCACACCTCACATCCTAAGACAATGTACCCATCAGTTAAACACTTTGTACTTAGACTGTATGAAGGAGCCAGAGCACTTGGGACAAACCGAGAAAAATGTTTATGTGCAAGATATAAAAATATTCACTGAAGCTTGAAAACTAAACTATGTGCATTAAGGCAGGGATGATACCTGTTATATAAAATAATAATAAATTCTCCTCTATTTCTCTTGTATCCCCATATGCTTTCTAAACATTATAACTTTGCAAATATATTCTAACCATTTTTAAAATATTACTGTGTTTAAAACAATTTTGCATTATGTCACTAATATTATTCTCTCAAACTAACTGGAATATCCATTGCACTGTATGGTTTATCATGAAATAATAATTGTTATCTGTATGCTAGCACAGCAGTTAGCATTGATGCCTCAAAGAGTACATAATGGGTTTAGGTCCTAGCCTGTCCATTGTCTATGTACCCTGTAATCAACTGGATCCTTTTCCAGTCTTAGTGTGGTGCGGTGGGATCAAGCAAAGCTGTCTGCTTCACATAAAGCCTGTCGTAGTATTTGAGGCAACAGCACCTAAAGGCCTAAGAGATGACTTGAAGATGCACTTGTTTGCTTAAAGGACTTGATAAAATGGGTTCTGGGGATGGACAGATGACAAGCTGCAAATAAGGAAAGAGTAGTGTCAAGACACAAGGCTGAAAGAAAGATGATGGACTTGCTGCGGTGCTGTATGAAAGGGGACATCTTAATGTGTTTTGTGCAGAGCTGCGTCTTTTGTAGCATTGTCCCATTTATGTAGTCTATGGTGCATCTGTGTAAATGTTGTCACATACCTATCCACAGCTTGCTGCTCTCAATGCCGGACCTGTAACAATCTTGCCATTCTAACAAAGCCCTGTGGTACAGTAGTATCAGGACATGCCGAGGACCACATGGTGTGACCGTTTCTTTTTTATTTTGGGAAAGGAGCGAACAATCAAGTGCTTCCATATTGTAGTTACCACTGGACAGTTTCTAACCAGTTCAAGGTCATTTCCATTAATCATTCTCTGAACAATTTCCTGGACAATTTCCGTGTGATATGTGTTTTTTGTGCATCATATCTGTTTTATCTACAGTGTAGGGTCAAGGGAGGATTTGCATTGTATTTTTAGTGGTGCCTTTTTTGTCTATTTCATCACTGATTGGGGAAGTAATTGGAAGAAGTACGGTTTGTCTAAGTTCTAACATCCCTCAAGTTGACAGGCCACAGGTCTTGGCGGTGTAGTTGCCAGACCAGAAGATTGTGCCAGATGTTACAGACTGACCGATGACACTACTGATATATACTTTTGACCATGTATTTTAATTAATAATAGTGTAAACAAGTATTTGTCACACAAGTGTGAATAAAGTGCATCTTTAGGGGTTATTCACCACTGTAATACCACTCCAAGCCAGGAGATGGCACTATATTGCACATCTTCTCCCATTTTTGCCCTTAGAAGGGAAGAATGAAGGCAAGATGAACTGTGTTGATGTCACTTCCACTTCCACCAACAAACGTGACTTTTTTTGCCAGAAGGATATTTATGAATGCAACCACCAGAAGGAGTCAGTCACCCTACGACTACCATGTGAAAAAAGACATTTCTCAGTACTGGCTGATATATGTTTTGTTAATTGTTTTTTTGGCCAATTCATCTATCCAGTGCCCCAACTCTTTATCTTTGTCTTGTTTTTCATTCTTACACATGATAGAGCAATTTGAGAGCATTTAAAGAGGCTGACAGAAGTCCCAGGTTTTTGAAGATGCCTTCTCAAAGACACAGATAGAGAGATGGAGAGAGCAATCACCATTTCTGTCTAGTGCTTCCATTGGCCAGATCACCCAACTGAGACTTCAGGAGAAGGAAAGAATATAAAATGACTATGACTCTTGGTATCCTGGGGCTTCTGTCTTCTTTGGCTGCTGTTCATCCTTCTGGAAAGTATCCTTAAATATTTGATAACTTAGTGAGACACCTTTAAACTAATGCCAGAATTTGTAGTTATTTTGCCCGTAAATGAATTGCCTGTGTTCTTGCAATACCGGTAAGATTTATAATAGTATTATGTGTTTATGCGATAATGGCTTCTGTCAGTATATACCTGTATAATTGTGAGTGTCAACAGCACTGTGTGTACAAGCGAGTGTACAATAGTTAGTGCTGACAACAACAGTCTTAGGGACAAAAATGCAAATAAAGAGCAGAGTATCATACCAGGAACACAGAAGAGCAGCTTCCTACTTGGAAACAGTCAGAAGTGATTATAGTTTTTGCTAAGTCATATGCAAATGTAATTATATTACAATACTTCTATTACTAGAGTTTCTGTGATGCCTGGGTTGACTGCAGCTAGCATTAATTTCTTAAACCTGGGACATTTTTGGTCATCTATCAAGATGGACTAGAGCAAAGGATGACACGCAACAACAAGATTGGTACAAATGTGCTTAGTGTGTTTTATGTCAAACAATGCAAATAGTGTGCAAAACGTGCAGTGCAATAAAAACTTTCAATAAAAAAATAACAAAATTATTACATAGAGGAAAGCACTGTTCATGGAGGTTAAAAATCCACTAAATTAATAAATAAATAATCCTTTAATATATGAAAAGAAAAAAGAAGGATCCGTTTTTTAAAAATAAAATCAGAAACCTCAGTGCCACCTTCTAAATCAATGTCTCCTCTGCTCACCCTCTAAGGTTTGCTCAGTGAGGAGTGATGTCTTCTGGTAAGTACAGTGAACAAATTGTCTCCTTCCTGTCCCAACCACCGTCCCTCTGTGTTCGTGGGTATTCCGCGAGCCCTGCTCCCTTCTCCCTGGGCACTCAGAAGGAGCGACCCTACCTCCAAACTGTCACTGCTCCAGACAGGGCACATGCTCTCCATAGTATCAGGTCTGCCATAATCCTGATGCTTTTCTTTACTTTTAATTTCCAGTCTCCTTCTTTCTTTTTTTTCTCTTGTTCTTTTTCTCTCGTCCCTATCCGACTCCAGCTTCTTTATATTCCAGTGGGGGTAGGTGACTTAATTATGATCCCCAGAGCGCTAATAAGCAAGTCGGCTAAACTGAACGTGTGTGCACAAGAATACATGACTAGCCAATTTCGTCATGAACACCCCAGGGCCACTCGGCTATGCTCCAACTCACTTTTATACACTACTGAGTCCAATTGCCCTACTTTTATTTAAAACCTGCACACAGCCACTTACACCAAACACACATCATCATAGTCTCTCACAACACGGTAGTGGAAAAAACAAGTTAAGAAAGTGAATGGGTGGCTGGATATATGGCTTCAGCTCTCAGGGATCCTATTAAAGTTAAAATCAATTAAGAAAAGGGATGGACAGATAGATACATTTGTGAACTAACCTCTCTCAGTAAATAAATGTTATTATGAATACATGTCTTAAGATTTACTGAAAACAATGGAATCTTAAGTCCTCAGACATGCATGATATACTGTATTAGATTAACAGAACACGACTGGATGTCTTTTCTTGAGGAGTTTCTATTTGCCCACCAGTTACTCTGGTTTCCCTCCCACATCCCCAAAAGTATGCAGGTTAGGATTAATGACGATTCTAAATCGCCCTCTCAAGGGTGTTATGTATATGTAGGCCCTATGATGGATGTATGGCTGGGATAGGCTCCGGCTCCCCTTGTGACCCAGAAGTGGATTAAGCAGGATTAAAAGTGAAATAAAATGAGAATATAACCAAATAATTATACAGTAGAATGACACAGTGTTATTCACAGTTTCAAGAGACTGAATTCAAATTCCTCTCTTGACAGTGGAAATCACACATTTGATGTCCATGTGGGTTGTTTCCTTCTTCCATAATATGTGCAAAAGGCTTGATATGAATGAGCCATGCATCCCATTCAGAGATGGCTGCTGCTCTCAGGCACTAAATCACAGATCCTTTGACCATAAACCAACTTACACGTACTTACAAAGGGTCCATCTGAGATTCTCCTAGGATCCTAACCTTCCTATGTTTGGGATATTGAAGAAGAACTGGGGTGTCTGCAGAAAACCTCTGTTATCTAAACTCATTGACTGTGACTAGGCTGGACGGTTCAACTGAAGACTCTGGAAATGTAAGGAGGCCAACCATTGTGCCTCCATGCTCTCCTTACTCTTTATTTTAATTAAATACTGCTTTTAATCTCTGATCAGTTCATTTTTAGATGATTTAAAAGTTGTAAAAGTCATGATTGTCATGATTAAATGAAGGTCAACATTGTGCATGAAAATTGTTCTTGTTTTTGTGTTATTGTTCATAAAGATGAGCGATCAATGATAAAGTGACAAGCAGCGACTATAGCCGTCTTTTAAAAGCTATATTAAACTGTACCAATCTGACAACAACAGCTATATTCCAGCATTGTAATTAATCAACCAGCAATTACATTAGTGTGCTAGAGCATGGATTAAACAATTTCAGCAATTCCTGCTTTGGTATGACTGCCAAATTGAAAACACTGTGAATTGTAGTAATTACTTCAACAATCTATAATATTACTAAGAATCATCACTTGGAAGATTAAAGTTTTCAGCAAAACATGAAGTGTCCATTAAAATTGATTGTTGGAATAAATAGTTTTCTGTGGTTCAGTTCAGGATTCCTTAACGGAAAGATGAAAATTGCCCAGATGATGTGAGCATTTTCCTTTTTTTGTTGTTTTTTTGCAAAATTTAACACATTTGTAGGCTGCTCTCCCTTTAAATATGAAATCCAGCCTAATTTTGACTACTATTTATATTTATATACAGTATAGTTACTATTATTAATCACAACACTTTCTTTCTATCTCTCTCTCTCTCTCAGATTAAAATTGTAATATATTAATAATGCATGGATAATTAAATTAAGGTCACATGTGTGATCTCTAATGGACTGGTGTCAATTTCGCTTATAAAACTATGGCGTGTCTACCTACTGTTCCTCCATCTGTGGCACGCTGACACATACTGGGATAGTATTTTTTTTTCAGATTCAATTTTTTACTTAAACTTCTGAATTCTGATTAAAAACATATTAACTGTGTGTAGTGCTACTCCTTGATTTCTTGCTACTTGGGATATGACTGGATTTCTCTCTCACTCACTCAGCCTGTCTTTCCTGGGACACCACTTTTTTTTTCTGTGTTGACCAGGTTTAATGGTGCCGGATTTAGTCACTAAGCCCATGTTTAGGGTTTTTTTTCAGTTTGGTAAGGTATTGCACCAATTCATATTCTGCCTAGATTTCAGCATTTGAATAGAGAGATATTTGAGAGTGATTTAATCTCTCTTAATGCATTTCAGATTAGTGAATAAAAAATAATTAAGTAGACGATCATTCTGTTTGACCCAAACACTTGTTTTCTATTTGACCTTCAACTCAGCATATAAATGATGAGGTGTTGTTAGAGTAAAATCCAATGACTGATTTGCTTTTTCTAAATTGAGATGTATTTCTTATCTATTTTGCAAATCTGTAAAATACAATTAAACAGTTTTACAACGTTTGACATCAGTAAAAAAACAGTAGACAATAGTAGAGTAGTAAGTACTCAATTGCCTGAGAAACTCTGTGGTTCTTAACTGAGTGGCTTCAGAAAGGATTCTAGGATGGGGATTCTAAATGGTTCAGTATATTCTGAAAGATACTGCATAAAATGACAGGATTGTGCTTATCTTGTATTTCTTGAGAATATACAGTACAAGTGAGAACCAGAACCATAGAAATCTTCTATTTTGTTTGCAAAGTTTTAAAAATAAAAGTGATAAGTATAGTCTGAGCGTTTAGCAAATCTGTTCTGTATAGAAAGGTCCTGAGTTTCTCAATGAGGGACCCCAACCAAATGCTTCATAATCACAGTACATACCATGACTGCAATTTCTTCGCCTGCTTTTCTTCTCACTTTCATCTTAGCCATTGTATTGTTTGAAAAAATGTGAGCATCCTCATATTCTCTCACGAAGATTTGGCTAGGTCTTGCCCCTTAAGGGTTCCTGGACAAAATTTTCTCAACACCCCTGACAGTCTGTTTATGTTGCCAAAAGCATTATTTTATTTTTTCCTAGACAAAATGTCCATATACTCATTTAATCCATGGCCAATGTATCCTCAACAACAGACGCTTCGTGAAAACCACTGTTTTCACCTAAACTTGGGACTACGGGTCCTGTCTAGGCCCTTTCTCAGCACACTTTAATTGAATTAATCATATGTTAAATGTGGGTATGGCAAACTGAAAACATATAGGCCCCCAGGGGACCCCTGGAGTCCAGTGCATAATCTGGATTTGCCCAAAAGGCCAAGTATTATCAAACAACAGAAACTTCAAACCTATTTTGCCCAATCTTGCAGAGATTGTCCTGCTTCTCTGTGCTTACTCGTATATTGATGAAGGACTTTTGCAGATGGTTCCAATAACATTCCTAGCAATACTATCATGAGCATCCACTCAGCTATTATAACAATATGGAATGTTCACACTTTGGAGTGAATTTCTGAGCAGAGCTGTTTGATGAACCATAATGCTTTCAGATATCGTTCACAAGACTATACGTATAATAAAGATGTCTCTAGCCAGGTCACTTCTCATCTCTAAAATCACCATCACTAAGGTTAATCGTGGGTGGGAGTGATGATGTCCTAGTAACACTGGGGGGAAATAGAATCACTCAGACTTCATAGTGTGACACTAGAATTCTGTTTTCAGTTGTTTATTCATCTATCATGCCATGTCCAGTTATCTGATAGAAGTGTATGTGATATCAGGACAAACAATGAAAATGGTGACATTTGAACTGACTAAATTATGACTCGCTTGATCCTCTTGTAGATGGTGAAAAGAAACAGTAACAGCAAATAAAAATGCTCCAACAGACAAGTGTACTGGCCACCTTTGTCAAGTGGGGTATTTCTTTGGGGTTCCAAGTTCGCTATGCCATTGTGATGCTGATTGTATACATTGTTGAAAGTTTCACTGAAAACTGTCAATGCCAGCTTGGAAATGTTCACAATATTCAAGTTTGCAGACATAAGTTTCTCCCTTAACATTTCCTCAATAGGCCTATATGGTTTATGTCTTTATGAGATGCTGGATCATACCCTTTCCTTTAGCATATTCATTCAAATGGCTCTGAGAGTACTTTCTTTATGGGATAAAAAATAATATTTCATTTTACATTTTATTTATATAGCATCATTCTCATGCTCAAGGTGCTTAAGGCAAGATACATATATCGACGGTGTGGTTTCACGCCCATCAGGATTGCTGATACTTGTGCTCATATAACATCAGTGCATCTCCTAAACTCTTACTCTGTTTATCTCTTGTGGTGGACGGCCGGGATCCATGCCCCTTTGGCACTGGATCCGGGGGAGCAGCCAAGGGATGCACATTATGTCCCCCGGAACACTTGGTGGCAGCCCCCCTGGGTTGCATCAGGGCCACAATTATGTTACACTGGAACTCATCCCTGTTGGGCTCTGTGGCCACCGCCGGGGGAGCTGCAAGGCTTCCTGAGCCCGTGTGGGCTGTAACTCAGCCACGCCCAGAAATACAGCCTGATTAGGCCAATTACCACCTGGAGCACTTCTGGGTGGGCTATTAAAGAAGCCTGCACCTACTAACCAAGGCGCCAGAGTCGGGAGGAGGAGGACGAAGCTACCTTCGAGGAGTGGAGGAGAAAGAAGAGTGTTTTGTGGTGGTGTTTTGCTTTATTGTGGTGTGTTTTGGGACTGTGTTAGGGCTGAGGGATACAAGGAAAACATGGACCTCAGCTGAAGAAAATGCATCTTTTTGGTTCATTTTATACATGCATCTGCTGTTAGTCTGTGTTGGGTCGACGACTATATAGCGCCTTTGCCACAATCTGTATTTTGTGTAACATTAACTGCAATCAAATGATGAATTTGAAATAAAAAAATGATATTTAACTTGATTGATGTACCAGCTTTTGAAATATATTTTTTTTATTTATGTAACAAAATGATACATTAAGCATTAAAGTGCAACATCAGTGGTGCCGCTCTAGCAATGCCCTATGTATGTTTTTCCATAATTAACTACATCTTAGCCACGTTTTTCTATTTTCATGTAGTCTGGATCACAATAAAAAAAAAATGACCTACAGAAGTTTGTAAAAGAAGATTGTCAAATTTGAACTGCTATAGCTCTCATAACTGATTGATAATGAAACATCAGAATCCCATTCATTCCGCTGGGCCTAAGTGTTATCCACCACTTGGATGGTTTACCTTCTTGCCCAGCACACATCACTGTGATCAAGTAGCACCTCTACCTATCTCAATCTATTCTCAGTAACTCAGTACTGAGTACTCAGTAACTTCCCAAATTCAGTCACAGGATGTCACTGCTAGTGAATACTTCCAGGGTGAGAAGTGGCGTTATCAAGTCACCATACTGTGGCTGTTGATCTTGTATTCTCTTATGAGGTATTTCACCCATAATACAAAAATCAAGGTTTTCCCATGGTGCAAGGCTTTAAATAGAAGATGCTTACAACATCCTACAGATCTATGGCATGTTCTTGATTACAGAATGCCCTGTGATACACTGGTAAGATGACCTGCTAGGAAACACAGAGGCGTCTGGTCCTAAAATAATGGCGGCTCATGTAGAGCAAGCTGAATCTCCATTATGGCAAGATAGCATTTTGTTTTCACCATGGAAAAATACAGCTTCACAGATATCACCGCTCTTCTTTTTCCTTCTTCCTATTACAGTGTTCTTCATCACAGTAAATACTAACACTTAATTATGAAGTGTGTTCTGGGGGATTATCAACAGATTGGTTTGTTGGGATTGATCCTTTATTATGATAAATGTTTGTGCCCACTAGAAAGTTCAGCAGATGGCACTGTTTTTCTATCTGTCATGTCACTTTGCCAATTTTATTTTACCGTTGCTGTAAGCTTAATTTGTTTGAAATTCCAGAATATATCAGATCATAAGCTTTCAATTAAGTCCATGATCAAGGTACTAGACCCAGTATATTGAGAATACCAGCAGGTTGTGTGCTAGACAATCAGCATATGCCACAGCTGTCATTGTTCTTCTTCCTACAATTTGCCTCACACTCAGCAGATGTTCTTTTTCTTTCTATTATACCACCTTCTCAATTAGTTTTTCAGAAGGACACATGAACCCAAGTCACTCTGCTGAGGTTTTTGCTACCTTATATATGTGGATTTATCAGTGTGTATCAAGTCATAAGCTTTCAATTACGATCAGGATCAGGTTTCTAGCCCCAGCAGTTTGCGAGTAACCGCATGACAGATGAGCGGACCTTAGCATTTTATGTACAGTATATAAATGTCTGATGCTGCCTGGATCTGGTTCACTGTGACTGTGGATTAAGCAGGTTTGTAAAAAGAGGGACTGCTGGTCTTGGTAAATGTATGCAGGGATGATCAGATGGAGTAGCTGTTTCAAAGCCAGCAAATCATGAGTGTACTATTTAGTAGTATGTAGACTGAATTCCTCTCAAGTCGGTTTCTGTTTATTGTTACTATATCTATAGGTTACTAACACATGCTTTTATTCTTCCACCCACTTCTGCTCTTGTATGAAGTTTGAATTGACTGAATTATCACTCACTTGATCCTGTTGAAAAAGGTGAGAAGGAGCAGCAGCAGTAAAATAAAAAATGCTCCTTCAGACAAGTGTACTGTAGGATATTGACCATCTTAGTCAATGGTAGCTAAATGTTTCTCTTGGCTTCCAGTGTCACTACCCCATTGTGATGTTAATGAGTTGATCGGATGCACTGCTGAGAGTTTCACTAATTATCTAAGCAATGGCTTTTTTTTTGCTCCTGCCCTCCACCATGACCTCCCTTCTCTGTTTCATTCATTTTCCTCACCGCAGCCTGCAGTCTTTGATTAGCAGAGACCTTATTAACGGAATTGACTGTATTAACCCTTATAATATTGAATGTAACTGAATTACTACAGTTTTCTCAGATTTTTTATCATTAATATTTTAAGGGCCACAGGCTTCAACTTAATTAATTATAATCATTGTTACGAATCTATTAAAGGCTCATTTTGGTGCAAGCTTGTCATTTTTGTAAAAAAGTAAAGATGCAAACACAAAATAAATGCTAAGTATACTCATTACTGGTTGAGTATTTCATTTTTATTTCATTCCAGTGTTCACTGACACTTAGCAACCAAGCACATTATACTGTAATTAAATAACCAAGCACATTATACAGTAATAACAAGTGTAATATGGAAATGGAAATGCAATAAACATAAAATAACATTTTGAAACATTCCAAATAGGGAGGTGACATGTCAAATAACCGTATACACAATTGCTTTAAGTCTACATTTCAACTATATTTTCCATTCTCTCTCTCTCTCTCTCTCTCTCTCTCTCTCTCTCTCTATATATATATATATATATATATATATATATATATATATATACAGTATACATATATACTAGCTGTGTAAGCCTGTGCTGTAAAAAGCCCAGGCTCCTAGAAACTATTGAAATTGTCAGAAAAAAAATTGAAATGCAGAGTTGGCTGTTTCGTTTTTGTGGATCGGCTCGCCACCCTTGTCTATCAGCAGCTAAGTGAGTTTCTCTCTCATTTGTCTTTCCTTGGTGCTTTCACTTTGGTGACAGAGTCACTTTCTTTCAGCTTTATGCTGTAGCCTCGTACTTCTTTCTTCTTCTGACTCGTGAACTTGGGGCCATCTTGCCGGCTCTTTGAGCTTTATGCTATAGCCTCGCACCTCTGGGCCGGACAGATAGACACATACACTTCCATTCATAGACGTTTATATAAATGATACACATATATATAGCTTAAATACTATAGGGGTAGGGTGGCACAGTGGTAGCACTGCTGCCTTGCAGTAAGGAGACCTGGGTTCGCTTCCTGGATCCTCCCTGCATGGAGTTTGCATGCTCTCCGCGTATCTGCATGGGTCTCCTCCCACAGTCCAAAGACATGCAGGTTAGGTGCATTGGTGATCCTAGGTGGAGTGGTGACTCTGAGGCTAGAGATCTGCACTGGCAATCAGAAGGTTGCCAGTTCGAATCCTGTAAATGCCAAAAAGGGACTCTGCTCTGTTGGGCCCTTCAGCAAGGCCCTTAACCTGCAATTGCTGAGTGCTTTGAGTAACTGATAAAAAAGCGCTATATAAATGTAATGAATTATTATTAAATTGTCCCTAGTGTGTGCTTGATGTGTTAGTGTGTGTGCCCTGCGGTGGGCTGGCGCCATGCCTGTGAATTTGTTTAAGCCTTGCGCCCTGTGTTGGCTGGGATTGGCTCCAGCAGACCCCCATGACCCTGTGCTTGGATATAGCAGGTTGGACAATGACTGACTGACTGACTAACTATAGGGGTAAAATGTCAAATACAACATTTCAGCCTTACATCATTTTCAAGCGCTTTGTTGACATAAATAGCTAAGAATGTTATTTAAAGGAAGAAAAATGGTGGTGTGGATATTAATGCTAGTATCTCTGGAGTTCATGGTTCAAATCTCCGTTTAGTGACTGCCTATGTGATGTTTGCATATTTTCACTTTGTAATTGTGGACTATCTTTTGGTGTTCTTGCTCTCCAAGTACATCTATGTTATATCAGCGTAAGACTAAACCCTGTGGAGATGTGCACGACTAAGTCTTGTAATGGACTGACATTCCCTCCATAAGTTGTTTAAAAAATATTGAAATGGAGAACACAGGTTTAGAAAATAAATTTGCATGCCTTGTAAATTTGAACCTATAAATAAGTTGTTTTAGTAACTCTGTAAAAGCATTTTCAAATATAGGGAGACCTTCACTAATCTGCCTCTGTATAATCCAGTTCCTTCGCTAATCCGGCACTAGTGTTGGCTCAGTACTTAAATTTTGACTTTGGTATTGGTACCGGCTTTTGAACCTCAATACCGATACCAAATTGATTCTGAAGCAATCAGATCCCCTGTGAAGTCATGGACGCGTCAAAGCAGTAAGCAGTATGGGGAGGTGGAGGCTCTCATGATCTTCAAACCATGCAGCACTTCACATGCTCTCTCATATGCATCACTCTTTATAGCTGCCTTCAGGGTGTGTCGCACCATTCTCTGCATTGAAGCAACAAATCTGCGTGGAGTCACGATTGCTTTGAAACAATATGAGGGAAAGATCCCCTGTGAAGTCACAAGCTCGTCAAAGCAATAAGGTGGGGTAAAGGGGTCCCCTGTTTATCCCAATTGCATGCATGTATCTTCATAGCCACCTTCCCGGTGCACCGCACCATGCATTGCATTGAACCAATAAGCGGGAAGGCGAACCCCTGTGAATTTATGAGCGCTTTGAAGCAATAAGAAGTTGGGGTCCCGTTAACACCTGGTCGAACAACAATTCACACCACTGCACCACTCTTCATAGCCACCTCCCAAGTGCACTGCACCATCATGAAGTTGTGATCACTTCAAAGAAAGAGAGAGAGGTTAATTCCCAAGCATGTTGAAGCCTTAAAGGGCTGGTTACAGTTGGGTGATTGAGATAAAGCCTGACGTTATTTCCGGTACCAAAAATTGCAAAATGCTGGTACCGCACTATTTCTAATTGTGGGTTTTTCAGTGATTTTCTAGTACAAGCACATTGCTTCATAAATATTTCACTTGCTTTTTCATTTAATGATTCTGTTCCATAAATTATCCAACCATTACTAATTTACATAATATTTTAAAGGTATCATGAGGTGTTTAGCTACTGTTTAGAGGTGATCCCTTTGTGATCCGGCATCTAACACCTTTGAGACCTGATGTGTGCTGGATTAGTGAAGGTTTAACTGTATATGGTAGGAGATAATTGTGTCCTACCTGAATTATAATATATACATTATACCATATACAATGCACATAATTGGCAAAGATTTGTATTGCTTTTCTATTTTCATTACATGCAATGACATCTGAAAATCTGACTCATCACTCACTTTTATGTATATTTGTGTTATTAAGCACCTTCCCATTAAAGAAAGTTAAAATCTAAAACGACAAGTATGTAAACACTATACAATAGTTTTGATTCCATGATTCCTTTTGCATTTTTTTTAAATATGTCAAAAGGATGGCTGTATTAAAATGTATTAATATTATAACACAAGTGGTTACAGTTCTTCATTCTGAGAATTATATTATGATTCATTGCATTGTGTAACATTGTGGAAACTTGAAATTGTACAAGAAGCAAGCAAATTATCTGTGTTCAGGTTTAAAATTCACCTACCAAAGATATGGCCCACATGTCTGTGACATACAATTTAATTATTGGATCTCTTAGTTGCATTGGTGGTCAGGAGGATGAACAAAAGAAGCAAACAGTAGGGCAGTGAACAGCACAGGGGATATTTAATCTGTCTTTTAATAGTAGGTATGAGAATTGTCAGGCATGTTTAACAGAGTTGGTAAACTGTAGTCGTTGCTAATTTTTCTACATATTACTAGGCCATGGCCAGAATCAAAATTACAAATTGACTCAAAGCCAGAATATATTTCCCTAGCTGATTATCTTTTCAATTTTTGTTTTTTTCATTCATGCACTAATAAGGGTCTCCTTCACCTGAGTTAAAGCTCTCACAGCTACCAAATAGCCCTACTGAGTATGGTTGCCATTTTGCAGGCTCCAATTAAACTGCTTACTTTGTGTTAAGTGTTATTTTATTTACTTTTTTTTACAGCCCCATGAATTATGACTGCCAGATACTAATAAACATAGGATCGAGGGTCATTCATCAACCTTCATTGACTCAGTTTTGCTGCGTGAGTTCCCTTGGGAAAATGGTGACAACAACTGTAGACACACCCACAAGAAACACAGAGGGAAATACGCCTGTCTTATTAACCAATGTCCAGCCACTGGAGAACGACCTGAATGACATCAGTGCAAGGGTCAAGTTCTAGCGAGACATACAAATTTGCAACTTCTTTTGTCTCACAGAGACAAGGCCGACTTCGACAATACCGCCTCATGCGATTCAGCCTGCTGAATGTCTCTCTCTGTTTACTGTATGGACAGAAAAGAGGAGTCTGGTAAATTGAAAGGTGGAAAGATTCAGATAGACTGAGGAGGAGCTTTCTCCCATAATCCATACGTATCTTAAACAAGGAAGTGTGCAGCTCTACATGATACCTTATTGCTAACTCTTTAACATTAAATGATTGATTTATTTCTTTAGTTATTATTTATCATATGTTTAAAATTCTATTAATGATTCATGTGTTATTGTTAGTGTCCTTTTAAGCTCTTTTGAAAGGCCTCAATCGTTGGAGTTGAGCAACTAAGCATTTCACTATGTACTGACGTGCCTGTGCTCCAATTGGAAAACCAATAAAAATGTAACCAGTTGTATCATAAATGCTGTAGGTTGCCTTGGATAAAGGCATCAGTGTGTAGTGGTCCAGCGGCACTAAGATTCACACCGTCAAAGAGATGGTGATTTATTTATTTTTTTGGTGGAGATTCCAGGGACGCACCCAGCCTTGGCCTGACCCACACACACTCACAAGCAAAGACAAAAAACAGGTAATAAAACAATTAAAGAATGTATTAAACACTAATAAACGAAATATAACAACACAGTAAATAATCCTACCCCAGTGCCCTTACAGCGATGTACAATAAACACAAACAAACTATAACAATACTGTAAAAACAAGGACAATGTCCTTATACAGTCGAATACAGTAAAAGCAGGTGAAATGATATGGTGTGAAGATGAGAATTCTGAGAACAGCTTCTGTAGAAAATGAATGAAACAGTCCTACCAATAGTCTTGAGTGGCGAGGGGTGAGATTTCCAGGAGTGCTCCTTTTTAAGACGCATGACCATTAATCCACCACTGTAACACAACAGGCGGGCACGAGACAGTCCATTCATCTAACATGAAATGATCCAGGGCACAATTGATTTTTTAGATGACACGTTGGTCAGGATACGCAAAACACCAATCTCCTGTTACTCCGTCAGGCCTCCCTTTTCAACTTTCCCGCTGGCCTCTTTTGTCCCCAGCACCCACTACTTTCGTTCCTGTCATCCTCTGTGGGTAACCCCCTTGGGCTGCTGGGAAGTGAAGGTCTCCCCACGGTAGCACTGATATAAGTGAAATAAGAAATGTCCAAAGTTCTTTAGTAACCAACAATATGACAATAAAACTATCTTTTAATAATATCATAAACCATATATCCATTCACTAAATGTTATTTGAAACTACTTCACGTGAAGGAGCATCACTGCATCTCATACCAACACCTCAACAATAACACCACACACATTGTAAAACTTTCAAAAAGATGCCGTGGGCTTACAGGTTTAATAAACAAAATTATTTTTAGTTCATCTGCCTTTAGTATTCTTTATTAGATTTCCCTTCATTAAGTTAAATTCTTTTTTTCTGTTCCTAGTTTTCTTTATTAGATTTGCCTTCATTAAGTTAAAATCTTTTTTTCTGTTCATAGCCTAATTTGTATTGCATGTAGTAGCTCTACCAAAGTGATAACATTTGAGATGTACCATCTATTAGAATGCATTTTCCCATACATGTGTTAGTAAAGTACACTGCATTTTTATTCCTACAGAGGGTACATTGCAAACTTCAGCACTGTTGCAAATATTCTGATTGATTGTTTTAAAGAAGAATGACATCAGCACCTCTTGTGTGTGACCAAACCACTCCAGAAATAGTTAAATTTGTCCAGTTTTGGAAATTATCGAGTGCCTGGCTTAATTAGTAGTGGGATGGGAGACTATTTGGAATGCTGTGAGCTCATCTGTTTTCTGGCTAACAGGAGGCATCCTTTACTCATTATCTTCCCCTAGCTGATTTCATAAATAAGCCAAAAGAAAACATGATGAGAAATAAATAAATAAATAAAACCTTAATTTCTATCATTCAGTAAACGAATATCTATTTAATTGTAATTAAAATGCAAAAAGTAAAAAATAATGAAAAAGTTTTTCAATACAGATTTGCCTTTGGCATGTTAAAAAGTTGAAAATTACATTTTAGAGAATTTGAATAATGGATTTGATATACTAAATAAATTCTAGACACTTAAAGTATCATTTAAAGCAATTTAAACTTAGCAAGACAAAACCACTAGCAGTTGGTTCAAGCTTAATTAGCAGAATGGCAGACATTGATTTATTTGGAATATCAATTAGTTGTGACACAGTCTCTTAATCGAGTTTATCAACTCTTGTGTTCTTTCTGAACAGGTCATAGGTCCAATTACATATCAACTCATTAGATTCATCTCAAAAATCTGAACCAAACTGGAAAGTTAAAAGAACATTTGAATGAGATTTGGATTTACTTCTATAATGATGCATGGTGAGCAATGACCATTGTGTATTACCTGTAGACAGTTAATAGCAAATGAAAGCATGAGACCAACCAAATTAACAATATTTGGAAATAATGCATACTATTTCCAAATGCAAATCCATTAAATTATTTAATTGCCTAATGCAACAGATTTATGTACCAAAATAGTAGGTAAACCAGGTGCTAACAAACCATAAAACACTCCTCTCTTCAGACACACAATTTGTTTCAGAAAATACAACATATAATAACATAAAGTAACAGACTGCAATGGCTATTTTGCTCCCCAATTTGACGAGTCAACTTACCTAATGGTGCAATTCTGCTTGTTTACATGTGGTATGTATGGAATGGGGACTTCCAAGAGAAGATTGTGTTTAATGCTTACTTCCCTCCATCCACGACTAGTGTAGAAATGTTACCACTCTGTACAGTTGCTGAAAGTCAGTGGGATAAATCTGAATAATTTGCATTGCAATACTATAGATAAATATTTAGGAGTTGAGAAAAAATACTGCATCAAAAAACACTTGGAAAAACTGCTTTACTATACAGAAAAGCATTAGCCACAGAATATAATGTGCAGGAGCTTCATGGAAGTCTGTGTGAAGCAGTTAAAGTTGTAAATTCTATCAAGAATAGTGCCAAACTTTGAAGATGCTTTCAAGCACTTTTTCAGGGAATGGTCACTGAGCCTGTACAATTTTTTGTTTCTTTCAGAGATTTACTAGCCTTTCAGAGGTAAAGTACTTTAGCAAGTGTATGAGATGTGAATTGGCAGGCTTCCTCAAAAAAAAAAATTCTAATTGCGCCATGAATTTGGATGAATTGAACTCACCTTTTCTAATGGGTGATATGAATATCTCAATGCCGTCAGTGTGTCACTATAAGAGAAAGGTCATAACCACTTTAAGGAGCAAGATAAAACCAGTGCCTTCAAGGAAAACTATCGACTAAGCATGTGTCCACTGGCAGGCTAGATATGCTACAAGAAAGAACAAATACACAATTTGCCATTCTTAAGAAGAACTTCTCAGAACTAAGTCTCTCCCAGTTCAGGTGTTATCTTGCACATAAATATCCTGTAATTGCTAGCGATGAAATCATTGACTTTTAGGTTAACATATCTGTTTGAGACTGAATTTTCCATTCTGAGCCGAACCTCTACAATGTGTTGCGGAAATGGAAATTTCTGAGACTTGACATGTAGTTTATAGTTCTTTACATGCAAGGAGAATAGCATTCAAGAACATCTGATAGGCACAAGCCTGCCACTTCATTCTTATAGATAGATAGATACTGTAGATAGATAGATAGATAGATAGATAGATAGATAGATAGATAGATAGATAGATAGATAGATAGATAGATAGATAGATAGATAGATAGATAGATAGATAGATAGATAGATAGATAGATAGATAGATAGATAGATAGATACTTTATTAATCCCAAGGGGAAATTCACATAATCCAGCAGCAGTATACTGATACAAAGTAACAATATTAAATTAAATAGTAATAAAAATGAAAAGAATTAAAATAAAATTAATGTTCGCATTTACTCCCCCGGGTGGAATTGAGGAGTCGCATAGTGTGGGGGAGGAACGATCTCCTCAGTCTGTCAGTGGAGCAGGACAGTGACAAAAGTCTGTCACTGAAGCTACTCCTCTGCCTGGAGATGATCCTGTTAAGTGGATGCAATGGATTCTTCATGATTGACAGGAGTTTGCTTAGTGCCCGCATATTTTGTCAGGCATATAATAACGGTCATATGCAGTAGGACTTAATGTCATAGCAACACATAATTAAACACACCTGTTAAATTAGCTGCTGAAGGTTTTACTTTTTTATATATTTTTTAGCTACTTATAAACAGTGACCTTTACATATTCGTTATTAGATTGTACATGCCTTCCTTGCATAATATACTCTTATTAAAGTTAGAATATTTCACTGAACAAACTGGTGCATATAGAAGGTACAGGTAGTACAGGGATAGGAAAAAAAACACTGCATAAAGGCAAACGTTAAAACCATCCATGTACATAATGCATACATGTGAGTGAAAGCCATATAATCTTCTCAGGCAAGTAATGACTAATCTTTATACTTTTAGAATAAAAAAACACATTTTACTCTTTCTAAGTGCAACATTCAGGACTCCCCATCCGCTGGGAAGCATCATTATTCTACATCATTTGTCTTAATGAGTGTATGCAAATGGTACAACAAAATGAACTGTGCATCGCCTACACTAGTATTTCTGGAAATTAGCCTCTTTGTAGAAGCTGCCTTTGACAGCAAATGCTTTCACCCTATCAAATTCTTCAATTTACATTTCTATAAATGTTAAGGTGTATTTGAAGTGTTTAGACATCTTTGTTTATACATACGACTTGTATATTCTGTCTATTAATACTTCAAGTGGTGAGCCTAACTGAAACATGCAGCAATTTTGTTAATGTATATAACATAAACTCCAGGGAAACAATAAGGCCTTATACTACTGACACAGGATGTAGACTGAAAAAATAGGGTCTACAGTTTAATGTTTTGACTGCTCTCATAATTCTTAACTCATTTATAACATTTCCTATAAACATTCTGCTTCACCTAAATTTCCAGATGGTAACATAATTAAAAGGGCAGCTAGAAATTTTTGTCAAGAAGGCTCATTATATCACATGTCTGGGTCAGTGTCAGAAGTCTATTTAATGTCAAAACCTATTCTAGTACCTTATAAACACACACTGATTTTGTTCCAGTTTCATACAATGTTAATAACACCCTAGTAAATCAAAAAGGTTTAAGTGGTTTTATTTCACTTTACAAATTAACATTTTGTAAGAAAACACAGATGATTAAAAATATAAAAGAAGTAGGTATAAAATTAGTTTGGGTTATTAACACAAATTCTGATATGTGTTAAAAAGGGCCAACATATTGAAAAGGGTGTTGGAAAGTCAAATTTTTTTGTTCATAACACTGTGATCATTTTTTTTTTTTTTGCTCCACCACCTCCTGACTCACACGGTACAAGAAGCCATCCACATGTTATGTAATGTTCACCTCATCTTGATGTCTAGTTATGCAAAAACTGTTTCCTATTTTTGGCTTTATAGTCCTACAAAATCCTCATTTGTAGATGACGTTTGGTCCATATAGTGTGCAGGAAATTGCACCCTTATGATAAACAGGAAACCAATAGCTGTCTTTGGCAGGAATGATGAGAAGGATTTGAATTTGTGCATGCCACATCGACCAAGCTGAGGAGTTCACCCCTGAATGGGAGACGAGGGATCAAAGTCCTCCTTACTTCTCCTTCGAAACTTTGAAAAAATGGGGATCAGTAATATAGGCACATGGAGTATCATTTTATGTTATTTTAAGGTTGCTGATCACTAATCTGATAATATGTTTGATATTTGATTCCTTACCTGTAGCCCTAGCCCTCTAAGAGCTAATCTCACAAGGTTAAAAATAACAATTTATAAATATAATTATGTGGAGTATCATCTTAGGTCAGTGGTTCCCAAACTCAGTCCTGAGGAACCACTGGGGCAGCAAGTTTTTCCTTGTAATTGGACTACAAGCCTAAGTGAGCTTTTATTTCCCAGTTTCTGTATTTTTGGGTCAGTGACCAAATGACAAAACTAAATTTGGTTAATTTTAATTAAAACATTCTAAGAAATTAAATTAATGGAGATAATGTAGTTTTTTTTTTCTTTTTGCTTTGTTTTGCTTTGTGCCCTTCCATACCATAATGTATCATCTATAGTTGAGGAGCAAAAGTCTTTAGATTAGTCAAAAATCTGAATCTCCAGTTTTTGACAGATCTCAATATTTTAGGGTCCACTGACACCAAAAACATTGACATCTTAATAATGGGTGTGTGTCCTGTCTGTGTGTGTGTGTATCTGTATGTCACAGTTTCTTGTGTACAGTCTAGAGCTAAAACGGCTGGATGGAAAAATACCAAACTCAAAATTTAAGCCTGCTATAAGATGCCAATGTGCTGATTAGTTTTTAGGTCAAATCGTGCAAGAGAAAGAGGCACTCTAGAGGAACCCTCCTGTACCGTAATTCTGCAATTAATTATGAATTCTTTTTGTCAATTGCTATCATAGTGACCTATTTTATGTTCAAAAAGATCAGCATCAGAGCAGTAAATAATTACTGAAATGTTATAGAATAGTTCAGGCAACTTTCTTTTGTTACTTTTTAACATTATTTTCATCCTGCTTTTCCATGTGGTAGTAATCCATTATTATTATTAATCAGTGGTTCTGATGCTAAAGAAGTTGCAGTAGTTGTTTTCTGGGTTGTCTGATCTGCTTGTTTTTGAATTAGCGTTATTAGGTTACAATTAAGGGGGAAAACTACACAGAAAAAGGGAAAAATAATAGAAAAAAACAAAAACAAAAATGGCAAGATTTAAAGCTATAGCAAAAATAGAAATATTTGTAAATATCTTATAAATGTAAAATCATACTACTGTGCCTTTCTGAATGCAGACTGAAAGAAGAGAAAATAAAGCTAATTAAATGACATGATAATTATAAATTATTAGTCTGGTTGGAACAAAAACCTGCAGCCACAGTGGTTCCCAAGGTCTGATTTTGGAAACCACTGTCTTCAAGGTCAGTGAATTCAAATATGATCTTATTTTTACTAGGGACCTATCACTCTATGAACCTTGTTTGAGGGTGAAAAATGGCAAATGTATACTACAATGAAGAAAAGTTAAACTTTAATCATTTAAAATTAAAGGATTTGTTGTAATATTTTAAATATCTGATGCCACTGTTCTTGCTGATTATGTACTACTATCTCATGAAGTACTGTAAATCATTTGTAAGGTTTCTAAACTCTTTTGGGATTCCCCCCAACCAGACAACATGCTGAAGAGCATCCCAAAACGTGACTGGTGTGTCTGTGGAAGACAGCTTATCCGTTGCCAGGGCAACTGCAGGCTCCCAACACTGCAGCGGCTCGCCACAAAAGCAAATCCGAGCTGACCTCAGCCGCGCTATATGTGCCTGTTGCCGCTGGGTGATGCTAGGAACATTATAAATGAAGGGAACAGGATTACTTGGCCACGACCCTGCCTGCCTGCTGTGTCTGTGTATAGGAGAGTGGTAGATCCTGCTACAATAAATAACCATGCTGTTCCTGTTGTAAGGTGAATAAAGCTGGTTTTCCTAAAGTACTGAGACTCAGCCTTGTGTTTTGGGGTACAAGACGGGGACTCACACGTCACACATTACATTTCATACACACACCGAGAATTAGGGCAGGTTACACTAATTCAGACTTTTTTAAATGATATGCTTGCAAATACATCTACAAGCAGACACACTCAGCTGCACAGTTGCCTGCCTATTTTACCTTCAACCCTAAAAACATGGTTTAACATGATTAAATCTGATTGTTGGTTTCACAAAATATATAAATGATCTGTTTGCAGAATTCATATTTCTTAAAAATGTACTTGTGAACACATGTTGTAGAAGGCAAACTCACATTTGCAACCCCATTAAGGAGAAAGGCAAATGGCATTCACTGATTTAAAATTGTCGATGTGGCTGTAAGGCTCTTGAATGGACTAATTAAGGTATAGTGTAACATGGTCATCTTGTGTGTGAAGGGATTAGGGGCAGAATTGTGATCAAAATGACAGTGTAGGGTGCAGAATCATTTCAGAAGCGGTGTGGTAGAATGCTGAATTTTGTATTGTGTTTCCATAAATCATTGGTTGCTTAACATGACGGCAGATAAAAAGGTACAGATTTTTCTGCTCCTGTGTGTAGCTTGGGCACAATTAGTTATGCACTGAGCACTGTTAATTTATCTAGCTGTGTTTTAGGGTTTCAAATGATTGCTGGTTACTTTATTGAGTATTTTTTGCCTAAGTACTTGGGAACATTATTTTACAGCTTAGTATCATTTAGTTTAGTTATGCTACCTTAAGCAATTGTCTTATGAATTAATACAGTTTCTAACTAAATCTTAGAACAGTGGTAAGATTTTTGTTGAGTTTCATTGCCATTTATGCAGACCTTACTGATACATGCAACATGCACAAGCCCAGGTATTCAGGGAATATACCTTTTTTTTTAGTATCACATTTTTATTAATTAAATAAAAAGGACTACAGAAGATAAGGCTGCAACTATAAATGGTTTTGGAAAATATTAAACAACAGTTAGTACTTTATTCATTCTCACAAAGCTTCTGACACTCTGGTCATGATGGTGAGATTTATTTATTTTTTTGGTAAGAACACTAGGGTTCACTGTCGCCCCGTTAAACCCAACAGACAGACACGCAGACACAGGGTAAAAGCACTAAGAAGATATTTAATATTTTTCTTCTTTAAATAGTGCTCCTTCAGCACCACAGCCACCAAAAAACACAAGTAAATCAACAATAAATCACTACAATTCTCTCCTCAACAACTCTCAGCAAGCTCTGCCCTACTCCTCCCGACTCCAGCTCACTTGCTTGGTCTCCAACAGTCCTTTATATAGTTCTTGACCTGGAAGTGCTTCTGTCCTTCCGACAACGTGACTGGCTGGCACTAATGAAGAACTGATATTTTCTTCAGCCCAGAAGTACTTTGGGGCTTCCGTCCTCGTGACTACCTCCATCTTCTGGGCTATAAGGAAAGGATGAGTCCCCAGGTCCTGTTACACTCCAGGAAAGCTGCCATCTAGCGTGTTGGGGGAGGAAGTGTCGGCAAGTATCTGCCTTCTCCCATCCTTCCATTTCAGGGGTATCCTGCTTCTGCTTATTATTCTGCTTATGGTTCATAAAGCCTTAAATAATCTCGCTCCATCTTATATATCGGAATGTCTGACACCTTATATTCAAAATCGTAACCTTAGATCCTCAAATGAGTGTCTCCTTAGAATTCTAAGAACAAAACTTAAAAGAAGTGGTGAGGCAGCCTTCTGCTGCTATGCACCTAAAATCTGGAAAAGCCTGCCAATAGGAATTCGCCAGGCTAATACAGTGTAGCACTTTAAAACACTGCTGAAACATGGCCTTTTTATAACTTCACTTTAACTTAATCCTGATACTCTGTATGTTCAGTTAATCATAATAACTGTTCATGGTGGCTCTAAAATCCGTACTGACCCCTACTCTCTCTTCTGTTTCTTTTTCCAGTTCCTTTGTGCTGGTGGCCTGCGCCACCACCACCTACTCAAAGCATCATAATGCTCCAAAAATGATGGATGGATTAACATCTACATGGCCATCATCATCAAGTCCTTCCATGAGAACCCTAAATCCAAAGAGGACTGTTTCATTTATGTTAGGTAGAATGCCCAGAAGGGACTGGGCGGTCTAATGGTCTGGAATCCCTACAGATTTATTTTTTTCTCGAGCCGTCTGGAGTTTTTTTTGTTTTTTCTGTCCACCCTGGCCATTGGACCTTACTCTTATTCTATGTTAATTAATGTTGACTTATTTTATTTTCTTACTGTGTCTTTTATTTTTCTATTCTTCATTTTGCAAAGCACTTTGAGCTACTTTTTATATGAAAATGTGCTATATAAATAAATGTTGTTGTTGTTGGTGGTGTTGTTGTCCCAGCTGGGTTGAGCCGGCCGTCCATCACTTTTTATACATTCATAGTTTGGAGTTAGCATTTCCTGTTTTCACTCACCTTAACATAATCTCCAATATTTTAACTACCACCAAACCAATTGGCATTTCATATTTTTTGTTTGTTTTATTGCTCCTCCAGATTTGTATGGATGTTCTGTGATTTTCTATCTGTGGGCCAAAATCATAATTATTCCACTTCTATCCACCTGTTTAGTCCTTATTGAATGTAATTTCTCCACCTTCTCCCATCCCTTGGCTTCACCTTCTTACACCTGTAATAACCACAAATCTGGACATAAACTAAAACTTGCATTTTACATCTCAATTTTTCATGCATCACTTCACAACCACTTAAATCTATATTTCTGATCAAATCTTTTATACCTTCTCTGTCATCTTCACTTCCTCATTATCACCTCTCATAATCCCCTTCCATCTTTTTCACACTCTGTCCTCTCTTTGCCCAGGAGAAGTTAAGACAATGAATACAGCTGTTTAAGACTAAAATAAGCAATTAAGGGTTCAGAAGCTTAACAAGTGAGAGAACTAAAATGAAGAAGAAACATCTCATTTGAGTAATAAGTGCTTCATTAGCAGTGAATGATTTTTCATGAAGCAATTGGATTGAAACAAAAAACTGAAACTACTGTGGCCCTCCATGTTTGACATTGCTAAGCCCTGATTTAAAGGATCTGGGTCTTAAATAGCAAAAAAGTAAATTAAGTTAATTAGCAGCAAAAACTGGACACTAATTAAGAAAGTGGTTACAACAAAAACCTGTAGCTATTGTGACTCTCCAGGATGAGAGTTGGCCACCCCTGCTATAGATGAGGTGATATGTTTCTTCCAGAGAAAAGCGGTGAATATTTACAACCAAAGTGACATTTGCTGCATCTTGAGGATGTGCTTATTGTTTTATGGACAGATGTAACTACATAATTATCCACTACCAAAATGCATATTTTGGACAAAACTGCAGTACATAAAATACATAAAATTATGCATAAGTAATAAGTTAATTCACATTTCACCTGCTGTCATTATTATTGAAAAGCTGCATTGTCATCTTTACTTTGAACTGAGATTTCTTTCATAAAAATATTGCATTACAAAAACATCAGTCTAGCTTTGTATGCTAATCTGCTTAGAGGTGTAACTTTACTACTGAGTTTGCTTAATTATACTCAATCAGAGCTCAAGACACTATATTATTTGAAAAATCTTACTGTCTGAAACTATGCAGAAAAAAAATAGATTTAAATTGCATTCATATTATTATGTTAATTAATAAAATAAAATATGCTGCAAACAGGATTCTTTTGAGAGGTGGCTGTGAAAAATTAAAATTTTATAACAATTCTCTCATAACTCAACCCTGAAGCAAAGCTGGCACCAGGATAAATTTAACAGGAGTGCACTGGATTTTCTTTGGTTCTGATGCATAATTGCAATACAAATATTGTAAATCCCACAATATTCCAGGGGATTGCACAGGTAACAAATTACAGCAAACAGAACATCATCCAATACAATACTACAATATCACACTGTAAAAAATTGATATCCATTAAATAAATGTAAAGTACCACCAGTAGTTTTTGCTTTTCATCTGCATCTACAATATTTGTTATAAGAACAGTTGTAGTTTTCTTTCCTCTATTGAATGAGTTCCTAACCGGAACAAGTATCAAACATTTACTTATGTTGCATTTCGAGTTTTCTTCCCGGGATCTATTTTTGACATTGTTCAGCAAAGCTTGACTACTGGTATTGTGAGATTGTTTGGAATGTTGCAGCAATAAACTAGCCAGGTTCACACTAGTATTGAAATAAATATAAGAAAATGCTTTCATATTCATCTCTTTTAATAGCAATGATAGCGGTAGGTTATGTATTTTACTTAAGAACATAAGTACATAAGAAATTTTGACAAATGAGAGGAGACCATTCAGTCCATCAAGCTTGTTTATTTAGTCCCAATATCTCATTCACATACTTCTGAAAGGTTGTCAACATTTCTGCTTCAACTACATGGCTTAGTAGGGTGTTTCAGATTCCCACAACTATTTGTCTAAAGAAGGGTGATTTGTGCTGTGAGGCAACATTGCTAATCACTAAGTCACATTGCCTCAAAAATAAGTAAATAAAATATAGATCATTGTGCTCACAGAAATTCCAATCACGGACCACATATTGGCCATACCACAAAGCAGAAGCATGGGACTGGCTTGTTCAGAGACTTTCTTTATGTTTCCCATGTATCTGTGCTAATGCATCACACTTTTTTCCATCAAGAAGAAAGAAACACCTTGTAAATGGTTATACATTTTAAGTTTTTTTTTTATTATTACACAGATTCTCGTGTGTTCTGATTCTAGCAGGGGAAGGGCTCCTTTAAGGCTTGTTTTAGCTCATAGCTGTGACACATGGCTAATTATGCATGCAGCAAGCACAAAGGGATCAGTGTTATATATCAGGTGGCAATACTCATAATTTTCTCATTATGGTCCTTATGTTCCCCTTGAATGAAAATAATGCAAGTTCATTTTTTAAAGCATGCATGGTGCAAATTCAAATGGATTGAGGATCAAGTTGTGAAATCCCATATTCTGTGTATGGTTGGCACAGCTCTGCGATGTCACACTGGCCTCGCAAAGCATTATTGAGTGGTGGACAAAAAATGTTTGTCTAATGTCCTGGAAAATATTCGACTAATAAGGTCACTGGTGAACACAGCATATGCTGCAAAATTTCTTTGGTGAATTTTGTAGATCAACACCATCGATTTCAAAGGAAACGAGAAAGGATTCAGATGCCATTTGGCATGGCCTTGGCGGTTTTAGTGTTGAAAATATGTGTGGCTGTTCTAGTGTTACAGGGAATCTGTTTCACAATCTTAAAATATACAGTACATATAGCAGACTTGTCTTGATACCCTGGTCAGTCCAGCATTTTTTTCTATATACTGTATCATTCTTCATTCTCATTCAAGCCTTAAGTTTCATATTAATGCAGCTATTTAAATTTACAAATTGGTCTGGGTAATCTAATATCATTCTTTTATTTTGTGATATTGGTGCCCATGAAGGCCTTTTTTGGACCATATTCCAATGACCAATTTACTTTTACTGTTTTAACCAACAGTACAAGTGGTATACAAATCCTTATACTCCAGTATAAATTATTCAGTCTTGATGTTGTGTCTTTTTGTGTTACTGCATTTTAAACTATGTTTTCATTTTATTGTACTCAACAAAGTCTAGAGAATTTCTGATCAGATCTATAAAAATGTCCCTTAATGTCTGCAATTGTTTTACACTTTTACTTTACTGGATTGTCCCTGAGTGATCCCTAGATTAAATCATTATTCTAAATAGTAAAGCACTCTGAAATCATTTGTTTCCATCTATGAAATCTTTTGTAGGGATTCCCTTACAGTCATTGATGCAGACACTGTAGTTAATTGCATGAAAAAATAGAGACTCTCAAAGCTTTAATTGTCTAGCATTATGCTGTATTCCTCAAATGCTCACCATTTTCTGCAACAGTTAACACCAGAAGAAGTAATGCCAATTAATATAATATTCAGTGAATCCATTGGAGTGGAAGCACATTACATTTTTAGGCACAAAATCATTTGTGCATCTATGTAAACTCTTCACCCTATGCAATACACTATTAAAGGACTGGTCTCTGTCTCACAGCATCCTTTATGATTTTTGGTCAAATTCACAATAGCAGAGTCTAATTCATTTTTGTACCGAGTGCTGTTATGACAACTTCCAGTCAAAACATTCCAATGTATTTATTCAATATGCTCAAATAAATGTTTTATGTGACATTATCTATACTAATAAAAGGCAAAGCCCTCACTCACTCATCACTAATTCTCCAACTTCTCGTGTAGGTAGAAGGCTGAAATTTGTCAGGCTCATTCCTTACAGCTTACTTACAAAAGTTAAGCAGGTTTCATTTCGAAATTCTACAAATAACAGTCATAACGGTCAACAACGTCCGCCATGTTGAACTTTCTTATTTATGGCCCCATCTTCATGAAATTTATTAGGCGGCTTCCCTGCGCTAACTGAAACCGATGTACGTACTTATTTTGGTGGTATGACGCCACTGTCGGCCGCCAAATTGAATTTTCCAACGTCACTAATTCTCCAACTTCCCGTGTCGGTAGAAGGCTGAAATTTGGCAGGCTCATTCCTTACAGCTTACTTACAACAGTTAAGCAGGTTTCATTTCGAAATTCTACGCGTAACGGTCAAAACGGTTGACAACGTCCGCCATGTTGAACTTTCTTACTTATGGCCCCATCTGCACGAAATTTGGTAGGTGGCTTCCCTGTGCTAACCGAAACCAATGTATGTACTTATTTTGGTGGTATGATGCCACTGTCTGCCGCCATATTGAACTTTTCAACGGTCTTTGTTACTTATGGGCCCATCTTCAAGAAATTTGGTACGCAGGTTCCAAACGCTAACTGAGTCCTACTTATGTACATATATACGTCCATAGCCTGCAGCTCAGTCACTGTGTGAGGAGGCGTTGGGTCCCCGATCCCAACGCCTCCCACCTTATTGGCTGCCTGTCTGTATAAGGCCGTCCGTCGCTCCAGTCTCTACATTCCCTTCCTTGCTTTGTCTCGGGATTCACGTCTCCCTGCTGATAACTACAGCCGTTTTATTTAATCCATGGCTTCTCCGCTGTTTTATTGTTCATTTATGATTATAGTTATTATGAAGATATTTTAGACTTACTTTACATTGTTCAGGTACCCATTTCCTTTATCGTTCCAACTGTACCCCCATTAACATGTCTATCGAGGTGATCACCATCAATCAAAGAACTGTCACTTACCGAGTGGTTTCCATGCCCGGAGATGGCACCTACCTTTTCCATTCTCTTTGTTACATATTGCACGGCCATATCAGGCTAACTCTTGATATCCGGAGGAACATTGTGTCTTATGTATTGAATGACTGGGACAGGTTCAAGGTGTGGACTGATGACTGTACAGGAACACTATAAGAGTGAAATGCTTAAGCCCTTAACCTATGGATCTGCATGTGAGTTGATGGCTGCCGCTGAATTGTTCGGTTGTCGCTTTCAAGTGTACCGAAATGGCCAAATATTTTACACGTTTCGACAACTGCCAATGCCTCTTAAATATCTTAGATTCACAGGTGACAATTTCAGTGATGGACACTTTGATGTTTATGAATGTTTAAACTCTCAAAAGCTGGATGTGAAGTTATCGATTGTAACCGGTTGTATTCTTACAACGCTTGACAAATGCCGAATGTCACTTCAACACAAGTCCTACAAATACTGTCGTAATTGAAACAAACCATGAAACTCAAATCGATTATGACAGCAGCAATCCAAGCTGTGAGATTTGAAACAAGATTACTGTTCACATGGCCAACTGTAAGTTACATGCTCAAGAGTAAGCTCAGCACACAGCTTGGTCATGTTACAACTGGAGGGCCAAACTCACAATGTGGTATACAAAGAGATCCTTAACAAATAATTATTGGTATATTTTCCCTCAGTTTAAAAAGGTTTAATTTTCTTCTTAATAAAAATTTTAAGGCAGTACTTTTCTCCATATTTAGCTTCTCTCTTACCTGTTATTCTTCTGGAAGCAGTGGAGGGACAGATGTAATAGTCTCCAAGAAGTGAAGATTCACACCGCTGTCTCATACCCTATTATCATCACCCTTCAAGGCTGCTAAAGAACTTCCTCGATGAGCTGAATAATCCGCACCCCTCAATTCCACATGATGGTGGTCCACTTCTATTCCTACAGGATCTGAAAATCCACCTGGACAGCACTTCTGCTACATATTTCCATTATCTTCTTATCTCTTTCAACCTGATACAGCTCCACCCACCACTGACTCACAAAGCTGGTAATCTCCTGGACCTTCTTCTCTCATGAAACTGCACACCCACAAATGCAACTCTAACCCCACTATACACATATAACCACTTTTACATTCAGTTGTCTCTGCTTCTATCCCCTTCTCCCACTGCCATTTCTCCAACTGTGTACTTCTGCCATCATCTCCTCTTCAACTCTCCCAGCTGTTTCTCTTCCCTAGTCTCCTCTGCTCTCCCTCCTCCTGACCACTTCTCCTCTCATGATACTAATGCTGCCACCAACACACTGTGCTCATTTCTATCCTCTTGCCTTGATGTTGTCTGTCCTTTCTCCTGCCCATGGCCTTCCGAGGTGCTACACAGCCTACAGAGAGATAGTGAAGCTGAAAGGAAATGGAGGAAGTCAAAGTCCCAGGCTTACCTGGATAAGAATCTGTCTCTCCTACCTTACTTCTCTTCTGCCAATACCTATACTACAATAAGATTCTTTCAACACAGGTGAATACTGTAAATGATCTAATTATGGATAATGTTGAATTAAGTACAATTCTCAAGCCTTTTCCAGTAGTTAAAAAAGTTTTTTGAAATCATATGAAACATGTTTCTTTAGTCCATGCATAAATTTACATTTACTTATATTAAAACACTGTCCTCCAGTCTGGCCAAATGCAAAATATTTTTCAAGAACTGTCCGTAGAGATGCTGCTAACTATAGGTTGTCTAGTAATAAACCCCATTTAGTGACATCTGCAAATTATTAATTCAGTCATTGTTCATACCTGATGTGGCCCGTTCAGAAACACAGAGACCAAAGTCTATCTCAGAAGCACGAAGTCTATCCATGCATGAAGCAGAAAACATAACCTTGAATAGTGCAGAAGTCTATCACTGGACACAGTTATGTATATACACACACACAATTACTAGAAACAGGCCAATTTGGAGTTACCCATTGATTTCATTGTGGGCATTTTTAGAAACACAGAAAATGTGCAAACTCAGACTAAATAACATATATACTGGGATTTATTAGATTCCCCAGCACATAAAATCAGTTGGTTGTTTGTTTGGTCTCATGGCTAGAGCTTTGTACTACAATAATATCATTTCAGTCCCTGTTGCAATTGATGGTGGAATTTTTGGTAGGCCTCTTAATCTTTCAGTGTTCACATGGTCAATACACAAATGTGGATTTGAATGCTGACCTTTTAAAGGACATTAAGTAATGACATCCACCAAATAACCAAAGTTTCTTGCAACCTTACTCATTGTGTTGTATTTTTAACCGATTTTTAGCCGTAAATTCGTAGAGCCCCACAATGTTCTTCTGCTTATTTAAATTTGCATGTTAGTTGGATAATTATCATTCCATCAGTTACCTTTTCAATTTTTTGAAAGTAACAGTAGACAATATTCATTTTATTATTTGGGTGTCAAACTCAGATCCTGGAGGGCCACTATGGTTGCCTGTGTTTATTTCAGCCAGTTAATTAGCAACCAATTAATCTTGCTAGTGAAAAACATTTCTTTGGGTTTAATTTTATTTGATTTCCTTATTTAATATGGAACCTTTAATTACTTATTTGTGGTTAAGGTTAAAAAAAAATGATAAGATGCAAAATGAGCCAAAAGATGACCAGCTAAATCATGGGTCTAAAGAGTCACCATTTTCAGTACAATTAATATCCTAATTAGAAGTCAAGTCTTACTGTTAAACTAATGTCACATTACATGACTTCTAGTCATGGGGCATGTCACGCTTACTGACTGCTACTGCTGATCTTGTCACTGGATCATGTGAATTAAAATGACTAAAAACTGCTGGCCATGTCACACTTAGCGACTGCGTGCTGACCCTCCAGCACAGTCGTGCTCACCCCTTTTTTCTGATAGCCAATAGCGTACTGCCTGAAGGAGCCTGTGCTGTACAAAAGCTTACCAGGTACTGTGAGTTCAACTCCGATCTCGAACCATTTTTTCTTTATTCCATTCTGTTGTGGTATGTAAAACAGAAGACATCAGACAGATGAGCTTCTATTCTGTTTATGAGGTCCAAAACATTTGCGTTTCATATTCCTTATTACATAGAACCCGTCCCTATGACTAAAGACAAAATCAAACTGTTTGAGTTTGTCGGAGCTACTCATCGACTAGTGAGTTACTGGAAATGTCAAGTTATATGACTGGCTTAACAGGAGCATGCCACTGACTGCTCCTGACTCAATAAAATTATGTAACTGAAAGAATCACTGGAAAAGTTGTCTAATGTGACAGGCCCTTTAACTAAACTCACTAAGATGTGAAATGGATGAAGTTAGCTGGTCATAATTTCATTTTTGTCTGGCAGCTAGAGTAGGTAAGGATGCAAAATATAAGGTAGAAATACACAGTACAAATAAGTCCTTTATGAAAATTTCTGAAACTGAGTATAATAATATTCTTAATGTGATTTATGTGGGTGGAATAAGAAAGGGAGGAATCAAAAATGACACCAAGATTCTTTACAGTAGAGGCAGGTCTGATGAGATCACCACTAAGATGGACTGGGAAGGAGCTGATTTTATTAAGTTGCACTTTAATTCCAATTTGCAGGAGTTCAGTTTTATTGCAATTTAAATTTAAAGAGTTCTGTTCCATCCAGGTATTAATTTCACTGAGGCAGGTTGTGAGCTGAGAAAGCTCTGATGAAGTTCCACTTTTAACATTGAGATAGAGTTGTGTATTGTCTGCATAGAAATAATAACCCAGTCCAAAGCTACGAATAATATGACCAAGGAGAAGCATATACAGTTAGGTCTATAACTATTTGGACAGCGACAACTTTTTTCTAATTTTGGTTCTGTACATTACCACAATGAATTTTAAATGAAACAACTCAGATGTAGTTGAAGTGCATACTTTAAGCTTTAAGAAAAAAGTTGTTTCTGTCCAAATATTTATGGACCTAACTGTAAATACAGAAAAGCAGAGGACCGAGGACAGAGCCCTGAGGAACTCCTTGTGTGACAGCATTGAGTTGGATCTGTGTTGCCAAGACTAACAAACTCTTGCCTATCAGTCAGATAGGACTTGAACCACTGGAGAGCAGTGCCAGAGATACCCAGCATGTTCTCCATTCTGGACAGTAGAATGTCATGTCTGACAGTGTCAAATGCTGCACTGAGGTTGAACAGAATTAATATGCTTGTTTGTCCAGAGTCTGCTGCCATAAGCAAATCATTGGTTACCTGTAGCGGAGCAGTTTCATAACTGTGCTGCACCCTGTAACTAGATAGAAAGGGTTCCATTAAATTATTAGAAGTTAAGTAGTTGGTGAGTTGGGAGGTTACAACACGCTCAAGAACTTTTGACAGAAAAGGTAAGTGGGAAATAGGCTGAAAATTATTAAGACTGTCAGCATCAAGACCAGACTTTTTTAACATTGAGTGTATACAGTACTATGGATGCTCAAACACAATGTTTTTTTACTCTTGAAAAATACTTGCCATTAAGGAAATTTCAGAGAAAGAACTGCACGTTGAAGTAGGAAAATAGCACATCTTTTGCGATAACATAAAAAGACTATGAAGTCATTCGGGAAAAGGCACAAGCTAAGGAAGTCTTTTCCATTGTTGTGATTCATGCCTATTTTAGCTAAATACTATAAAGGTAACCTTGACTAATACAATCCACATAGCATGTCTTTTAACAATTAGAAAATGTGCAGCTATGTGTTTAGAAATGTATCATTTACCTGAAAATAGTGACAGAATAGCATAGATTAATGAATTTCTTTTAGATTTGTTCATGAAATGTGAAACTATACATGTGAACACATAGCCATTTCATCTTCTTAAACAAGCAGTGGCTCAATAAAAAAACTATAATATTTGGTAAGGGAAGAGTGAAGCAGTACTGGCCTGCTAGTTTAGGAAAATGTTAGCAACAGAAAAACCACCTTCAACATATCCTTATATTACCTGCATGTTTTAATCCAACAAATATACAATAGAGCTGAAACACTGAGTTTCTTTTTCTATCTGTTTCAGTGAGTGAATAACTTAAAAATATACTGTATATATTGCAAAAAGGAGACACAACTAAGTGGCACAGCCCTGATGACCCTGTATAATTTAAAGTTTGTAGAAACAAATAAGAATCCAACAAGTTATGGAGATATCTTTTCAGACCTGAGTTCAAAGCAGAATTAACTTAAAGATGATTGAACTGCTGGTCTTATGGCAGGAAGGGGCAGGTCCAGGAGGATGGAAAATGGAAGTGACATGAGAGGTGGAATGGCTGTCAGCCTTCTTTTCTACAGAGAGAGAAAGAAGAAAGGCATTAGCAAACAGCGCCAAACCCTGGTTCAGTAGTACCATCATCAGAGCCCTTAAGTTGTCTCCCGAGTGAACACACATGACACAATATAGATAGATAGATAGATAGATAGATAGATAGATAGATAGATAGATAGATAGATAGATAGATAGATAGATAGATAGATAGATAGATAGATAGATAGATAGATAGATAGATAGATAGACTGATCAAGGATACAGAATGATAAGAATATTCCTGATTCACAAATAACTGATATTTTGTTTAGCCCTGTTAATAGTTGAACTGCCCCTAAACCATACACATGCATACACACAATACACACAAAACTCATGCACTATTGAACACACATGCTGCTGATGGAACGTGCAATATCTTGAGTTAGCATGAGAAAAGACTAATAAATACTCAGGGCATTTATTGTCCTTTACATATAATGCATGAGATTATGTGTGAATTTGGGTATATATGCATATTTTTTGCTGATGAACACAGTTGCATCTCATCTTTAACTCCAAAACTTTGATACTTACTGCCCATTTCAATCTTAAGATTAGACTAACAAATGTCTTCTAATCAGCTAACATACAAATACTTGTATTTTTTAATGATGTCATTCATTCATCAGTACAACCCTAACCCAACCTCTGTTGTGATTTTCAAACACTGACAGGGTTATTTCTTTTTATTTTTAATTTACGAAAGTTTGCAAAATAATTGAGAAGTTGATCTCTCATTTATTAATACAATTCAGCTCAATTTATTTATTTCTTGCATAGGTGCCATGCACTGAGCACAACCTCAGATGGCTTACCTAATATATTGTAAGGTTTCTAAAATTTGGGACTCCCCCAAATGAGACAACACGCCAAAGTGCGTCCTGAAGTGCGATCGCCGAGTCTATGTAAGGCAGTTTATCAGTTGCCGAGGCAATTGTGAGGTCCCAATGCAGAAGTGGCTCACAGCTAAAGCAGATCTGAGTCGATCGTGGTCACAGTATAATCGCTTATTTGAGGTGAGACAAACCCCAAATAAATATGCTGAAACATATATTACCCACAGACTGCATTAGGCACTATGCTATCATTATGTAAAGCTGTCTCCCTCAATCTCATTTCTATACATACACTATGACTTTATTACAAGTAACAGAGAGCATGACAAATACTCACTTTAAATTTTAATTGTTTGTAATAAATTTATGATAAAACGAAGCTGTCATGATTTTAGAATGTTTTAGAATGCTGTATTTTTTACATCGAAGAACACCAAGCATTTATCAAGAAGATCATTTTTTGTAATATAATTGAACTGATATTTTACTGTAAACGTATTCACATAATTTCTTTTACGTAAAGAGAATTTAGCATCAAAAACTGTGTTGTCCTAATTAATTGTTCAAACTTTATTATTTACATTACATTCTTCAGCCTGCTTAATTAAATTAAGAGTCATGGGGCTATCATAGCACTTAGCAGGTGGCAGGAAACAACCTTAGACAGAGTGACAAAATATCATAGGGCCCAGTAATGCACACACAATAAAGAACAATTTGGAATTATCAGTTAATATAACAAACATGTATTTGGAGGAAAACCCAGAACAACATGGGAAAAACATGCAAGGACAGGATTTGAACTCAGGAAGGCAAGTTTTGTGAGGTGATAGTGCTCCTCTCTGTGCTTGTGATCCTTTAATAACACTGTCAAACAGGAACATTAAACAAAATTTGATAATGTAGTTCAAGGGAATGGCATACTGGTGTAAGTATTGCTTAATATTTTAGCCACCTTGTGTTGTAGAACAGCATTTTCCCATTTAAAGAACTCAGGAAAAGTCATATAAAACTGCAAGATGCAGACTGCTGTAATGCACTCTTAACAGGACTACAGAAGATATCAATTAACTGCAGCAACAAGAATCTTTATCAGAAAAAGAAAATTTGAGCACGTCGTCAGTCTTACCATTGTTACATTGGTTACCTGTGTCCTTTAAAACTACTAATGGCATTTAAAGCTTTAAATAATCTTGCTCCTTCCCATATCTTGGAACGCCTGTCCCCATCCCTTACAAGTCATAACTTTAGATCTTCTGATAGTAGTCTGCTTATTATTCCTAGAGCTAAGCAAAAAAGATGTGGTGAGGTGGCTTTTTGCTGTTATGCACCAAAAATTTGGTATACGTTACCAATAGAGATATGCCAGACTAACACAATAGATCATTTAAAACAAACTCAGAAAAATCCACTTTCTTATTTGATTTTTTTATATTTACATTTTAGTGTACTCCTAATTGACTATACTTGCATGTAATTATCATATTCATCATCGATTCTATACATAAGAATTCTACTATTCTATTAATTATATATGCATTTTATAGAAGTGCTCATTTATTTTTGTATGCTACTTATTCATTATCATTCTTATCTACATTTAATTTGTTTTTTTTTTCCGTGTAATTATTTCTTTGAAATTTTGCAAAGCATTTTGAGCTGTATCCTTTGTATGAAAATATGCTATACAAAATTACTGATTGTTTTTATTGTAGTCTGATGCCCATTTTACTTGTGTGGAGTCCGTGTAGCTTTGTAAGCTTTTTTTTTCTAGGTGCTCCATAACATCCCAAACACCAACAACAAGGTGTGCCGCAACTGGCCTTGATTTTGACAGCCCCCTAGACATGACTCTCTAAGAAGACAAGAAAAAACTCCCAAAGAAAAACCCTTATAGGGAACAAAAAGGAAGAAAAGTAGGGAAAGGCAATTCAGAGAGAGAACCCCTTCCAAGTAGGTTGGGCGTGCAATGGGCATCAAAAATGGGGTAACAACAACAAAAACAATATTTATTTATATAGCACATTTTCATACAAATGATGTAGCTCAAAGTGTTTACAGGATGAAGAAAGAGAAAAAAGACAAAATATAAAAAATAAAATTAGGCAATACTAATTAACATAGA